>NW_028327179.1:101305396-101608427 GCF_987537825.1 Furipterus horrens
CACTTTGAACAGAAGAGCCTGGGCTGAGGACCAGCACGGAGAGCACGTGCCCGTCCTGGGCACTTGCAGAGCGCACCAGGTCCTCCCCTGCATGCCTTCACTCAGGCAGGGCCACCGCCCCGTGACAAGACACCACTGCCAGTTCCCGCTCAGAGGTGGGACCCCGAGGGACAGGTCCCCGGCCACACAGCGAGGCGGCCAGGCACAGAACGCTGTGCAGTGGAACCTGTGGGTCACTAAAAGCAAGGGTGGCCCCCAAACGTCTCTTGTAGACCTGCAGTGCTGTCACAAAGGTCTGCATTGCTCAGCCCCACACCTCAAGGCGGAAGCTTTGAAAAGCCTGCAAGTTCTGTGAGCGTGTGGCTGTCTCCTTGGTCATTGCATGGCCAGCCCCGGCACATGCTCCTGGGTGACCCCGGAGAGTGGGGAGCGGTGCCGTGGGGTGAGCTCACACCGGAGACGGGCTGCAGATGCGTCTCGATGAGCAGGCTTGGTTCACGTGGTGAAAACTGTCACTTGGCGGGAGCAGCCACAGGAAGGATCCTGAGGCTCTGTGCCTCGGTGCTGGCGGGGCAGGAGCGGGGGCGGGGACTGAGGTGGGTCACCACACGCGTCTCAAACTGTCCCGCCTGCGGAGGGAGCCAGGGCGCCTGCAGGCAGCAGGCAGCAGGCAGCAGCAGGCAGACGGGAAGCCCAAAGGAAAGAGCACCAGGAGGCGCGTTGGCTGTGGGTTGGGTAGCAAATTCTCAAAGGGACACATCAGACCACGAGGAACGTCACGGCTGCTTGGCCTGTGTCCCTGTGCCTTCCTGTGCTGCAAATGTCGGGGTAGCTTCCCCGCAGCAGGGGTCCCAGGCAGAGCAGCTGTTGCCGGGGAGGCGAGACCTGGAGGATAGCTGTCCTGCAGGAAGGGACACTTTCGGGGCGCGAGGTTGGCCTGCACATAGTGGGGGCCGGGGGACGACGGACGAGTGAGACAGGTGAGGTTTTCCTTGGAGGCCCATGTCCCCTTCCTGTGGCCCAGGAAGTGTGGGTGCATTTAAGAGAAGCCACATTTCCTCTGTGCATCGTGGGGGCTGACCCCCACGGCCTCACGGCAGGCACCTGGCCGTGACCTCATGTGCCCACCCAGCACTGTGTCAGCACTGGGCTGGATGGAAAGACCGATTCCTGCCACCTCATGTCGTGGGTGGGCAGGTCTGGAGGCCCGCTGGGGCCCGGTGGGTGGGCCTGAGTGGGCTAGGGGAAGCCAGACCTTGGGGAGAGCCCACTGAAGTCCTGTCTGGGGGGTTAGTGCCAGGGGTCCCCGCGGGTGGGTGAGGCACAGTGACAGGGAACCCAGCTCACAGGGGCAGGGATGTTTACACCACCTTTGGTCCTGGGGTAACAACACATGGATCTTTGGTGCCAACCCGATAGCTAGCAGGGGCTGGACCCATCCCGTGGTTTCCTTCCATGTTGGGTGGCCCCCATGATGTGGGGGTTCATGGTGTTTACTATGTCTAATCAGATTCGGCCCCACCTATAGAGCTGAGGACATCCTTGGTTGTAGCAAGAGATGCAGTTCCGTGGCTGGAGGCAGAAAGGTTCTGTCACCACGGTCCTTTCCAGGTTCCAGACGTCCACAGTGCGCGCCGGTGCTAAATTCAGCTGCCTTTGAAGTCACAGAAGGGCTCAGCCGGTGACGGTCCCTCCCAACAGCCAAGCCAAAGGTTACGTAACCCAGCCTCCGGTCCGGCTCTGCAGCCACGGGCCCGGCCTCCAGACCCAGCCTCGCTGGGGTCTCAGGGCCTTTCTCTCCTCCCGTCCACGTCCCTGTCCCGTCCTCTGTAACCACACCTCAGGGTCCTTCGCGTGCAGGTGTGGGGGCAGGAGGTAGAGCAGGGGTGGCCTGGCTGGGGGGCCTCCCTCAGTCCCGTGGCTGCAAGGCGGGCTGGGAAATGGAGTGTCTCTGTGTCCCGAAGAAACACCCCAGGTAGCCGAGTGCTGCCCCGCTTACCGAAATCTGCGTCCTGAGGCTCTTCCGTGCCTGAGAACTGTGCTCGCCCTGACGTTTTATTTTCTCTCACAGTAGTCCAACGGGGTCGTTTTTTCTCTCGACCATTTTTAGGGACAAACAGATTCAGAAAAACCTGTGGCCCGAGGCCGCAGCCCCAAGAAAGCAGGGAGCCAGGAGACAGGATTCCTTCTCCCCACTCTGAGTCCCGGCGATTGGGCCCGACCCCACCTGCCGCGGGAGCCCGTGGGCGGGAGCAGGCGCGGCCCACAGCCGTGGGGCTGCACTGCTGTCCTGCGAGTTTCTCCGCTCCGCGCTCTGAACGTGCCGTATGACCAGCTGCTCTGCGGACTTAGGTTTGAAAAAGTCTTCATTGGCTGGAGGGGGGAAAAAAAACAACCCAAAACTTCAGTAGAAGTTGCCGGAAGGCTTTCCTGTTGCCAAGTAGAAATACAGGTTTTTTTTCTGCTTCCTGAAAGCGGCTTGTTCCTCTCCTGGGGGCCTTCTCTGGAAAAGCCTGGAGCAGACTCCGTTGTCCAGGGATGGGCAGCTCTGGGAGGGCAGTGCGGCCGTTAGGGGGTGGGTAACACACAGGGGGCCTCTGTCCGTCCTCCGCTCCCGTTTGCTTGTCCACACGCTCCGGGAACACTTCCCCAGGGGCTCACCCTGCTGTCACCTGACGGGCGTGGGCCTCTCCTCCCTGGAGCTGCCCGTCCCTAACGGGCAGGCTTGTTCAGGTCCAGCAGAAGGCAGAGCCCTGGAGCCCGGCGCCCCCGCACCGGCGGGGAGCCTCCCACTGTCAGAGCATATGGTCTGCGGCCCCGATGGCTCCGGCCGGACCAGCCAGCCCAGGGCTTCCCACAGGGCGCTCCCCCAACCCTGGAAGGCAAATGGGCTGGACAGGCGCCCCTGGGCCGCTGACCCGGGGACAGCGAGGCTGCAGGAGGGTCCTCCGGGAGAGGCACTGGGGCCCCTGGCCATGGCTCTGTGCTCGGCTGGGACAGAACGCGGTGGTCCCTGCCGCTCCCGGTTCCCGCTTCCCTGCTCTGTGCCCTGCTGGCCTGCGGCTTCATCACAGTGTCCACTTGGGAGGCGGAGCGAGAGGTGACCGAGGACGTCCCAGTTTCTGCTGTGAAAAGTGGCTGCGGGGGCCTCACACCATCAGCTGGTGCCCATCAGGAGAGCCTGTGCTCACTTCGCAGTGTGTTGGACTCACACTCTGAGCAGTGACCCTGACCCTGACCCTTGATCCTTGACCCTGACCCTGACCCTGGACGCTCCCATAGCACAGAAGCAGCTGAAAAGCTTAGCTCATCACAGCAGGGAGCCCCCAAATAGATTGTTTTTAAGGGGGGCTGCGAGACCTAAAATATAAGCCTCCACCCGTGAACTTTAAAAACACAGAAATGATACAAATTGTATTTGTCTTTTCACTAAGAAAATCCCGTCCCAGGCAAGGGAGGCCGACGACTTGTATGAGCACTCCTGCCCGGTGTACTCTCTCTCACCCCAGCAAATATTATCTTTGGAAGCTCGGTTGGTGCCAGTTCGCCAAGCCCATCAAACAAAAAAAGCAGGTTTTTAAACAAAAGGTTATTCCCTGTGGGTGAACCCAGACAGTTTGCCAGAGGCAGTCTTGGGGGGGTAACAGTTTCTGCTGGTGAGGATGCGGGTGACGAGCAGATGCAGCCTTCGTTCCACGGATGCGGGAACCGGGGTTCGGGGACACCAGCTCTCCTCACGTGGGGCCCTGCTCAGCGGGGCTCATGACGGTGCTCCCGGGACACAGAGGGATGGGAGCAGCACGCAGGGGGCAGAAACACCCGCCGAGCAGGTAGCGCCCTCGCCCCGTGCGCAGGCGGTAAGACTCGGGCTCCGGAACCTCGCCGTCCTGCGCCGCCAAGGAAAGGGTGTTGGGAGGTCGGGCACGCGGACCAGTCTCGCCTGTGAGCCAAGTGCTGCCGCTGGCTTCCCAGGACATGAGACCACCGTTTTACCGCGTTTTGTTTGCTTGAGCAGAAGCCTTCCTCTCCAAAAGCCAGTGCTCACAAACCTCACTGTGAGGGCTGAAATGATTCAACTCTGGAACAAAACCTAGGTACCTGTCGACTTTTAGAGAGACCCACATGGAAATTCTGCAACGGAAAACTATAATATCTGAAAAGAAAATAATCGTGACTGGGACCTGGGACCAGGCAGCGGTTTCTTTGGTGTGAAACCTAAAGTACAAACCACAAAGGGGGAAAAAACAAATTGGACTCCGTCAAAAGTTTAAAAACGTGCGTGTATCCGGGAGGGAAAAGACAAAATGGCCGCAAACTTCCACTTGTCCTGCCTCTGATGAGAGACTCGTATCCAGACGTACAAAGGGGACGATGATTCAGTAATAAAAAGGCAAACAGGCTAATGAGTCCGGGGCACGGACAACGTACACCCCTTTATTTAAGGCCTTGGACTGTGTGTAATAGCCGTGGCGACCTGCTTGTCTCCCAGCTTATTCCCGTGGATTTGTGTTCTCCGGGTCTGGGGTCTGGCTCCCGGCCGTCTGTGTGTCGAGTGACTTTTCGTGGGGTGGAGCACGCTGTGGGTTCTCTGTTGTGGGAACCTGAATTTTCGAATGTCTTTCAAGAGCCTGAGTTTCGTTCAGGGAGGTGGGTGATGGAGCGGCTGGTCGGCTCCGTCCTGGCGATGCTCTTTGGAGAGTTGTCAGAGCAGGTGTGGATCGGGGGCCGTCACCACGCCACACATTCCGCGAGCTTCCGCTGACTCCCTGATGCCCCTCCTTCCCCCGGCGAGGCTGCTGGGCTGGGCGGTGTCCCCTTCTCTGCGCTGCAGGCTGGACGGTGACCCCCTGCAGACAGCGGTGGGACGCCCGGCTTACCCCGGTTTCCCCTCCTCCCCTCCAGGGTCACGGCCTAACACTTCCTAAAAACTGTTGTTTTATGTATTTTGTCCAGCTTTTTAATTCCTTAAACGGGAGCGTAAGTCTGATTACTCATTGTCGTGATTGGAACCACAGGTAGGGTTTGGTGCTTTGCAAGGCTTATATTCCTTTATAGGGAGAAGTTTAAGATAAATAATAAAATTAATGAGACTGTTCAGTACGGTGTGTGTTTCTTAGAGAAACCTCATGTTTACTTAAACACATGGAGGTATTTATACTTTTTTAGAAGTGAAAAATCCAGTAAAACCAAATGGGGACCTCACACCATCTTCCTAGATCCGATGGTAACGTTCTGAAGCATACTGTCCAGTTCTTACTTTGCAGGTGCAAACATGCAGCAGTCGGCTCCGGGTATACCGACCTCAGTTTCCTGTCCTGACGGGCATGGGACGCGCCGCTTTCTCGGGAGAATTCCCTGGGGCCGTCGAAGGGACAGGATGTCCGCCCTTTTCCAAGCCCCATTCAAAGGGCGCTGTCACCTTCTGGGCGTAAATAGGGGAAGCCTGGGTCCTGATCTGACCCAGGCCCAGCTGGGAAGGAGAAGAGATTTAGGGCCGACCCCTCACCCCCCTTTCTGTGCACGCCCCTCTGCCGCCAACATTCCAGCTCCCCCTCCCACCCCACCGCCAGGCACACGCTGAGCTGTGCGTCTCTTCCTCAGGTTCCAGAACGAACTGACGTGCTCAGGCATGTGCTAACGACCAGGGCCCGTGACGTGTTAGGGGAAGCGTAGCGAAAATGAGGAGACCCTAAAACAGCAGGGGCCTGGAGCTCTCTGCCTCCGAGCCCCGAGACCTGCGGGAATTTCTGAGCTAGCACAGGAGGTGGGAGAGGCAGGAGCACATCTTTTTCCAGGAAGTGTCTGCCCCTGCCACGTCCGCAGTGCGTCCGATTTACGGTGACTTAAGGCCGCTCTTGTCTAAGGGCTACATCCATACACACTGTTTCAGTGGCTCGTTGTTTCTGTCGGTGTTACACAAGCTCTGCTACCATTTCAGTTCTCATGCCCCTTCTCGTACGCCCCTCGGTAACTAAGCAGGAAAGCTACCTCCAGCATCTCCCAGGTCCCCGAAGGGTAACCAGGCAACGGTTCCGGGTTCGAAGGAACCGGGAGGACGTGGTCTGCTGTGGTCCCATCAGAAGTCGGTCCGCCCGATTCGTCCCCTCGTGACACCTGCCTGTGTGATCTCGGAGGCTGTTTGCGAAACTCCGTCCTTTCGGGGCTCCAAGTGGGCCTTGGCAACGATCCCATTTTGCAGGCCGCCCCTCGAACTTTGCTCTGTGGGATTTGGGAGAAGCTGGTTCCCTGCTGAAACATGACCTCAGTGGGGTGAGAAGACGAGGGCCTGCAGAGATGGGTCTTTCTTCTCAAGCCCCCCGCGGTCAGGGGCTTGGGGAGACCGCAATTTCTGTGTCCTTGGCGTCTCCTCTGTCTCCCTCCTATTTTTCTTCTCAACCACGTGGACATTCCTGACCTCTGTCTTGAAATCGGCCCTGTGATTTCCTTGTTACTGGGCACATCTCAAATTCCTTCACTGGTTGCTGCGCCTGTACTTGACCTCTTAGTGCTGACACACCTCAGAGCTCCAGCCGGAGGTGCCTTCTGTCTCCTGATGCGTCCCCTTCTGGAGGCTCTCTGCCGAGTCCACGGGCTTACCCACCATCTCTGCAGTGAGGACGGCTGAGCTCGTGTCTCCAGGCTCGGCCTGTCATCTGACACGCTGTTTGCGATCCTCAGTCAGCCCGAATGCGTCCCCGAGTCCCCGCAGCTCGCCCGTCTCCCCCCTCGGGAGCTGTCACTCACCCGTCTTCTCTGCCACACCTGTCTCCTTGGACAGGTCCTGTGATCTCTTCAGTCTGCACGCCAGTTGGCTCACTGCGCCGCCCTTGCGCTCCCCTCTGTCACCCTACGCGTCCAGGCCACTGTCATCTCCCTCCTAGGCCACTGAAGTCGCTCCCAGAAGGTCCCCCCGCTTTCACGCTTTCCTCCTATGATCCGTTCTCACCATGAAGAAGCCAGAGTGAGCCAGCAAAATGCAAATCAGATCAGATCACTCCGGGGCTTTATTTGGCTCCTATTCGCACACCTGCACTGAAGCTCCTGGCCAAGGTCTCTGCAGGCGCATGTGCCCTGTCTGCCCTGCCAGGGTCCCTGCAGGTGTTGCACACGCCCCATCTGTCCTGCCAGGGTCCCTGCAGGTGTTGCACACACCCCATCTGTCCTGCCAGGGTCCCTGCAGGTGTTGCACACACCCCATCTGTCCTGCCAGGGTCCCTGCAGGTGTTGCACACACCCCATCTGTCCTGCCAGGGTCCCTGCAGGTGTTGCACATGCCCCATCTGTCCTGCCAGGGTCCCTGCAGGTGGTGCACACGCCCCATCCGTCCTGCCAGGGTCCCTGCAGGTGTCGCACACGCCCCATCTGCCCTGCCAGGGTCCCTGCAGGTGTTGCACATGCCCTCTCTGCCCCACTAAAGTCTCTGCAGGTGCTGCAGGTGCCCTGCCTGCCCCGCCACGGTCTCTGCAGGTGCACACGTCCTGCCTGCCTGTCCTGCTCTCTGCTTCCTCCCTTCTCCAGCCACAGGGCTCCTCCCCCTCGTTCCCAAACGGGCCAAGTTCGCTTCTGCACTGCAGCCCTCTCTCTGCTGTTCCCTCGGCCTGGCCTGGAATGTCCTGTCACAGGACTTCCTGTGGTGTCCCTCCCATCACTCAGGCACCCGAGTGTCACCTCCTCGGGGAGGCTGTTGCGACCACCAGTTCAGACCTCGCCCCCACCCCCGAGTCGCACTGTTTCCCCCCCTGTCTCACTTCCTCCTAAGCACGCACGGCTACGAGACATGAAACAAGGAAACAACCGTGCGTTGCTACCCCGGCATCCCTGTCAGAGCAGGGAAGGAGCTCACCTCTGGCCTCTGCTTTTTCATGCTCTGAAAGCCGGGATCAATGCATATTTATGAAGTGCATTTACATTTTTAAATGGAAAGATTCAGCTTGAAAAGTGGGTTTGTTTGTCTCGGCGTTGGCAAGTCGCTGGCGTGCATGGTAATAAAACATCTGAATTAAGACTCTGAAGGCTTGAAGCTTGGCCAAGACGCTGCCGCTGCCGAGGGTGACCCTGGGCGTGCTCCGGACGCCTTTCTTGTCCTCTTCTTGGGCCCTGTGAGGCGACCAGAGGAGACGAGGCATCACCACATACAAGAGAGTGGAAAAGGGCCCTGGCCAGGCAGTCCAGTGGGTTGGAGCGTTGTCCCAATTCCCCAAGGTTACCGGTGTGATCACCCATGAGGGGACACGTGGGACACAACCAAGGACGCCAGCCTAAGGGCGACAACATCTCTCTCTCCCTTTCTCTCTCTGTCTGTCTTCCTCTCTTCCTCTAAAAATATAAACGCCAATACAAAGAGAGAGAGAGAGCACCACACAAATGCTAGCCGTTTTGTGTGTTGTACATTGAAGTAGCCCCGGGAAACTTTTCTTCGGCAGAGCGTGGAGCGGGTGGAAGTCGCGTGGATGCGAAGCGCCTGGCCTTTCCGGCGCGGGCCTTTCCGGGCACAGCCACTGCACCGGCGGGCGCACAGGGCTGCCGGTGATGGCCGGGGGAGGGCGATGCGCACCCACGCCCGTCCCCATCCAGCTGCCACCACCGGGACCTTCCCTGGCCGCTTTTGGCACTTACGGCGGCCCCCCGCGTTGCCCAGTGCAGGACCCACCCGTGCCCGGCACGCGGGAGCTGCTCGGTGGCTCTAAGTTTAGGAAGGGAGCGGGGACAGGTGGTGGACCGGAAATGGGAGGAGGACCCCAATTGGCAGGATTTCATCCACTCTCCAGCCAGCCTTACTTTTCACGCTAATGAGGGGCAGCCCACCCTTTGGGGCACCTCAGACCAGGCAATGGATCCGCTGTGCTTGGGGAAGAAAGATCAAGTTCACCCGCTCTGTAAACACACCCGGCGTGTCTGGCTTCTCAATAGCACGGTTGCCATGACATTGCAGACTCACGCTGGGGAGACCCTCCCAGGCAGTTCTGTGCTCCGGGCGCACGGTGGTGGTGGGAGTAAAAGGAGCGTTTGTCGCTCTGGATACTCGGAGGAAATCAAGGTGACCTTAGGTGCGTCCAAAGCAGCGCTGGGTGTGATGCAGGTGACTTCCGGCCCGTTGGCTTCTCTCCTGCAGGAGAGGCAGACAGCCCCTCTGGCGCCTGTCTGGTCTTCGCTAGGAGGGTCCTTCGGGGGTAAGAAAGAGTTCGGGGCTGTTCGTCTCTCAGCCTCTGTCCTACCTCCTCCCCCACCTACAGAGCCCCACGTGTGTCCCTGGCAGCGAGCTGGAAAGGGGCCAGGTCACAAAGCGCAAGACAAATCCAAGAACTAGAGGAAACAGTTTCAGGAGATTCGAACACGGATGATGAATGCCAGCCCCCCTCACGTGTGTTCTGCAGGAGGCACACATTTAATATTCATAATTCGCGAAGAAAAACGGCCGTGCCCGGCGGTTAACCACGCGCGTGCATTCCGGCTGCAGCGCTCGGAGGAGCTGCTGTTCCTGACGTGCGTGATGTCTGATGAAGAATTTATCTTTTTAAATTTAATTTTGTGAATAATGTAACGTGTCGAAGAGGGAAACAAATATCCTGTCTGAAGTCAGACTTTCTCTTTCCCCTCCCGCCTCCGTCAGGTATTTATCCGCCTCGCCATGTTCCTTTGTTTTAGTTTTTTAGCTTAAGTTTCATCACCAGCGTCATATTTAATCCACTCCGTGTAACTAGCTTCAATGGCCCGTCATTTTTCTTTAGAGATGTTTTATTACAAGGCAGACAGCACATACCAAGAAGTTGCATTGCTTTGCAAACTCCTGCTGCTGGGAACATCGCCATTTAAGAGCTGTGTCCAGAGGAAACACCTTGGCAAGGTGGGCTTTCTCCAAATTCTGGGGATGGCGTGCCTATTGATTTAGCTACTAGCTTATAAATAATGACCCGAAATTAATTCTTCGGAGTGACGGCTTTGCCTTGGTCCTGAAACCTTTATCGAGCCACCGTTGCCAATAGTAATAGGTGATGCTCAGTGAAATCCAGGCGTCCTAGAGGTTGCATATAGCCTCTCCCAGGAGCGCACCTGTTCTGGTTTCTGCAGGAACCAGCATCACTGTGGCATCTGGGTGACCATGCGGGGTCCCCCGCCACTCTGTCCGCAGGATGCATGCGTTGCTGGTCTCCGCCTCTCCTGCTGCCACAGCCTGGCATGCATCTGGAATGGCGCCCACAGACTGTAAATGGAATCTCATGATGTTTTACAGCCACACATGCCCCTGCACTCTTGGGCACTCTCTCTGCGGTCTGAGATGTCGTGACGTGGGATTTGTTTAGTTTATGTTCTGAATTCTGAGTGCCTAGGCTTTTACTCTTTTTCTTTCGATGAAAGTACAGCAGGGCGCCCTCCTTAGAGACGAGTGTAAGCGCTCCCAGGGCTGAAGGAGGCACAGGCGATGGTACAGGTAAGGGGGGCACGAGGGACACAGCGAGGAGAGGTAGGAAGGAGAGAGAGTAAGCACACGGAGACGCTGACCGAGCACTTTGAACCCTTGTGGCTCACGGAGTCCGACCCTGCCTTCCTGCGGGCGGTTTTCTGGAGCATCAGAGGGGAGCCTGGGCCTGCTCGGGCCGTCGGGGAGCCGGAGGGGACCAGGTCTCTGCAGCTCTGATCTGGAGCTCCTCCTCCGCGGCCTCCGTTTTCTGATGAAGCATTTCAGTGAGTGTCTGTCTAGCGCTGACGGCTCTCCAGCCTGGTTGGTGGTTGAGCCTCTGAAAAGGGGGCTCCCTGGTCTCAGTCCGTTGACAGCTCGAGCTCTCGCTGCGGACCTCGTTTCCGGGCCACGAGGGACCGCGGCCTCGCTCACCGCACGGGAGCAAGGGCAGAGGTGCGTGCAGGGGCGCACAAGGCCCAGCGTGTTGGGGGCATGTAGCGGGAGGTGGAAGACAAGGGGCGAGGGGCAGAGAGGGCTGCGTGTGCCCTCAACAAGGAGCTGAGGTCACAGAGGATGGGGGCGGGAGGGAAGGCGCTGGGCAGGGGGCCGGTGGCCGGAGCTGATCCGTGAGGCCAGCCCTGCCACTCCGGAGCCCCACCGTGCCCAGACAGAGGGCCCCGTGGGACGGTGCGCCTCCCTCCTGCCTCCCTGCTGACCCCTTTGCTCCGTGGATCGGGTGCCATCAAGAGAGGGCTCCCGGGAGGATGTCCTCTGGCCCCAAAACGCGATGGTCTAATCTCTGCATTTCCCATAGTGCCCAGAATGCCAGGAGCGGACCTCACATGGGTCCAGAATGTCTGGTGTGGGCCACACGGGCCCTGCCTGTGGCGTGGCCAAGACACATCTGAACCAGCACCTGTATCCAGTGTCCACGTGACGCTGTGGCCCCCTGCTCCGGAGCTCACTAGTTGTGTGACCCAACACGAGGAGCGGCAATGCTTCCCAGAGCAGGTCCTGGAGGTGGTGCTGCACACGTGTGCACACACATGTGCATACACGTGCACACACATGAACCCACGTGCACACTTCCTCAGTCTGTATTCCCCAGCTCCTGGAAAGGATCATGTATGTTCACAGTCATCGGCACCCCAGAGCTGGGGGGTCTTTGCCACGTGGGCCCACGGTCGGGTCCGTGGGAAGTGCATCACTTTTCATTTTTTTAAATAACAGATGGTGGTGTCACAAAGACCTCCCTTCCAACAGTGTTTTAGATTGATTTTTTTAATTGCTCCAAATCGGAGAAAATGATGAGAAGGGATGTGTCTGTCTCTGTTGTCCTGATGATCCTGGGAGCTTCTGGGGCGTCAGTTCCCGCCCTCTGCCAGGATAGGAGGTCCAACTGCCAGGCGGCATCGTCTCCTTCCCAGCTGCGAGGTCCTCCTTTAAAACAAAGTGCGGGAGACAGGGAGCTGTGAGCACAGACACAGTATTTACTATCTGAGTGAGAAGACCCCACCCGGGAGTCCCCCTATCAATCCACCAGTCAGGTCTGTCGTTAGGGCCCGGCTCAGAGGGTTGGGGGAGCTGATATGTTTATATGTGAGCATTAGACGCACGCAAGCCCCTTCCGTGGGTATGACTTTTCTCGTCACTCACTAATCACGCTGCAAAAAGATGGATGGTAATTGAGTAAATTGCCCTGCGTCCTTAAAGCCTGGGCTTGGCGGAGACAGGAGGGATTTATTGGGTGGCCAGTCCCACTTTCCCATCTGCGCCAGTGCTCGTCCGAATGCCGCTCTCCGAGCCCCGGAAACGAGAAGACGGGCTGCGGTGCTGAGGGATGGCCCAGGCGGTGATGCCGCCAGGTCCCTGGATGGCGGTCCCTGACTCCCGTCACTTCAGACGTCCCTTTTCGCTCGTACGCGTAATGACACTACTGTGCGGTTCTTATTTTAGAGGTTTGCTGGTGGGCTCTTACTGCATCACCGCCTGCCTTGTAAATGCAGCGCCGGCAGACAGGCTTCCGTCCCCACGAGCGTGACGTCGGGCCGCTGCTGCCTTGGCTCTCCGCTTCCCTTATAAGTTTGTAGGAGACGCTGCAGGCTTCAGACTGTTAGTTCTGTGCACGTGAACAGGAGTCCGCCGGGGTCAGATCTTCACACAAGAGCTCTTCATGGATCAGAAACCCCCGTGGGGCTCCGTGGCCTTCCCACAGCGTCAAAACTCTCTCACCCACGGGCTGGCCAGAGTCCCAAAGTCATGGCCATATTTTGGGGAAGTCATTAAAACAGTGATACTTCTAGGAGACCTACTTAAAAATGGCAGTCCCCGTGGGCGGTGACTATTGACCTGTCTGTAGCAAACACTCCATGCCGGTCAGGTCACGTGGTGCTTCTCTACCTTCCCGGTTTCTATCGGAGGAGGAGTACGAGCAAGTGGAAATCTCGGGGTGCAGAGAGACTGTATCTCAGGGGACAAGAAAAGGCTGTGGTGGGCGTGTCTGTCTGTGGGACAGGGGACAGGAGAGTGGGGGAGAAGCCAGGTAGCAGGGAGCTGGGGGGTGGGTACTGAGAGGGAGAGTTTGCGGAGGGAGGGGGCAGAGAAGGTGTTGCCGTTCACTGACACTTGACCTGTGCTTTCGGTGGCGTGGTGGGAAGGTGCCACTCTTTCTCCATTTGTGGCAGCTGTGATTCCTGGATGTGACCTGCCTCTTCAAATGTCACAGAGTGGCTGTCACCCCATCCCAGTCTCTATTGAGGACGTGGAGGGCAGGAACCCGGCACAAAATAATAGGGCTCGTTATGAACTTTATCTCCGGGGTGGTTCTAGCGTTGCTGAGATCTTTCAGTGGGGCCTGTTCTGTCTGTTGAGTAAAGACCTCAGTAATACTTAATTTTAAAAGTTATTTTTCATTATCGTATGTTGCGAACAAATGAGCTGTCTCTTCCATGCCCTCGTGCGTTAAAATCAGTATAAAATTTGCGTTCAAGGCATGAAAAGAAAGTCTACAAGGTGCTGGCTGTTCTCGTTTCTGGTTCCAGTTGGGGAAATAATACAAGAGCTTAGTGCTGAAAGCTTTGAAACGTAATTATGGTGAGGGCATCCCAAAGGAATTAAAAAGCACCAGTACTTTGGAGAAATATGAATGTCATGCAGCAGCTTCCTCATAATAATCTTTCCCGCACTGCTCACTCGCTTCCCCTCAGGAGGGAGGGATGGACTTTGGAGACCTCTTACTACCCAACGATGGTGCCTGGGTGTTGCAGACACGTTCACTGTCTACACATTTTCGTGTAGCTTTAGTTACTTGGTTGTCCCAGGCTTTATGAGTCATTGCAACCAGCCTGAAACAAGGCGTCTTTGGGGACCAAACCTGGGACCCCGTCGTCCATGTTCTGACAGCCTCGGGCCTAATGTGGAAGGTCCCAGCGGAGAGGGATCGGGGGAAGAGAGGAAGAAGAGGCAGGGAGGAGCCGAGATGCTCACCCTCCCCTTCTGTGTCACCTGGAGTCACCAGAAGTTTGAAGTAAGCCAGTCCGAGAAAGACAGGTACCACGTGATCTCACTCATATGTGGAATCTAATAAACAAAATAAACTGATGAAAAACAGAAACAGAGGGCCCTGGCTGGTGTGGCTCAGTGGGTTGAGCACCGGCCTGCAAACCAAAGGGTCCCCGGTTCGATTCCCAGTCAGGTCACAAGCCTGGGTTGCAGGCCAGGTCCCCAGTTGGGGGCGCGTGAGAGGCAACCACACATGGATGTTTCTCTCCCTCTCTTTCTCCCTCCCTTCCCCTCTCTCTAAACATAAATAAGTAAGATCTTAAAAAAAGAAGAAACAGGTGCGGACACATGGAACAGACTGACTGACTGACAGCTGTCAGAGGGAAGAGGGGGCGGGGGCTGGGTGGAGGCAGGCAAAGGAGGGGGCCATGGAGACATCTGTAATAGTGCCAGCAATAAAAATAAAGAATTAATGAATGCATGAATAAATAAATAAAAATTGAAGATGAAAAAAAACGACATTGTTTGTCCTTAAAATTAAGTCGCCATAAAAAATAAAATCCATTCGCATTAAATAAATCTGTGACACCCTTTGCATGGAGGAGAGAGTCCCAAGACAGATGCCCAGCCCCCTTCAGTCTTAGTGGGACCCTCCTGCTCTTAACAGGCACCGGCTCTGGTCCTCCGCACCGGGCCTTCCACCGTCCTTCCATGTCAGCGGGAGTCCCCTCCCCTTCTGCCTGCCGGGCTGCATTCCTCGGGGTCGGAGCCATTCGGTCTGGCGGTCAGCATCGCGTGTGCGGACAGACAGCCCCTCCGTCTAACCATCCACACGCCCCAGAGTTAACTGACCGTAAATCTCGTCGGCTCTGCTGGCCCGTGTCCCGCCTTTAAGTCTTCATCCGGCACATGTTGCTTTTAATCTAAATCAGCATCTCCCTCCCTCTGTTCTTAGAGGCCGAAATCTAAATATTTGGTCTCTTAGGTCTCTTTTTATGTATCCTCAACGGTTCCTCTGTCACTGAACCCAAGTTGGAGCTCTTTTCCCCACACCCCTCTTCTTACTGGAAAGGCTGTGCTTTCAAACAATTAGGTTTTTATCACGTCCTCAGAGTACAAAGGCTTTATACACAGTCTTCCACCAGCCCAGCCCCAGGCCTTTCCACCTGAGGACCACTCACTTCTCGTTTCATTTACTAAGCAGAAGCGCCACCCACGTGGGCAGTTTCCTCTCTGACGCGTGACCTTGACCCACACACGACGCCTCTTTCCTGTTCTTCTCCGCCTCTCGTTCAGAGAGTGAACCGGGCCCCTCTTTTCACGTGACTGTGGGTGACACTTCTTGGTGGCATTCGGTGCCATTTCACCCTGCATTTCCCTCACAGGAATTCTGTGGGGTGATGGTAGCAATCCTGGGGCCACGGCATCTGGCTCTTGGGGTCCATGTTCATTCTCCAGACAGGGAACCCTTGAACAACATGGCTTTGAACTTCTCAAGTTCACTAATAGGTAGATTATTTTTAAAGTAAATACTGGAAAGGATTTTCTCTTATGATTTTCTTAAGAACGTGTTCTTTTCTCCCTCTTTCTGTAAGAGTGCAGTGCGTCATACATGTAACATACAAAAGAGGTGTGAATGGCGTGTGTATGTTGTTGGTCAGGCTTCTGCTCAACAGTAGGCTGCTAGTCCGTGAGTTCTGGCAGGGGTCAAAGGTTATAGGTGGGTTTTCGATGGCATGGCAGTGGGGGAGGGGCGCCAGTGCTCCCAACCTCAGCGTTGCACTGATAATCTGACGTCAGATTCCGATGAGGAGCTGATAGTCCTTGGAATCTGGGGACCCAGCAGGCGTGTCTTTGGGGAGCATGCCTGGTCACCGGCAAACTCAGGAGGAATTGTATCCGAATCCGAAGGCCAGAGGAATCAGGAAGCAATTTATTTTCGTATTCAGCACTATGGTGCCATGGTCTCGCGTCTTCCTTAGTCTTTCCAGTTGGACACAGACGGAGGCCGGTGAGGCAGACGCAGACCTTCGGAAACCCCGAGGCCCCATGGCCAGTCACAGCCCTTGCAGAGCCAGGGAGCGCGCGCGTGGGGCCGCGTGGACTTGGGAGGAAGACAGCCTTCCCAGGAGCCAGGGTGGGCAGAGGTAGCCGACTCTGGCCCCTTCGATGCCGCCAGGTCCCATGGAGCCGAGGTCTCAGTCTGTCCGTGTTCCCAAATCCGTTTTCCCCGGCGGTCTCCTCCAGCGTCCGCGGGCACAGAGCCAGGGTTTGAAACCCACAGCGATTGTCTCCCGGGACCACGGGCAGGCTCTTTCAAAGGCGCTGCCTGCAGCCACGGGCATTTTCCCCAGCATCACAAGTGGCCCTTCAAGCAAACTGTCACGGAGCTGCTTTTGAAGAATCACTGATGCCGCCATGAAAACAACACTTAGGCATTAAAAATGCCTCCCTGGGTGAAAAGAGAAAACGTGATAAATCAATTTAAGGACGTGTCACAGTGAGTGTGCCAGCCAGGGACAGGGCTGGACCCTGGTCACACACCGTGGGGAGAGGGGAGCTGTCCGCCTGCTCAGGGAGGCGGCCCGGGGTGGCGTCACTCAGACAGCCTGTCTGTCTGGGAGGACAGGGGCCTGCAGGGGGAAAACGCACACAGGGTGGCAGGTTTTTCAAGCTTTTCTTTAACGGGACCTGCCAACGGGCCGCGGTCTGAAAGGCACGGTTGTGGGCAGTCCCGCATCTCTGTGCTCCCTGCCAGGGCACCTCCCAACAGACCCTCACGTGGTGTCTTCTCGGAGACGCCCTGGGAGGACGACGACAGGTAAGAGTAGCTGGAACGAGTTTTCTTCCCATTCGAACACCTATTTGGCACACCCACCAGTAACCCTGTATGAACTTGACTCAGACACACTCCTTTTTATGCAGGAGCTTATAGCCTGTGACTGGCCGTCATGGATGCTCAGTAGCACGCGGTGCGTGAATCAATGAATGAAGAGCTCAAGGAGAGAGTTGTGAGTTTTATAAAGCGGGCACGAATGGGTGCTGTGAGGTTTTAGCAAGGCCGGTAGTAAGTCCTCCAACATCGGGGACGGTCTCAGGGAGGGAGTGGCTTTGGAGCTGGGCTCTGAAGAAAGGCAGTTCCATTTCACGCGCCTTGAGTGCGCGACTCCTGACAATGACAGCAGCAAGGGCACAGGGGCTCGCGGGGACGTTCTGGGTCCTGTAGCCCTCAGGCAGACCCAGGCTGGAAGGCCTGCACCACGGGACTTGCAAAATTATTAAATAACAGGGTGCAGGAAAAAGACACAGTTATACTTCATAACAAACCCCTCCTGGATCCCAAGTGTGTGTGTCAGTTCATGGTCCATTTGGGGGTGTCCAGGGGGCCCATTGGGGGTCGTAGCTCCCCAGGTCCATTGCCTGTTTATAGAAACACGTGCTCGTTTTAAAATACGGCTGGAAGTGAATTGTAAGGCTTCTTTCTCCAGATTCATGAGTAACTTTTCAAAGGGCCTACAACTCACATTCTCTGAGAGGACGTTGTAGACGTAGCCTCAACAGGCTGGTCTCCAAGGCTGCAAATTTGTTCCCTGCTTCCTGGGAAAGGGTGTCCGCTAAGGGGGCGTAGCCTCTGGTCTCTGAGTGTTTTATTGTAAGAGAAGGAGGAAGAGGAGGGAGCTTCGGCGGAATAAGCCAGCCCAGGCCCAGTGCAGCTTGTGCATCATCCAGCCGTCACTCTGGGCGACAGCTCCCTGGCTGGGCCCCGCTGTCATCAATGCCACTTCAGTGTCCCATCCCCCGAGGACCCAAAGGTGACCCAGGATCCCCGCTGAGCCCCTGACTTCTCGGCACAGGAACCATCTGTCTGATACGCCCGACCCCCAAGGTGAATGAACATTGGGCTTGTGACCCCCCGCCCGACCCCCTACTCCATCAGGAGTATCGTCCTGAGTAAACGGAAAGACAGAGTGACGGGGCATTTACTGATTTGACGTTGCTATTTCCAAGACCACCTAAGACGTGTATGACAGAGCGATCTTCCTTGTCATCGGCCACGGACACCTTCTAAAGGGCCGCCTCGCGTCGCCCTGAGCCCCGCGCGCAGCGAGGGCGCGGCCCCAGCCGAGGGCGGGCGAGCCTGGTCTCCGAACGCCGGCAGCGCCCCGCAGTGGCCAGCGCGCTCCGAGCCGCCCTTGCTCCGGGGCTCCGGCTCCGGTTTGCCGTTTCCTCTGTTTCGTGGCTCTTCTGTTCGGGGGCGGGTGAGCTCATCGACGAAGCTGCCAAGGAACAGGATTTGCCGGGCTGTTGGAAATGCTGGGGTGCGACGGAGTTGGGGGGGGCGCGGGGGACGGGCGCGCAATGACACTGAGCAGCCAGACGAGGAGGAGCGTCTCTGCCCGTGTTCCTGTGTCGTTTTCTTCTCTCCATCAAGGCCAAGGCCCGAAACCCGCAGGGTCCAAACGGCAAAACGGGCAGCGAGACGGAGGGAAGCCCCGCCCCCGCCCCGCCCCCGCCGAAGCCTGTAGTTTCTGGCTCTTCTCCAAGGTCTCCAAATCCTGTGACGCTCTGCTGGCCCTGCCGTTGATGAGCAGGGGGTGAAGCTCCCATGCAGACAACTTCTAGGGAGGCCCCCGCTGCCGGCGGGGCCAGGGCGCCAAGGTCTTGACCCCCCGCCCCTCCCCCAACATGCAAGTTCAAAACGACACTTTAGTTTGTGAAGGAGTGGAAACATATACCTGTGCTGAAAATAAGTTTCTTCCCAGATACCAAATAAAAAAAATTTTTAATTGATTTTAGAGAGAGGAACAGCGATTTGTTGTTCCACTTACCACGCCTTCATCGGTTGATTCTTGCATGTGCCCTGACTGGGGCTCGAACCCACAACCTTGGCATATCCGAAAGATGCTCTAACCAGCTGAGCTACCTGCTGGGGCCTCTTCGCTCAGCTATTCTGAGTGTCAGGCCCCATGTGCTCATCAGAGCTGGTCTGCCAGTCTCTGTCTTTCATCCTCACTGATTCCTGGAGCCCCCAACACGTACTGGGCCCGCCTGCCGTGCAGCCTGGAGCTGCTCCCCCTGGGCGCTCAAGGCTTTGGGTCCTGTCCGCTCCTGGCTCACAGCAGCACCCGTGGATGGACCCCAGCCCGGCTCTTGCGACCCCAGGTCAGGGTGTGCTTCCCAGGGGCCTGCGGAGGGCGACAAGGGCGGTGTGGTTGCATATCTGAAAGCCCTTGGAGTTGAAGGTGCTGCTGAGCCTGCCAGTTTGGTTTTTGTAATTTGGTGAAACGGGGATTCTCTGCTGCTGGCCCCCTGCCGTTTGGGACATGTGCTCCTTCTCCATGGTTCCTGTGTCCCTGCCTACAGAACATCATCTCCCAGGACAGGTTGCCTCCTTCGTGAACCTGGGAGGCCTCTGAGGCTGCGGTGGTCACCTCCAGGCTTTGCAGGAGGAGGAGCAGGTGGGAAAGTCACCGAGAACCCCAAGACAGAGGTGTGGCCCCCATACCATCGGCCACAGCAAACGGAATGGGGGAGGGGCACTGATGGGTGTGTTTTGTGGATTATCCCCTGGAGGGAGCCGCCGCCCTCACGAAGGTTAGGGATGAGTAAGAAGTCCCGTTTCCCCCAAAGAGCACATTCCTGGAACCCCTCCGGAGCACTGTGTCGTGGGTGAGCTCTTGGGACACCCCACCTTGTCAGGTGGAAAACGGGTGCGGTGTGCGTTCCCCTCTTGCAAGGACCCATCAGTGGCAGAGCTGGGGCCCATGGTGACTGCTGGGGACCAGGTGTGGCTTTGTACCCGTTCTGGGTTTCTGTCTTGGGGTGGGGTTGGGGAGGGGTCCAGGGGTCCCTTCAGCGGCTCCGTCCATGCCGCTAGCGCTCTGGGTCACATCGACAGCAGCCCTGATTTTTCTCTTGTGTCCACAGTGGCCGCAGCATCTCTGAGTCATCAAGTCCCCTCACACCTGTACTTGGAGACAGAGAGTCAGGGTGGGGGCCTTACTAAGGGGGGAGATGAGGGTCCCTCCTCTTAACACTCTCTGCTGTCAGGGAAGAAAAGGAGGCTCCAGCCACCACCTGGAAAACATTTTACATGTTTCAGCAAGTAGGACCCCTTCGCTTGAAGACAGAAATGCTATGTTAGTGGCAAGAAGTGAGAAGGGTGGGGGAGGGTAGCTTCGTGTCGCCAAGGCCAGGCAGCCAGGGCTCTCCGTGTGGGCGTGCAGGACACGCGGAAGGATGGACACACAGATAAACTTCACGCAACTTCCTCTGGGAAACACCAACAAGAACAAGGCACCCCGGCTTTCTGCGCAGCCCTGATTCAGGGCCTCGCTGGGTTCTTTCTCCACAGGCCGCACAAACCGAGAGCTGTTTCAGAGGTCGGCGATCAGTAAGGGGGTGTCTGCGGACGCCTGCCCTCCTGCTCTGAGCGGTCATATCCGACCTACCTTGGCTAGGGAAGCAGGGAGAAGGTCAAAGTCACGGACTCTGGGGACAGCAGAGGGCCCGTCAACCTGAGCTGCTCAGGCCTCGTGCCCCATAAGACTATTAAAAGAACCACAATTGCAGGCCCCCTAGTGACAGCGATTTTTCTTTTTCAAAGATCAGTGACAGAGGGGACAAGGAAGAGTCTAGGGAGCACTCGCTTTGCGTCTCTTCCTTCAGCTCTGTGTCATAGACAGCTATCCATGTGCTTTAGTCAGAAACAGAAACCGAGTGCTGGGGGTGACGTCACTGCCGCGATGCCGGGGATGATGTCACCGCCATGCCGCTGGGGTGACGTCGCTGCCATGCCGCTGGGGGTGACGTCACCACTGCAGTGCTGGCTGTGATGCCATCCATTCAAGAGGCTATTTTTCATCATGTGGATAAATCCGAGCAGGCTGCCATCCTGGGACTCGGCCAAGTTCAGGGCCTGATGTTCACAGTGCCTGGCTGGGAGGCAACATGATGCGGTGTAAGCAGTGGATCAGCACTGGGCTGGGACCTATTTCAAGTTTTCAATGCCGGCGCCGACCGTAGACGCGGAGAGCCTCCGAGGGTCTGCGGTGTCAGGGGCCCCTTATATGAAGTCTGATGCTTTCTCTTGGTGCGCTCACGAGTTCTGTATCCCGTCTCACAGTCTAGTTCGGCTGGATACTTATGTGTTGTCTTTCTCTGAGTGAATTAAGTGCTCAAGAAAGATATTTATCTTATGGTTTTGACTCTCTCAACTTGGAAGCTCAGAATTTATTCTGATCACCGTCAGCCACTTACATCTCATTTGGACTTGAACTTAAGGCTGAGCATGGTCCCAGAACTCTGAGAGAGAGAGAAATCAAGGACCCCTGCAAGACAGGTGTAAATACAGCCTCTTGCACAGCAGGCCGGCTAAGAAACCCTCCTGAGTCCTTGAAAACATTGATCCACCCATCCATTTTCATGAAGATTGAAAAGATTCTGTATAAACGATGCATTTTGGGTATTGTTGGGTATAAAGAAATGAAACGATGGTGTCTCTGGGCACAATACAGAGGGTCGAGGTGGTGGGACCCATCAGGGACTCAAAGTGCAACCCCCGGAGCGGGACGGGGGCGGGGGGGCCCACCTCAGCCCCCTGTAGCAGAGGGTCAGTTTTCTGTTTGTTGTGAGCGAGGAAAAAGACCTGTTCGGATTGCAAGCTTCTGTGACTAATGGACTTATTTAGCCGTCGGGCGATTTCTGTGTACCTGTCAAGCAAAACAGAAACATAAGTAATTGTTCGGGGTGTTAGTTCTTCGAGTTCCAAATTACAATGATTTCAAATGCAATTAGTTGTATAGAAAAATATATCTTTCCCTTTCTGAGAAAATTGTTCAGAAGTGGGGCGGGGGCGGGGGGCAGGGAGGGGGCAGCGGCCATGCCCGGTGCGTTGACTTACCCGCTGGATCAAGCGGGCGCCTCCGCACCAGCTTTATTGCTACTAATGTGGTGTTTCCGGTAATGAGACCCCGCCGCCTCTCAGGGTGGCTCGACCCCCGTGTGTGTGAATCGGGGGGTTGCGGCGGTATCCCCTGTGTTTGCCTGAGACAATGGGAGGTCACGAAACATCAGGCCCAATGTTTCTTCTTCTCTCCCACAGTCGGGTCTTGTGCTTCCGTATTCAGGACCTACTGTGTGCGTATCGATAGCTGCTCACCAACGGTGAAGGGGTGCTGGTGGTCCACAGGGTGTGTTTGAGACTCAGCAAAAGCTGCTGGGCCTCTCCAGTCACACCGGCCCGCTTTTATACATGTCAGGATGGCCCATGGAAATTTGGAGGAAATCTTAAGTGATGGTGAAAAAAAAAAAAAAAAAGAAATGGATTTTATAATGAACGTTTTAATGTGCCTTAAAGGCATAGACTCGGGGAAATTAAGTTCATAAAAGTTCTCAAATTAAGTGTGTTTATTAACCTCATTGATTTTTAATTCACGAGAAGGACTTTTTTTTTTATTGCATTAAGAAAGCAATGAGGATTTTTAAATGAAATCCATTTTGAAAGTGAGGTCTTTTTTTTTTTTCCCCTTGCAGTTCCGCAGAGCTGGTCTGCCCAGAGGCTGTGTGTATCCTAGCAGGAAGGGGCAGGCTTTGCTAAGGGGCAGAATCAAAGCCCCTCTGGGATGAGCCCCCTAGGGACGGCATCTTAGCTTCGATCTTGCCTTTGGTGTCAGCTTGGTCACTTCCCTTCAGCTGCTGCCTCCTTCCGGAGGTGAGCCTTAAACCTCTCAGTTCAGGGGCAGAACAGCATCCGAAGAGGCCCCACACAGACCCGCTGCAGTCTGTTTGCGTCTGGTTCTGGCTTTGCGTGAACTATGAAGAGGACCTCTGTGTCAACGCAGAAGCCGGGCCTCGGCACTGCTCAGAAAATGCGAGCCCACTGGGGACTCCTTGCTAAATGCTTCCCATGGCTCAACCATTGCCCGACCAGGAGCTGACACTCCCCGGATCTCGGGGGTGACCAGGCTGCCGTTCAGAAAAGCACCCTCATGCGTTATTCTGGACGGGGGGGCCTCACACTGGGGCGCCCATCGAAACTACCTGGCGGGCCTCTGAGAACCCCCACTTGCTCACCTCTGTCCCCGAGCACTGATGCTGTAGGTTTGGGACAGGGCCCTGAAGTTTCATCTCCGACAAGTTCCTACGTGAGCTGTACCCCGCTGGTCCAGAGACGGCCCTTTGGGGGCCCCTGGGCGTGGGGAGCGGTTGAAAATGCGCCTTAGCGTTCCTACAGTAAGAAAGCGGGGCATTGTGATGTGATCTCGTGGTTTCTAACCGCCTTTTTCTGGTGAAGCTCCCACGGCTGCCTGTGCGCCCACATGAACACGGAACTGAGAAAAGTGTCTGTTCACGAAAGGAAGGCACCGCCCATCTGGCCGTGCCCTTGGCAGGGTCCGTCCTGATTCGCTGTGAGGTGCGCGGACTGCAGCCTATGGACGTGAGGACTGTGTTCATTCTATTCGTCATTTCGTCCCTAGAACGTAGCTCTGACTGGCACATAGTAGGCCTTCAGGTAGTTCCTGAATAAGTGCGTGAAATGCTGATGGTCAGCTCTGACATTAGCTGTACCGTTTTTAAAAGAATCCTCCCCCACGACATGCTTTTTGACTTTGGGGGGAGGGGTAGAGAACAAGAGAGGGAGATAAAGAAACACCGATGTGCGAGAGAAACAGCGAACGGCTGCCTCCTGTACGCACCCCCACCGGGGACCGAACCCACAGCCCTTTGGTGTTCACGATGACGCGCCAACCAACGGACCCGCCCGCTTCTCACGTGTGGGTGTGGATTTTGTTTTAGTCACCTAACGACACACGCGTATTCTATAACAAAGCACCCACGCTCGGTGGCTTACCCAGCAGCTGTTCGTTCCGAGGGCCATGTTTCTTTGGACCGAAACGTCCAGGAGGCAGGGGGTCCTTCTCCCGCCCTGGCCTGCTGCAGTGAGGGCTTCTGGCCCCATCTAGGGTGGACCCTGACTTGGGTGTTTTAAAATGTTTGCATCGTGTCTTCTAAAGCGATTCTCAGGGTGTTGCTTCGAAGCAACAGCAGAAGAGGGTGGGCAGAAGCAGGGCCTTCAAGATGCTGAATTAAGTTCACTTCACTCACTGGACTCTGAGAAGAGAGCCGGTCAAGAGGGCAGGGAGCGCCACCAGGGCCTTTGCAGAGCGGACGCCCTCCCCTTTTCAGCGACTGTGCTTGTGGGTGAATTGAGACGTTCTGGAGAACGCCTTGGCTACGTTCAGATGATGACGGGGACAAACAGGAAACAACAGACGCCCCCCAAACCTCAGGAGCCCTTGGTAAGCGTGGCAGATGCTGCCAGGTGCTGGGGGCTCGTCTGGGAGGTAGAATGATTATCTGGGTCGTTTCTGACACCACACTGGTACTAAAACGCAAGGTTTTGTAAGTATTCGGGGAATGGCAAGGGATTTTTAGAGGAAAAAAAATACACTACATACCGCTTTCGATCCAGAGCAAAAACAAGAATGAGAGGCGGGGAAGAAAAGGGGAAGGAAGGAAGATAAAAATGGGAGGAAAGAGGAAGGGGCTACGGTCCTGTGTCCAACAGGGGAGGCAGAGAAGGAAGGAAAGAAAGAAGGAAACAACGGGGGGGGGGGGGGGAGGGAGGGGAGTGGGGAGGGAGGGAGGACGGGGACGGAGGGGAGGTTCCATGCCCCCCACCAGCCTAGTAATAGTGTCTCCACTAGGCGCACAGCAGCCATGTGGCTGGATCAATGGTGGTTGAACTGACTTGCGTTGATCACCCGTGTGTGCCCCCCTGCTGGCCCACTTAGCTGCCCGTATGTCCCGAATTGCGCGTAAAAAGCCCCGGCACTTGCGCAGCGACGGTACTGAAATGCAGAGCAAAGGGCTGTTGGGGGACTGAAATGGAACCTCACCAATTTTACAGTAAAACCCTTTGGTTGGATTAAAACAAATGTTTTTCTTGAAAACACATTGATCTTGCAGTATCTATTTGGGGAGCGCCGAGTGAACCCCACTCATGCGTGAACGATGTGGTTTTGAAAAGCCAAGGACAGCCATTCTTTTTTTTTCCCGGGTTGGACATTGCCTGTCTGTAAAGTTTGGAAAGAAGTCACGCTGCCCAGACCCTAATTGGTAGTCATCTTGCAAAAATAAAAGAAAAATTTAGAGATTGATAAAGGTGGGGAGAGGGAGTTGCGTTGAGAATGCGCTTTGAATTCACGTATTTAGCGCTGTATTTCCTCAGGCTGCCAACAGTTCCATTCCTCCCATTTGTATGAGTTCGAGGAGGTTATATCTACAAGATATATTGATGCCGTGTGTTTTGGGAATCCCTTCCTAAGCTGGCCACTTCACTTCGCCGTATGTCACTGCCTGGGAACAAATAAAAACCCGAAACAGGGTTCTGCCCTCGTCCTTCCTCTCTAGAAATAAGAAATCCTCTTAGCTAATAAAAACTGCTTAGGCTGATGAATGCAATGTGCTTTTGGTGTGTTTACAAGGCCTCGCTTGCACGGAGACCATAATCCTATGAAACTAGGTAGGCATAAGGGGCAGTGGGCGTGATTTTTAGTGTTAAGGGATTAAAACCTGGATATGAAATAATCCGTAAAGTATTTTCGGAAATACTTTTGCGTGCGTGCCCAATAAACAGAGCAGACATCCACGTCCGCTGAGCGTCTTGGACTTGTTCAGAGACAGGCTGAGTGGGGGTGGTTATTGTGAGGTTCTCTTCTGCAATGCTACAGCTATACCGGATGCCCATTGCGAGGTTCTGCTGCTCTTCCCAGTAGCTCTTCCCTTACCTGGGGGATGCGGTTCTGAAGGGTCGTTGGAGACCATCGGGCAAGTTAATGATGCGTCTGTCATACACCTTCAACGCCCTAGCTTGGGATTCCCTGCAACTGCTTTGCGCCACTCTTCCTAAAATGTTAATGGGTTTATTCTTTTGCATTTGGGGCTTCGGAGTCCTGAGTGTATTAACAAGATGTACTGTAATCCGTGTACCGAGGTTCAGGGTACATTCGGGGCTGAGCGCGCGAGGGCTTGCAAACACGCGCGCGCAGGCGTGCGCACCGGGTCTGAACGGTCCTTCCCCAGGAGCCGCGTGCCACGTGCGCGGGGAGGAGAGGAGCCCCACTGTTTTCAGTTTAGTTCCCGGGCCCTCCCCCTAGACCGCACCTGCAGACCCTCTCGGGGCGCGGTCTTGGGCTTGGTCTTCCGCTGGTAACTTGTGTTCTTCACACTAGCCTTGGAGGGGCTCTTGCTTGTCCGGACTGCCCCCCCCCCCAATTTCTCCTGTTTAATTTCAAGATTTGCTTCTCTCCACACAAATCTGTACCTGTGCCCTCCCTCCACTGTTTGAGTGTTACAGGTTTTTCATTTCCTCAATACTTTTAAATAGAAATTGCTCATCTTATGTCTGGATATATGTTTTGTTTGATTTGAAGTCTTCCTAAATTTTATTGTCACTGAAACAGAACATGGGTTGAGCATAAGTCCCTCCAAAAATCAATTTACCTCCCCCCCCACACAAACTGAATAGAAAATCTAGCTTTTCTCCCCAGCCTCCCTGGAGGTGGGTTAAGACCTCTAGTTGCCCTATAATTCCAGGCTTGAATTTAGCCAAAACAGGACACCAGCACCCACTAAAAATAACAGCAATGTGTGTAAAACTCCGGCGGGGGTTTGGAGAGAGGATTTTAATTTTAACCTGTCATTTGAATATTTACAAGCTCCCTTGAGAATATAATTTTTTAATGTTAGGGACACATGTGCCTTTTCCTCCCGTTTAATTTATTGATGTTGCTATCATCCGTAGGTCCGGAAAGGATGGTGCCATCAGAACTATTTCCAAAGACGTCCTCTATGTTGTATAAAATATGTTAGCACACAAAGTAGCTATAATGCTTCTTTTTAAAAAAAAATTTCTTTATTTATTTGTTTATTTCTAGAGAGAGAGGGAAGAAAGAGAGGGAGAGAACCATCACTGTGTGGTTGCTTGTCACTTGCGCCCCCAACTGGGGACCTGATGTGCAACCGAGTCATGTGCCCTGACTGGGAATCGAACCAGCGACACTTGGCTCGCAAGCCGGCACTCAATCCACTGAGCCACAGCAGCCAGGGTATAATGCTTCTTATTCTTCGTCTGTGTAATGCATGCTTGCCCATTTCGTGCACCTGTTACAGAAGTGGGACCCTAACTGTGTCTCTGTGTCCTGAAATGCCAGGGTCAGGAGCCCCAGCCAACAGCAGGGGTGGCCCTTTCAAGGCCCTGTGGAGAGAGGCTGCCTCCCGGGATCAGAAGCGCCGCGGGGCGGGGCCTGGGGGGTGAGCGCAGGGTTTCCGTTCATCTAAATGTGATGGCTTTTCAAGGCTCCTTTCATTCCTCTGTTCAAAGGGGAGAGGGGTGGCCAGCTTTCCCCTCTGGCCCTGCGCTGGGCCGCCTAAGCCTGGGCCACCCAGGGAGCCTCTTAGGTGTGGGGGCACCAGTCTCCCGGTTTTTAAGTGGCTGCAGAGGACACGTGGTTTTAAACCGCCCTGACGGTGACACTGGGTGCCCAGCGGAGGGAAGCCGCACAGGGCCCAACAGGAAGGCGAGGCATAAAGTTTGATGGACACAGAAAACTGCCCAGAACTTGGGGAGCCCGTGGAAGGGCCTGGAAGGCGTCCTGTCCCAGGAGACCGTTCCGCGCATCCACTTTCTCACTCCAGGCTGAGGAGACAGGGCAGAGGGGAGGTCAGGGCCAGGCAGGTCTCTGGGCAGGATGGCCTTGGACTTGGACGCAGCCGATGCCGGAGCCCGCAGCACGACCTGCGGAGGGGCGGCCGTCCCGCTTTTCTGAAAGCCTAAGCAGAAGTAGTCCTGGGGCCTCCGCGGAGCATCGATGCCGCCTTGCCCAGTGTGCGCAGTACAGGCTCCGCTGGGGGCAGTTTCGCACCTGCCCCTCCTCTGGAGTTTGGGGTGCTCATCCTGGCTGCGGCTCAGGGTGGCACAGACCCTCCCATTGGGAAGGGGTGCAGACAGCAGGGAGGGAGCCGCACTGGGAGGAGGGTGGGGTGGGAGGGGGAGAAGCAAGAGCGCGCAGAGCCTCTGGAAGGAAAGGCGGGCGGGAGGGAGGAAGCCCAGCGCCTGCGTCCTGAAGTGGAAGCCGAGCACAAGGCCAGGCCCCGTCCTTCCACACAGGGGCGCTGGAGCACGTTGTAATGCAGCGAGAGGACAGGACTGCGCACCTGACCCCGGCACCCCACCCGCTAGGTGTCCTTTCCCCCCTCTCTCTGCCGGGGCGGCGGCGGGGGCGGAGCAAGCTTTGGAAAAGTTGTGGGTACCCCTACGCGTCAGCCTCTGCCTGTATTTATGGAAGAGGAAGATGGGCCGGCGCTGTACACAAATTGGGGTGTGTGGGGAGGGGCGTTGAGTCGGTGGCCCTGAAGCCTCCTGCAGCACCCCCCCCCCCCCCCCCCCGCGCCAGGCCTCCCTGAGCTTCCCTTCCCTTCTTTGTGAGGCGGGACGAAGGGAAATGGATGTTGTCAGAATGGAGCCTGGCTCGGGAAGGAAGGAAGGAGGGCGCCTAGAAAGGGGCTTCCCGAGACCCTCCTTCCCAGCCCTACAGTGTGTCCACCCTCACCCCTGCGCATCCCGGGGGTCCTGGCTGTTGTGTTTCAAGTTCGGAAGAAAAGCTGGAGAAAAGCACCACAGGGGAGCGCGCCGGAGGGAGCCCGGGTGCAAGCGTGTGGACGCGGAGCGCAGCTCCACTCGGAAGAAGGCGCCCTGGGGTGCTACTCCCCACCCCGAGCCCCCTCACCCTCTCCCCACCATGGACCTCTTCTCACGCGCCCCGTCCCCGCGCCGTGGGGTGCCACCTCTGGCGGGGCCGCAGAGCCCCGACCCCGCAGCGCACACCCACCTCCTGTCCCTCCTCCCGGCTGGCACCCATGACCTGTGAGACCCCGTGCCCACCCCCATCGCGTCCCACATACCCCGTCCCCGGGGGGAGGGAGCCCGCTGTCTTCGTCGCCAGACCCCGCCACCCAGGCGCCATTACCAGGCGGGTGGCGGGCCCTGTGGGGAGGAGGAGCCGCGCGGGGTGGGGTGGGGGGGCCCGGCCGGCTGGAGCGCTGAGATGCGCTCTGGAGGTTCGCCGCTCTCTCGGTGGTGCCGGTGCTGGGGCCTAGGCACTGCCCTCCCTTTCTCTTGTTTTGTATTTTTCTCCCTTCGGTGGCTTTGATTAGGCCCTTCGTGGCCGTGGCGAGGAGTTGAAAAAACAGAAAAGGAAAGAGAAAGAGAACACGCCCCCAGACCCGGCCTCGCCGCGCGCCAGGGAGGGGGCGGAGGAGGCTGCGCCTGGCGGTCGCTTGGCTGGGACTTGAGAGCGGCGCCCGGAGGAGCCGTGGCCCGCAGCTGCCGGCCTTCCTCCCCGCTCGGCTTCTGTGCTTTTCCCCCGGAGCGGGCGGGGAGCGGAACCGGGAGGGAGAACGAGCGCCGGAGAGCGAACGGCCCCGCAGCCAGCTGGCCGGCGAGAGCGCGCGGGGCCCATGGCTTCGCTGTACCAGAGGTTCACAGGCAAGATCAACACCTCGCGGTCCTTCCCGGCGCCCCCCGAGGCCAGCCGCCTCCTGGGCGGCCAGGGGCCCGAGGACGAAGGCGCGGGGCCCAAGCCCCTGGGAGCCCAGGCGCCCACAGTGGCATCCCGGGAGCGCGGCGGTGGCGGCGGCGGCGGCGGCGGCGGGGGCGCGGGGGGCCGACCCCGGTTCCAGTACCAGGCACGGAGCGACTGTGATGACGAGGACGTAAGAGCATCTTGGTGGGTGGGAGGTGGCGCAGGCTTGGGACCGAGCGCACGGGGTGGGGGTGGGGGGGACACGGATGAGTTCGCGTGTATCTCCGATGGTCTTTGGCCGCCCTCTTCCCACTCCCCTCCCCCACCGCTCCTAGGAGCGCCCCCAAATAACACTCCTGAGCCACGATCTCGGTCACTGCTGTCCTGGAGCGAGTCTCCGTCTGCCGCGGCGGCGGGCAGGAGTTGGGGGCTTGAGGGAGCAGCGCGCGCGCCCCCGCGCCCCCCCGGAGGTGGAATTGGCTGGAGGGTCGCGCAGGGGCGGATGTCTGTTGTGCGCCGCTGGGGCTCCGGATCCCACGCAGAGAATTCGGTCTGGCTGTGCTGACAAGTTGCTTTTTCTTTCTGTTTCTGCTCAAAGACTCCGGGAGACCATGTCCCAAGCTCATTTGCCCCCCTGCCACCTGCCCGGGGAATCTATCCACAGCGCCCCTTCCCTCCCCTGCACTGTCCCTCCACTCAGGAGCCTCGCTTCCCACTTTTCCAAGGTGCCTTCCCCTCACTGCTGGTCCTGGCGATTCCCTTTAATGAAAAACATAAAAATCAAATGGAAGCCGTGGCACCGCAGGCCCAGCCACGCGTCCCGGGGCCCAGCACACTGTCTGCAGCGGGGGGTCCTGGGGTCCTGCCTGGCCTCGGGCCCGCAGCTCCACCGTAGGCCGTGTTGCCTGCAAACTTCTTTCTCCCCGGGCAGGTCTGCCGCTCTCCTTAGGACCGGAAGCCTGGGTTTCGAAGGCTGGATTTGCATATCTCCTTAGTAACCCGTGACTCAGGCAGGACCCCAGGGGGCTGCAGAGAAGGCGGCGGTCCACCACTTCCGTTGATCCCTCCTGCTTCCAGAGGCCGCAGTCAGGGTGGACCACGGTGGGAGGAAACTGCTCTTTTCTGAGACCTTCTGTTCCCAGGGGAAGGAGAAAAAGTCCCCAGCAAGCTCTCAGCGGGCAGCTGCGCCCTGGGAGGCAGACAGGGTGTGCCGGGCGGGGGCCCCTCGGGGGAGCTCCTTCCTGGGGTGCACCTGGGCACAGGTCCTCAGCTGTGCCTCAGTCTCCCCTGATGCACACAGGGCCACACACGTCCCTGCGCTGAGCAGGAGGTTGTGGTCCTTAAACTCGCCCTGCGTGGGTCACCCTGCCTCACTCTTTGGTGTTTCTTTATAGCACAATACAAGGTGTGTGGGGGGGGGGGTCACTTCTGCTGGGACAATTCTGGGAAAGACACTGAGGTTTTCGTCGCTACTGCTCGTTTTGTGTTTCATTATGAATGGAGGGTGTGGAAGCTGTAACGGAGGTGGCCAAAGTTTGCGGGAGATGCACACACACACACACACACACACACACACCCTGTAGAGATCTTGCGTGAGGGTTCATCATTTACTTACTTTTTGTATCTCTTGCCGACACCCCTCCTTACAGGGTCGCTATCAGAGACATGTCCCTCCCTTCCGGGGGTCAGGTCTCGAGGGAAATGCGGGGCTTCTTCAAGCACAGGGTCCAGGAACTGGCCGCCTTTGAGGAGGGGCTTCCCTGGGATTTGGGGAAGATTCTGGAGGCTGAAAGTACTGAGGATCTCGGGAGAGACCACTGAGCTGCAATGCAGGCCGAAACGGTGCCCTTTTTGCCTTCAGCCTGACTCAGAACGGTGGGGTGGTGTTGTGCTGGGAGTGAGAGGGACATGCGAGTTCTCCTGGAGTGGCTCTAGGTGTCGCTAGGGGAGAGGCGAGGTGACAGGCTCTGAATCCCACTTCACAGGAGCCCCACCCATTTATTTTCCTTGGCGCCCCGGCCCGGAGCGCACATTCCCTTCTTTTCAGTCTGACAGGCGTCTGGGTCTGATTCCCAGAGAAGCAGAAGGGTCAGACAGAGGAGCAAAGTGGCCCTGGAACATGTGCAAATTACTGCTGCTGATGGGCGCTCTGGGCAGCGTAACGCACTTGATTTTATTAGGTCCTGACATCCGTGTGTTTTTCTTGGAAATTACAGAGGGGTGTGTGTGTGTGTGTGTGTGTGCGCGCGCGCATGTGTGTGTGTGTGGTGGAGCTTTAAATATAGTACATGTGTATATAGCATCTTTGTGAAATATATGCAGGCATAGTAAAAATGGGTGATGTCAGGGGCATAAATGTAGCATCAACGTCTTAAAACTTGGGTGTGCTTTTCTCAGAAAAGTTATTCAAAATGGGAAGAGTTACATTTAAGAACGTGCTCCAGAGATAGGTGCACAGAGTAAGGCCGTCGCTTCTCCTGCAGGGACAGGGCGTCATTAGCTGAAGGTAAGAGGTTCTGGTTAAAGAAACAGCTTCCCTGGCCCCCGCCCTCGTCAGGATTACAGAATCCCGAGCGGTCATTTTGCTACCCGCACGGAAACCCGAAGGTAGACAACTGATTGGAGCACAATGCCTTTATTTTTAAACATATGTATTTATTTATTTTTAGAGAGAGGGGACGTGAGGAAGAAAGAGAGGGAGAGAAACATCAGTGTGTGGTTGCCTCTCACACGCCCCTAACTGGGGACCTGGCCCGCAACCCAGGCCTGTGCCCTGACTGGGAATCGAACCCGCAACCCTTTGGTTCACAGGCCGGCGCTCACCCCACTGAGCCGCACCAGCCAGGGAAACACAGTGCTTTTATTCTAAGTATCCGGGCGCGTCTACTTGTAACCCCGACTTCCTCGGTTTGGGAGGACCTGGGCTCGGGTAGGAGCTGTCCGAGGTGCTGAAGCGCCGCCTGCATTAGCGCCCGGAAACCCCCAGTAGATCGTCCGCCAAGTCCCAGCCCTCCGGCTGGTGGCTTTACTGCCTTTACTGCATAAGGTCAAAGCGCAGAAGGCCAGTGCTGGGGTTGCTCCCAGGTCATGTCTGCGCAAGCCACGCCGTGACGCCTCCCAGACGCCTCGGTTGGGTGGGAAGGCCGTAGACGTGAAGGCTGACCCGGCCTGGAAGTCAGGCCGAAGCACCTTCTCCTTCAGAGCTTCCCCCGCGGTCTCAGGGGCACTTGGATGTAAAGGCAAGTACTTGAGCAACCCTTCCGAGTAATCAATACCTATTTTGACTTAAACTTCTTTTCGTAGCTTTAAAACTAAGTTGGCTCTTAAAGGACATCTTGCTGGATGTGACTTTTTCATGGAACTTGGTCACTTCAAGAGGAATGAACTCTGCAATGTTAAAATAGCTTGAGTGTTTCTTTCTTTCTTTTTTTTTTAATGTTAACTAAAATATAGTTGGCCTACAATATTATGTGAGTTTCAGGTGTATGATTTTTAATATTTTTAAGGACTTTGGAGGCCTTGGATTCTATCAGGGACAGGATTTTTAAAGTCACATCAGCATGTTCCCACAGCCTCCACTTTTGGGGGCACAGGGTTCCCTAACAACACAACTGTGAAGGCAGCAGGATTTTAAAACAGCGAGACTGGCCAAAGCGGGGCCAAGCCAGGCGCCACTGCTGGTGACGTCCGCCGGCCCGATGGGTCAGTCGCGCGGCACTCCAGCCACCAGCCGTCTTCCTCTCCATCCTGATTTCTCCTTGGCTCGACGTCAACACCCTGACCGTTTCTCTTGGGATTTATGCACGTTAATTTTTTTTAAGTTGGCTTGACTCCACACGTATGCTCGTAGGCCCTATTCATTTTTGTTTTCCATGTTTCTACGTATTTAATTTCACATGATTCTGATATATGAGAAAAGGGCCAGTGTGTTCAAGTGTCTGCGTGCCCGCATTCCCCGCTGACAGCGACGACGTAGCACGGACGGTCGGGGGCTCTCGCGGAGAAGGCACAGAGCAGTGCAGCCCCGACTCCTCCTCATCGCAGTACCTACCAGCGGCCCTACTGTGTGCTGGGCATCCTCAGTGAATGTGTTGCTGCTCTTACTGATACCTTCACCCTTAACTTTTCCTTCTCTACCAGTTCTTTCTTCTTCTCTCACACACAGAAACAAAGATCACCGTCGGTCCCGACTGCCAGCTCTGGTGACTGTCCTAGTTTTCTTTCTTCTTTCACTAGCCAGCTTCTCTACAACCGACTCCATATTTTATTATCAACACTCCTCCTTTCCTTATTTAGCTTGGTGGCAGACTTATAGTAGGAACTGCCCTCACTACAGAAGCTGCACACACAATGTCATGAATGTCTTCTTAATGACCCCATGTAGTGACCTGTCTAATTCCTCCTTAGTCTTCGCTGTTACAGTCTTTGCTCTTGGCAATCATCAGCCTATACCTCAAACTTTGTGCCTTTTTTTTTTTTTTTTTTTGTATCACATGTCTTTCATGTGATAAATTCACATCTTGTCTGTTTCTCTGAAGCTGGCCTTGCAGTGTTTTGGTTAATATTTCCTTCTCCCGCCCTTCATGAAGGAGATTAAGGGAACCTGCAAGGTTTGGGTCCCTGTTATTCTGGTCTCCCCTTTCAGGCTTTCCTCTTAAGATAAATGAGATGTGCGATAAATTGGAGTTCAGTTAGAAGGAGCTGAGTCTGTTCAGCAGCTTCTGCATTAGAAGATCGCTCAGGGAGCTTTGTTGCATAGATGCACATTTCTTCTGAGGGCCATCTGGACAACCGGAGACCTGGGAGGGCCTTGGCGATCCCTGCATTCAGGTTTCTTCCAGGCTTTTCCTCCTCACGGGAAGCAGCGAGACACTGGATTGTTCTCGTGCTGGTGACAAGACATCCACAGGGACTGCACCGCTAACTTCTGTCAGCCCCCCTTACGTGTGCTCAGTCGCAATGCCGTTCTGCCTGATTTCCCCTTCTGCCACCCATCTTGCCAATCCTTGCCCTTCCCGGCACCGCCTTCCGTGTCTGTCCATGTGGACAAATTACCATCTCCCCATGGTTTGGTTGCTTTCCTGTGACATTAAGGATGCTACTAGGTAAGCTTTGCGGTCCCCTAATGAGTTCTGTGTCCCATAACCCTGCCATAGCACCCTGCTGGGTACAATCGCTGTCCTCCTGGAAAGCTTTGTTTTTGCATTGAGGACATATGTTAAACACATGGTAAGTGTTTCTTACCTAAGACAGCCTCTCTGTGGAAGTTTCGGTGAAGTGAATAATCCCTTAGCTTTTTCTCTTTTTGATATCTTTTCCTTCCTCCCTCTCCCCCTCCCTCTTTCCCTCCTTCCCTCCCTCCCTTCCTTCCTTCCTCTCTCTTTCTTTCTTTCACTCTTTTTCAATTACACTTTATTTTCAATATTAGTTTGTATTGGTTTCAGTGCGGGGCACAGTAGACAATCATACCTGCACATCACACAGTGTTCCCCGGTATTGTACCTAGTTCTTGCAATATCATTGTCTAGATGACAGTGACAAAATAGTCATGGGCTGCCCTTTGCCCCAGAGATCTCCCTTCTGAAAATATATCCAAATAATCTCAAAACACTGATTCAAAAGAATACATGCATCCCTAGGCTCACCGCAGCGTTATTTACAATCGCCGAGATTTGGAAGCCGCCCAGGTGCCCATCCGGAGGTGAGTGGATAGAACAGCTGTGGGGCGTTCACACAATGGAATGCCATGTGGCCGTAAGAAAGAAGGAGATTTGACCTTTGCGACAGCGTGGATGGGCCTGGAGAGTATCATGCCAAGTGAAATAAGCCAAGCGGCGAAAGACAAGGAGCATATGATCTCTCTCCTGCGTGGAATCTAATGAACAAGATAAACTAACAAATGAAATAGACCCAGAGGCACGGAAACACAGAACAGACAGCTGTTGGAGGGGAGGGGCTGGGGGCTGGGAGAAAGAAGGCGGAGGGATTAAAAACCTCATAGACACGAGCAGGAGTGTGGTGATGGCCCGTGGGAACGCGGGCGTGGGGGGGTGGAAGAGGGCGAAGTGGCATCAATAGGGACACGGGGACTTTGCTTGGGGCGGTGGGCGCACGATGCAGGTGCGGATGGTGTCTGGTTGAGTGGCACACTTGACACCTGTGTGGTCTCGTGAACAAATGTCAGCCCGTACGTTCAGTAGAAAAGGAGTCACGGGGTTGTAAAGTGCACATGCAGAACACTGCCCTTACCTTTAAAGAGTATAATTCAGTACCTGCACAGAACGGGCTTGTGCCGGCCCAGTGAGGAGGGTGCTTGTGTCCCCAGGCAGTGGGACACAGAGGAGACGGGCGCAGCCAGCGGTGGCAGCCACACACTCTGCCTGGTCAAGCAGGGCTGCGTGTGTGCCTCATTCCACCTTCCCCGTGACCTTGGCTGGGGGCACCACCTGGACAGGAGCTGACCTGTGGGCTTGAACAATTGAAAAGGGACAGCCTTATGCCCTTGCCGCTGGGTGAGTCACCTGTCTACTGAGAATTACAGGAAACAGATTTCACCGAGAGCAAAAGCCTTTGCTCTCTAGAGCCAGCCGAAGACAAGTCCGTGTTTGCTTAGGTCCAGCTGGCTTATGGGAAATGAGAATCCCGCTGTCCCCGTGGATCTGAGCTCAGTGGCACAGGAGGACATCGGAGGTGGGTGTGGAAGCCCACGCAACGTGGCATGCCGTCCTTAGTGCTGCCACGGTAGACTTTGAAAGTAACTTATTTGTGTGTGTTACCTGTAGATCCAAGCGGGTCTGAAGCATTAGGATAACGGAGTATTTACTTATATTTCTAACAAAGGAATCACCCCCTTTTCCTGCTTGAGATTAATATGCTAGTATGACTGTGTACACAGGAATTTCCCTAGATGTTGGCTTTGGATATTTTTTTTCTTCATAAAGTAGCACTTTTTACAATTTTGTACCCAAGGCTTTTTCTCCTTTAAAGTCAGAATGATTAATGAGTTTAAATTTTGCAAGCAACTGGCAGAATTTGCCGAGCAGGGTGCCATGCTGATTGCGTATAACCGGCTTCTGTAATTACTCTGATGCTAACAGCGCGCCTATCAATGCATTTATCTCTGCAATATGCCTTATTGATCCCCAGCATAGAGGGCTGCTGCCTTTCTGCACCATGTGCACGATGACCCTCTTACAGTTAAATTCTGCCCGACTTCGTGTTAAAGGGACTGAGTGCCCGTGTGTGGTTTTTATGGGTTGCTTCCATTTCTACACACGTTGCTTCGATTTCATGGTATGTGCAAAGAAACAAAACAAGAACCCTCAGCCCTCCCGGTTAATGACGTTTGGACTATTTATAATGATCAGGCGCTGTGGAAAAGAGCATTGTAAAGTTTGGTAACATCCGATTTCACCAACGAGAAGGTGATCAGTGGTAAGTCTGTGATACCGTTGGGCAGATCGCTGTGTTCCCTGGGGCTCAGAGAGACCCGGCCTCCTGCGTCCTCCGGAGGCTTTGCCATTCTGTGGTGGACGTCATTATAGGGCTGAGTTTAAAGAGTAGGACCGGTGTGTGTGCAAGAGTGTGGGAAGCATGTAGTCCTGGGCTCCTTGTTGTGCTACCCATGTTACAGCTGTATCGCTGTGCATGTCCAGGCTATTTTGTGCATCACACACGTTGTGCGTGTCAGGTGCGCCAGCAGGAAGGGAGGCAGAGATGCAGTGAGGGCGCTCAGGAGGAGCCGGGAATACAGGAAGTTGCAATCGGGGGGAGCAGAAAGTGAAGGTGGAAAGCCTCAGAGAGAATCACTGGCCTCCGGTCCCCCGTTTCCTCCAAAATGCTCAGTTTTCTAAACTCTTTTCAGACCCTTCATGGGCCTCATGCCAACTATACGCATCCTGTCTTCATTGCAACATTATTTACAATCACCAGGATCTGGAAGTGACCCCAGTTCCCACAGACAGATGCGTGGATGAAGAAGCTGGGGTGCCCATATACAGTGGAGTACTGCGTGGTCATAAAAAAATGGAATCGTACCGTTTGCAACGACGCAGACGGACCTGGAGGGTGTCATGCTAAGTGAAGTCAGTCAGGCCGAGAAAGGCAGATATCACGTGATTTTCCTTTTATGTGGAATCTAAAAACAAAGCAAACCGAGAAACCAGACAGAAACAGACTGATAGGCACAGACAACGCGTGGCTGCTTCCCAGATGGGAGGGGCCTTGGGGGGCTGGCAGGAGAAGGTGGAGGAGGAAGGTGAACAGGGCGGTAGTTACAGGACAGTCACGGGGCTGCCGTCGCCGATGCTGTGACAGCCGTGCAGGACGCAGGGACACTGGACTCATTGGGGAGATCCCTCTGTAAGCTGTGTAGATGTCTGACCGTTACGCCGCGCACCTGAAAGTGACACTATATTGTACGTCACCTGTCATTGAAAAGTGAACATAAAGAAATGAAACTAAAAATCAGGACAGGACAAAGCACCCAACTCAGCCTGCGAGCCCTTTACCCTCCCTGAGCCACGAGGCGGTGACATGTCCCTCTGAGGACCCGGCACCGCGGGGTGCTCTCGGCCGCAGCGCCCGGCCGGCCACCGTCTCAGCAGCTCCGGTCCCCGCTGCCCTGCGGCTTCAGCACAGCCCTAACCCTCAGCCAGGTTTTGGTCCCGCAGGTGCACAGGGAGCTCTCGAGCTGTCCCCTACTGTCCCCACCGGGACCCCGCCGCCTCTGCTGGAACCGGCCTCTCCTCTCCCTGCAGCTGTGGCCCTTCTCGCCCTTCTCCCGCCTGAGCTGCTCCTGGGGTTAGTCCGCGTCCCGCGGCCGTGGGGGGCCTTGCAGGCCTCGGCGACTAAACTCCCTCTGAGACCCTGAGGACCGTTTTCTGCTCCCGCTGATGCCTGGGAAGCATCTTCCCACGACGGCCCACAACGTGCTCCCTCTTGCTCCAGTGCGGTTCTTCAGGCTCCAGGGCAAGTTCACGTCCCGCACTGTAGACCAGGGCTCTTCAGGGCTGCTGTGGAGACAGGTGGGCCCTCCTGACCCTCGGTGCAGGGGCTTTGCATTGGCTGTTCCATCTGCCCGCACACTGTTCCCTGGGGATTCCCTTGTCTGGCTCCTTCGTGCCTCGGGTCTCTGCCCAGTGCCATTTCTCAGTAAAGTCACCCTGCCCTGCTTGCTTCTCTCTTCCGCTGCAATTTACGCTGCCCAGCAGGTGCTTTTCTCCCAAGATTCTTCTATCCGTGTCTCCTCTGTATGCGCATTAACTGGAATCGTGCAAGGATCTTTGGCCAGCTTGTCCTCTGACGCTCCCAGGTGCCCAGGGGAGGGCCCGGCACCTCCCAGGTGCTTGGGAAATACCTGCTGCACGATCGGGTGAATGAAAAGGTGGGACCCTCCCCGAAACGTCTCCGGTTGCTTCTCTCTGAAGAATCCCAGTTCCTTGAACCCCGTCCTCCAAACTTTTTGAACTTGAAAGACTCCTGGAATTGGAACGCTGAGCCTTTGATGTGGCTGCTTATGCGTGTCCCCAAATGGACCCTTTCCTTTTCAGAATTGCCTTTCTCGTTTGATTATGAACCAGCTCCTCCTGATGGTCCAGCTGAAAACTACGGTTGCCGTGACCAGTCCGTTGCTAGGGCAACCACAGACTTGGCTTTGGGAGGCCCTGTGTCAGAAGCGTGAGATTTAGCATTTGTAATATTTTGTATGACTGTAAAAACAAGTCAGAGTTAAATGTATATATTATGTATAACTTTTTGCTGGCTTTTTTTTTTGTGTGTGGTTTTTCGGAGAACGCAGTAGGAAAGACGGCCTCATTAGAGAAAATGCAAGTCTTCATGAGAGGCTTCTATAAACACAGGGAAGACCTAAGTTGCTTTTGATGACAAATTTGAGTTACCTAATTTTCAATTTGAGTGGAAGGACAAGATCACAGCTTCTTCTTCTTCTTCTTTTTTTCTGTGATACTCTGATCATCTTTTTATCTGACAGGTAGGAAGTCAAATTCAAGTATTTTTGAACTGGATGTCATTAGAGGAAAGCTCAAGTTTCCAGATTAAAGTGCTGCAGAGTTTCTACCAGACACAGTTGCCGGCGTCTGTAACCTGCGGGACACTGCCTGTACCTCCCACGCCTTGTCTCCACGGTGCAGTCAGGGCTGCGGCCCACGGGGAGGGGTGGGGGCTGGAGCCTGACACCTTTAGGTTGGAGCCTGACTTACTTAGGCTCCGTCCATCTACGGAATGCCCTGCTGGCACGGGGCTGCCGTGAGCCTTTGATGCCAGACACTTGGGCCAAGTACCGGTTTGTGGTGTTCATGTTCTGCTGCCAGACAGGCTAGGACTGCAAATGTGCATTGTGAGTGCTCTTCTCCTCCACCCAAGGGCACCGGGTGTTTAACAACCCGAGGATCACTCCGGCCTCCCACGCAGGCCTGGGAATCGGGGACCTGCAGAGCCGTGGTGCGTAGCCTTCGGACCACAGGATTTAAGAAGTGACAACGTGCCTCAGAACCGCTTAAGGAAAAAGCACTCACAAGAGCACATTTTCTGCAGTGATCACATAAAGAATAGGAACAGGAGTCCTGGCTGGGTGGCTCTGTGGGCTGGAGCATCATCCTCTGCCCCAAAAGGTCCCAGGTTCGATCCCCAGTCAGGGCGTGTACAGGAGGCAACTGATGATGTTTTTCTCTCCTCTCAATGTTTTCTTTTTTCTCTCCCTCTCCTTTCTCTCTCTCTCCAATTGATAATCAACATACCCTCAGGTGAGGATTAAAATAAATAAGTACATAAAGTAAAAAGAGTTTAAAACAAAAAGAATAGGAATGCATGTTCATGTGTCAAAGCTTCGGAGCTCAGCACCCGCTCAAGTCCAGGGACAGAGAGGGGTGCAGAGTGGACACCCCCCCCCCCCACCTGGCTCTCTGCTGTGGGAGGATCCAATGAGCCCCAGACACCCGTATGTCTCAAAGGGCATATAATTTCAGGGGCCATGGGGTGACCCTGGAAGTCATGTTAGGGTCACTGGAGACATAAATGGCTGGAGGAGGCCAGCGGGCATCCGGGGCCGAGGTCTAGAGAGGATGACCTTGGAGAGGACAGCAGAGCTCAGCCCAGAGAGCAGCAATTGAGGTCCAGATGGCGTGGGGAGCAGATGGCATTGAGCAGGAAGGTCACGAGTCTCACGTGTGACAGCCTCCATTCCGCGCCGTGTCTGCTGGTCACGCCCACGTGACGTGGCTTTGAGTCTGGCTTTGGGCTTTGCTTTGCAGTCATGAGTTTCAAACTGTGCCTCTCGGAGTCCTGGGGCTTGTGGCGGAGCCCCACGTGGAGGCAGGGGGGAGCTGCAGCAGCTGGGCCCGGCCTCCCCCGGCAGCGCTGCCCTTTTTAAATGTCGCGCTGTGTGTGCAGTCTCACGGGGAGAAGGACTTAGCATTCATGCTCCCCTCTGGAGTCCCGGCCCAATCGCCCAGCAAGCTCCCAGGTGCCAGCAGGGGGCCGTCATGGGCTTCCTTGTTATGGTTTATTGAAGTGCCCCGCACTGAGTTTAATCAAGGGCGCGCCCGATACCACGGTGACAGTAGCCAGGGCTGGGTGACCGCTGGCCGGCTGACTCGGGCCCTCCAGAGCACCGCCCGTCGTGGGCAGGGCTATGCCAGGGGTGGGTGGTGGCCCCCAGACTCAGACCCCCCGAGCTCCCGTCCTGACCCTACCTACCACTTACTCAGCACTTAGCCTTCAAGTTCCCGGATAGTTTGGGGACTTTAGTTTCCTCGTTTACGAAGTTACGGACTGGGGATCAGGGTGTCTGGCTGGTCAGTTTATGGGGAGTGTGGAGTCAATATGGATTTAAACACTCGAGAGCAGCAGCGCCTGGCGTTCCATACGCAAATGCAGTCTTACCCCAAAGCCCTTTTTACAAGACTGGATTGTTCTTGGAGGAGACGCAGGGCATTGAAGCCACAGGCTGGGGTCAGGCTCCCCTCCTGAGGGAGCGGAGGGAGCAGGGCCCCCCACGGCCGCCCAGGGCTGCGTCACGTCAGCGGAGAGCACAGGGCGCATGTTCTCGGGGAGCCTGGGAGCCTCGGCGCCTGGAAATTAAGCAAGAAAATGGTTGTGGGGAAACACTCCCCGGGCTCCGCGGCGGGGTGGGGGACTGGGCACGTTTGCCGCGGCAGGAGCTCCGGAGGCGCTTCCCCTGCCGGGTCAGAACAGGCCCGAGTGGACGTGGGGACGGTGTCACCGAGGAGCGGGCTGCGGGCGATAGGCGGGCGCGGGCGGGCGACGCCACCCGGGAGCTTGTTGTAAAAGGTCCCCGGGAGCAGGCGCGGCGTGGCAGGCGCAGAGCGGGAAGGAAACGTGCGGCATCGGGGGTGGGGGGTGGGAACCCGTGCAAACATGTCCGGGTGTGGGTTTGGCTGCGGTGGTTTCAACACAGAAATGCTGAGCCCGCGTCTCTGTGTCTCATGAAAGGTCACTTTTACATCATCCTTTTTAAAAACATTTTTAGAATTAAAAAAAATTTTTTACTCCTATTGCTTCTGTTACAGTTGTCCCCCGTCTCCCCCCTTCGCCCCCATCCAGACCACCCCTCCCCTCCCCACGGCCCATGTCTGCGGGTCAGTCATACGTGTTCTTTGACTCGTCCCTTCCCCTTCTTCCCACCTCCCATTCCTGCTTTGAACGACCTGTCCCTCCCACCAGCACCGCCCCTGCCTCTGTCCTTGGCTCTGACCCCTGTCATGGCCCCTCGGCCAGCGACTGCCGGCGCCCTGGCCGGAGACATTAGCGCTGCCTATAGGCAGGGCCGCTGCTGGGGCCCACTGCTCGCTCGGTGCCCGCTTCCCTGCGTCTTTGTCACAGTTCGGACTCTGCGGACGGGGCGGAAGCTGTTAGGGGGTGGGCCCCTGCTCTCGAGAGCCACCCTGGCCCCCAATCCCTGTGACAGACCCCTGGGATGCCCGTGTGCACATGTCAGAGACCATGGTCCGTTCGTCTTTCCTTCCTGCTGGAATCGGGGCCCAGCCCCGGGTCTGTGTTGCGTCTGTGACACCTCACTTGTCCTGCTGGTACTCACGCGTCCCCCCGCCCACAGTCCCGGGCGGGAGAGGGGGCAGAGGTAGTAAGTTCCTGCAGCTGCTGCAGCCGCTGCCTCCGCCCCAGGGCGGCTGATGTGTCTCCATTGTCCATCGTTTCCTGCCGGACCCCCCTCCACGCTGCGTGCCATGTGAGGGACACGGGGTCCCTTGAAGACGTGTCCTCTCACACAGCAGCTGCGGTGTCTCTCGGGGACCCCAGCGCCTGCCCAGGAGGTGGGTGGAGTCCGTGGTTGGGGCGAACAGCGAAAAGAGAGCGGGTTGCTGGGAAGGAAAATCGTGAACCCCCACGAGCCACGAACCCGACTTCGCCTCCGCCGGGCTTCTCGTTCCTGTGTCAGTCGCCGGAGTGCAAACCTCAGCGGGCACTTTGCGGCCAGTTTGCGTTCGGTGGTGACTGCTTTACACCCTCGGTGGCACTCAGGTGTTGCCCTGGTGGCCTTTGCGTGGCAGCCCGGTCCCACGGCCCCTTCCCGGGCCCTGTCCCTCAGCAGCCCGGCGCTTCAGTCTTCCCTCCGAGCTCCTGCGCGCGCTCTGACCACCGCGCCTTGGGCACAGGGTCGCCCGCCGTCCCTCAGGTCCCCTCCGTGTCTGCAAATCCCAGTCACACCCCACGCTCAGCACCGCGTCCCGGGCCCTGTGAGCCATGCTCCGGAAGCGGCTCCCTCCCTTCTGCTCCCTGTGCCCCGTGGGACCCTGTGTGTGTCCCCTGTGACAGTTTTCTCCCGCGGCCAGCTCAGCCGGGGCGCGCCCGATGCGCTTGGAGGCTGGGCACGGGTCAGATACACGTTCGGGGTGCAGGCAGAGCAGTGACACCTGTTGACAGACGGACGTTTCTGTGCGTCATTTCTAAACGTCTGCACCTTTGGAAGTCGGCTGTCACCCACCGAACTAGTAGAGACACAGATGAAGCTGACATTCAGATCAGTGGCGCGTTTCCCAGGAGGGCCGGGCAGTGTCTGTCCTCGCTGTTCTGACCCGCACGGTGGAGAGCAGCCCCAGGTCACGCGTGAACACGGAGACGTGGCCATGTTCCAACGAAACTTTATTTACAGAAACGGGCAGCGGGCAGGCTGTAGCCCTGAGAGGCAGTTTGCAGGCCCCTGGGTGGGTCGGCTGAGAACTGGGAAATGGAGCGTGGACGTAGGTGTGGGGGGACCGTTATCCACAGACTGGGGTGCTTTTGGAGGCACCCTTGGGTCACACTGGTGACCCAGAGAGAACAGACTCTCCCAGCGGGGGTGGAGCAGCCAGAGGCACACGGACCTGGGCGCCCCGGGTCACGTGGGAAGGGACTCGGTGAGAATCAGCAGCAGAGAAGCCCCCGAGGGGCAGGACGTGGGAGAGGCGTGCAGGGAAGGGTCCGGTCCGATGGGAGAGCCAAGCACCCCGGAGCCACGGAAAGAGCCGGAAGGAAAGGAAGCCGCAGAACGCAGAGTTCAGCTGAGCAAAGGGTCCGTGCGTGGCTGTCACCCAGTGGCAGCCAGGCCGGGTGGGGGGCAGGGACCCTGGGAATAAACGCAGACTGCAGACTGTACCCTGAATTCAGTTCGGGGAAAATCAGATGTTTCTTCTGTTCTGTCACTGACAGACGGGGGAAGATTTGTCATTTCGGGCATTATTTATTCCAAGGACATATTAATGCCGTGCTAATAAGGCAGTTGCAAAGCTTGTTCACATAATGAACCCCAAATGCTCCCTCTTGGCCTCATTTAAATGCTTGATGAAGATCGATGAGCAGAACCTTTGCTGGACATCACTGGCTCTGGCTGGGTGTCCCCCATGTCGTTAACCAGGGCCATTTCCCATCATCTCTGCTCGAATCCCCTGACCGTTCAAGGAGCAGGCTGTGTCTCTCTGCCTCACAGTGTCCGCCGTCTGGGGCCCTGCGTGGGCTTCATCTGACCTTCCCTGTGACAGGCACGTTGGGAGCGTTGTCACCCACAGGTCCTGGTTCCTCACCGGCACCATTGCACCTGCGACCCCAGCTCCCTTGGACTCTCTCAGGCCTCGGCCGGACACACTCTCTGAGTCGTGTTACATTGCAACTGGTAGAGCGCCGTCTTCTGGGGACAGTAACCCAGCCCCGGTCCCCTCGGTGACTGCTGTGGCCACCCCCCAGTTCAGAGTCACAACGTGCCCTTCCCGTGGTGGCCATTTGTGGTCTCCCCCATCCATCTGGCCTCCCTGCTGTGCGGGTCTGTGTCTCCACTGCCCCACTATATCTCCTGCCACTCTCCACGGTGGCCTCTCCACTGGCCTCTCCACAGTGGCCTTGCCCACGAGCAGGTGACACTCAGAACACACGCCATAGCTTCCTGCCTGGGGACGTGTGCTCTCCTGTCACCCTGTGGCAGTTCTTTATCTTTCTGTTGTTGGAGGCAGACACCTTCCAAAGTGAGTAACACGAAGCTGTGACAGACCATCACAAGCCACCAGCATGGCTGTCACAAAGGCCACCTGTCCTTTTCTGGAACTGAGGACCCGGGGAGTCACGGCTGCTGCTGAATCTGGAACCAGATGCTTCCAGGGCTGTCCCCCGGCTCTCCGCCGCGTCAGCGTGGTCTCGGGCCGATGGCAGGGCTGCTGCTGCATCCGGGCGCGTGTGGCCGTCACAGTTTATACCGAGAGAGGAAGGCAGAGGCACACTGGTCCCCACATCCCCACGCGACACCACTGCGGGTTTCTGGGGTTCCGTAAAGGCCCCAGGCCCCAGCACAGCGGGCCGGTCACATCCAGGCTGCACGAGCTTCTGCCGTGGACAGGACAAGGACGCCCAGAACAAGCAGGCCACCTCTGCTCGGGACCCAGCCTGGGGACCCGTGGTCCACTTCCTCTCCAGTCTTTTCCAGCGAGGAGCGCTGGGAAGAAGGGGCAGGAGTGCGGGACACTTTTACGTGGCCGGGGGAGCTGACAGCATTTGGTGGTAGAGTAGGAGCGAAAGGTGAGGTTGGTCAGTGTCGGGGACCGGATGCGCCCCCCAAAGTCCATATGCTGAAGCCCTGCCCCCACTGTGGTGGTATTTGGAGGTGGGGTGATTCGGGGATAATTAGGGTGAGGTGTGGTCATAGCGTGGGAAGGGATTAGTGCCCTTATAAGGAGAGACATCCAAGAGCTTGTGTTCTCTGTCGCTGTCTGTCTGTCTGTCTGTCTGTCTCTCTCTCGGCCACATGAGGACAGGGTGAGGAGGCTGGCCAGCTGCAAGCCGTGTGACCTTGGACTCTCACTCTCAGACCTGGGAGAACATAACGCTCTGCTGTTTAAGCCGCCCGGCCTGTGGTGTTTTGTTACAGCAGCTTACGCGACTCATACCGTCAGGGAAGAAAGTGGGGACTCCCAGATGCCTTCAGGGGTGTGGACGTGTGTGCTGAGGAGGGTCGGAGGGAGGAGCCCACTCGGAGAGACAGGGTTTGGGGCGTAAAGGTGTGATGTGGGGGGCCAATGTGATGTGTTGATGTCAGTGCTGTGCTGGCCAGAGCCGTGGGCCCCGAGGAGGTGACCCAGGAAATAGGAGGAGGGGGCTGGTGGACAGACCCAGGCAGCTGAGAGTCCTCAGGCCGTGCAAAGCCACCCAAAGAGGAGAAGCAGGAGACTGTGCTGGCCGGGCCACCCGGACTGAACAAGGAGGGGACATCTCTAACAAAAACAAAGGGGACGCATTGAAACCCGGGACTCGGGCCGAGTCAAAGCCGAAAGGGATAGGAGAAGATAGGGGAGTCCCCTGAAATGGGCGGTAAGGGACCTCCTGGTTAGCGCCTCCGGTGTGGGGGGGCCTGAGGGCAAGGTGGGAGGTGTCACTCTATAAACGAAGGGAATGAGGACAAATTTGACCCTGGGGTTCCCAGGAGGGCCTTGGTCCAAGGGGGCTCTCTGAGACTAGACTGTTGACCATAGGGAATCAGTAAATTTAAAGCCACTGGGGACTGAATTCCCTGCTTTGCACTCTTCTGATAAGAAATTGAGCATTGTCAAAAAGGATTTTTGCTCTTTCCTGCACTTATACAAATGTGTGCACACACAAACACACACATGCTTCTAAGGAACAGAAATAAACAGATGGCTCAGTTGGTTGGAGCGTCGCCCTGTGCACCAGAGGGTCACAGGTTCGATTCCCAGTCAGGGCACGTGCCTGGGTTGCAGGTTTGATTCCCTATTGGGGTGTGCACAAGAGGCAACTGATCGATATTTCTTTCTCACATCAACATTTCTCTCCCTCTCTCTCTGTTCCTGTCTCCCTAAAATCAATAAAACATGTCCTCAGGTGAGGGTTAAAAAAACAAATAAAATCAGCCAACCCTCCGCATCTCAGAGTCCCATCTTCTGGGTACAGCCTCTGCCCCGTCTTTGTGCTCGGCAGGAGGGAGAGTGCAAAGCTTCCTGCAATCAGATTCTAGATCATTCCATGTTCTGTGCTGAAAAATACTTCATCGGGATTTTTGTATCTATCTGGAATGAAATACAACTATACAAATAAAAAACTCAGTGACAAGGACTAACTTACGAGGGTGTCCCTGTATTATGACACTTTTTACAGGTTAATATATGGACCTCAGAGTTTGAGAAAAAAAATACACTTTTTGGAAATTTTCAAATGATATTTATGAAAGTATTTGGCCTATTACATATATATAATTTTTTTTTCCTTTTTACCTATTTGGAATCAAAGTTGTCAGACCATTGGTCATTTTTTAAAATAATACTTCACTTAATTAAAACCAAATTGTTGCTCTGTTAGAGTCAGATGAATTAATCCATTCCGTGTCTACTTTATCTTTCCTTAGAGAGGCAGTTTCTTCTTTAAGGCAAGGTGGTGTTGCAAAATGACCAATTACCTGGAGGACTTTAAAGAAGTGTGGTTTTCTCAAATGCGGTGCGTCTGTCGATGCAAAGAGCAGTTCTGCTAAGCCGATTTCAGGACTTAAGGTAAAGCAGAAAAGAAAGAAGAAGAAGAGTCAGCCCAGAACCCCACGCTGGGGGCAGGCGGTCCTGCTGCGCCGTCCGCCGTGGAAGGGCGGCCCCTCCCCGGTGCAGGCCGGCAGGGTGGGGGGCGGGAGGAGAACCCCGCACGCAGCTCAGAGCCTGGGCTCGCGTCCTGGCTCTGCCGCACACGCGTCACGAAGCCCAGCTCTAAGCTCAGCGCGCTTCTCTCCTTTAATGGAGCAAATGAACACCCTCACCCCTCAGAGGACAGAGTGAGGCGCGCGTTCATTCACGAAGCGTCTGCTTGTTGGCGGCCAGGGGTTCCCCGCGACCGGGGTCCCGGTGGAGGTGCTGGCCTCTGCACCCCCAGCCCCCACATTCGCTTCTGCGGGGTCCGTTCTGCCCGGGTGACGTTGAGTTACGGCGCTCCTGCACGATTCTTACAGGGAAGAGCCAAGTCGGTTTTCTTTATTAAAGTCCACTTGAAACAAGGCTGGCCCTCTGTTTAACAGCAAGTTAAAATGAGCGGCAGTGTGCCCTCTGCCAATATTTGGGTGAGTCGCGGGTGTGGGAGAGAGTGTCTGAAGGGCCTACTTAACCACTTCCAGTGAAGTGGGTTACCCACGGACCGACCTCTGGGTGTGGGCTGTGAATGGGAGTGAGTTCTTCCTCGTGCCTTTACGCCATCCTCTCGGACGCATTGGAGGCTGGGGAGATACACGTGATGTCAAATAGGAACACCTTGGCATTAAAACAGTCAAGAATAGCATTCCGTGTACATAGGAGCTTTTCATGCATGTGCACAACGTGACTTTTCTGATACAGGTTCAATGATCTTAGGATAAGTTTCAGTTTGAGAGGCTGATGCAGAGCACACCGGAGGCCTCGGTCAGGTTTCGCGAGGGCAGTCCCCGACAAGTGAGCTGTTTGTAGTGGTCGTGTTTGCTGATCGCTGAGAGTTATCCGGAGTTTCGCCGGAAAACGGAGAAAGGAAAGACCTTCGTTTGCCGCTCTGTGCTGGGCCTGCAGATGCGTTCTCTTACTTCACGCCCTAACAGTGCCGTGCGGGAGGCTCCGTTACACTCACTTCGCAAACACAGACCCTGAGTCTGAGGGAGGTCAGGCGACCTGCCCAAGGCATCCCGGAGGCAAGGAGCAGAAGCGTGATGACAACCTGGAACTCTCTCCGGTCCCCTGGTTCCTCCCTCAGAATCTCTCCTCCCTACTCTCCAGCTCCACTGCTACGTCTCCCTGAGGCCAACGCGGGGAGGGAGCCAAGGTCACGGGCATTTCCAGGGCAAAAGCAGAGGGGATTGTACGACAGGCTCTTTCCATCCTTTGCCCGGCTTTGTAGCAACCCCACGCGGCCCATCTGGCTCCATCCATCACCACTACTGTTCTCTGGAAGCAAATCCCAGAGACCCTGCCGTTTGCACTGAAAATATTTCACTACGTGGCCGGCCCTGGGTCCCGTCTGTGTCCCCATTTTATGCTAACCCCTCACACAAAGTCTGTTCTGGGACGTCTTTGAATGAGAGTCTAAGCAGGTACCTCTTTTGTTGACGAAAAACAGGTTATAGGAGTGAGGGGATGGGTCTTCCGTTTTTCTTCAACGTCCCCAGGTATTGCAAGGGAAACCCCGGCCAGTGAAATGAGCCCCTAAAACTCCATCCCCTGAAAACAGAAAGATGAGTACTGGAAAGCAGACGAAGGGCGTTCCGGGGTAGCTTGCGGGTGCCCTGCACCAGCCTGCCACGCGGGCTGCGCCGGGGGCCTGGGGTCCTGCACTTCTCGCAGGGGGACAGCAGAGGGCGCGGCTGACTGGGGAGATCCGGCGTCCGATGAGCCACCGCGCCCGGAGCCGCGCGGCCAGGGAGCGGCCGGGGCAACATGGTTTCCTGGACGCGGTGGCCGATGAAACGTTGTTCCTCAGGCCAAAGGAGAGAAAGTCCTGCCGTGTGAGGGCGCTCAGGGGAGGGGGACGGGCGCCAGCCTGCATTCTGGTGGGTCCCCCTTAAAATCTGGGCTTGGCGTTAGGAGTTTCGCGAGGGGCGGGGGTCTTCTTCGGAGATTAACTGCTTCTCGGTGGTGTGTGTTTATTTCCCGATGAACAGAAAACACGGCCGGCGGCCGGGCATTCCAGACCAGTGGTTTTCAACTGATGTGCAGGGAGAAGTTTTAAAACAGGCCATGCCTGACTATTTGTTTAGTCAGGGGCACTGACCCCTTCCCCTTAGAGTGTCCACTAAAAACGTGACAGCAGCCCACCCAGCCACAGCCGCCGGTGTGAGTGCCCGGTGCCGGGCCAGGAACACGCAGGTCATACGCAGACGTACGCCTTATCGGTCACCTCGTTTGTGCCTGATGGGTCAATTCTCGGTACCGGAAGTCCTTATGTACCAGTACAGACGTCTGATCATTTTAAAAGCCACTTTGGAGCAAAAAGGGCAGGTAATTACTACGATGATCATTATTCCCTTGGTGCGCCGCAGAGTTTTGTCCTTAGTCCCTGTGCACCACGAGATGAACATGTTCAAACAGCTGCTCCAGACCTTGCTCACAGCTCGACGGAGCTGAACCAGGTGGTTTGAGAACCTTCTGGAACCCACTGCCCGCCTGAAGGAATGATTACGGACAACAGGCAGGACAGCTCCCGGGCTGTGCGTCTGTAACTCCCGGGTCTCCCGGGCTCCCAGGCCCGTGGGCAGAGCTGGGCTGTGCATCCCGGTATTTCTCCAGCACAGCTGTGAGCGCTGGAAGAGGGCACCGTGGTTACTGATGTTATTGGTTATTGATCGGCTCCTGCTGGCCAGTGTTCATGGTGCACCGAGATGTGTTAGGCTGTGCTGCGTCGGAGGGAGGTGAGAATCAATCATCACCTGCACTCACTACCTGGGTGGGTTGTCCCTGGGTCGGCTGCTGAGCTCAAAAGGTGTGGGCTGAGCAGGTGGCACCAAGGGACACGTCCGTCAGAGGCCACACAGGCCTGGCTGCGAGCAGGTGCCATCCTCATGTGGACCCTGGGGTGGAAGGGGAGAGGTGTGGACCCTCCCAGTCAGGCCCCACTGTGACAGGGAGGCCTCATGGCCTGAGGATCTCTGGCCTCTGGCCCGTGTCCACAGAGAGATGTTGACATGGCCACCCTTCCGCTCCCCACCCTCTGCTGTCCCTGAGTTACCCTAAAGGAGGGGTTCAGAGCTGATGCTTGACAGGCACCAGCTCCCCTGCCTGGCCTGGTTTAGCTCACGGCGCCGCCCTTCAGGCTGCTGGGCTCACTGCCATTCCAGTACCTTCCGTGGTCTCCTGCCCAGAAGGCCCTTTCTTCGGTGAACTCTTGGGGGTCTGCCTCCTTCTCCCCTAAACCTGCACCCAGTAGATAGTATGTCCGGGGCCTCTGCTTCCTGCTGTGGTCCCGCGTCTCTGGTTATCCCACGATGGCGCTCAGCATTTGCTTAATGAGAGGCCATGCCTGGGAGCCCTTGAGAATCGCGAGGCTGAGGGTGAGTCCGTAGTTCTCTTTGTACGAAACTGATGCCCAGTCCACACAGTGAGGAATGAACGAGGAACCCAGGGAAGGTTCTCCCACGCAAAGGCCAGAGCTGGGAGCAGGTCCTCGGCTCCGGCTGCAGATCCTCTGACACCCGTATGTCTGGGTTCCTGGTGTTCAGGCTCCTGAGGAGAACCTGCCCTTCAGGGCAAACCTTGCTATTAATTTAACTTACTAAGATTATGGTACTTAAGTTTTTTAAAAATCCTCACCCAAGGATATGTTTTTATTGATTTTAGAGAGAGCAGAAAGAAGAGCAAGTGATAGAGAGAGAGAGAGACAGACAGACAGACATTGATTGAAGCAGAAACATCAAACCCATTTGCACCCCAACAGGGGATCGAGCCCGCAAATTTTGGTGTATGGGGTGATGCTCCAACCAGCTGAGCCACCCAGCCAGGCAAAATATGTTATTTTAAAAACCTCAGTTCCATTCCAATTATTTGATAAAGTTAAGTATTCTCAAAAGAAATTTCAATAGATTGTTTTTTTTCCCCACAGAACATAAGCAGATCCTGAATCGAGGTAGCACGTCCCAGAAAAAACAGAAGGATTATCTGGGTAAAAAAAGGTCTCCCTGTGCCTAGACTGTGATAAAAACGCACGTCAGCAGCCCTGGAGGGGGTGTTACACCCAACAGCTGTTGGTGGTCATCCCGGAGGATTTAGGACAGGAAGGCGGGAGGCTACATTTTATATTACGATCTAATCTGGACTCTCTGAATGGGGAGTTTTTCCATGTGTTAGTGAATAAAATCAGGTCGGAACAAACGCTGCAGCAGCATCAGGGGCAGAGAACTCTAACTAAGAGCCATGACGGGCGTTCGGTCTGACGAGACGCCGGGACGGACCATGCGGACCGGAGAACGGACGGGGCCGGTAGCCTTGCTCTGTGTCGGGCACCGTCTCAGACACAAGTCTGCCTCCTCCGCACGGCCACCCATGAAGCAGAGTTCCCAGCTCCCGTTTATGCCTCAGGAGAGCTGGGGACAGAAAGCTTAAATAACTGAAAGCCAAGTTATGTGTGTGTCATTGGTGTGAACGAGAGGCATCTACCACAAAGTGGTGGGAAACTTTTTTTTTGATGAATATAAGTTGTTTTTCAATATTGAAAAGATATAAAATTAGTTTCCTTGCCCTGGCCGGGTGCCTCCGTTGGCTTGAGTGTCATCTGTACCCCCGAGAGTTGCAGGTTCGATCCCCAGTCAGGGCGCACGCCTGGGTTGTGGGTTCGGTCCCAGTTGGGGTGTGTGCGGGAGGCAGCTGGTTGCTGTTTCTCACTCTCTGCCCCCCCCCCCCCGTCTACCCCCCTTTCTCTCTCTCTAAAACAATAAGCGTATCCTCAGGGGAGGCTTGCTAAAAAGAAAGAAAGACGCAGCCCACTTTCCTTTCCATCAGGTCCTCCGTCCTCCTGTGGAGACACTCAGCGTTCCCCTGTCCCGAGGCGCCGCGGTCTGCAGCGCTGTGGTCCGCTGCAGTGGGTGGGGCCAGGGGGTGCCGCTTTGCGAATTATATGATAATCGAACCGCTATTCTGGACACTGGAAAGTAACACCAAATCATATTGAATGTCAGCCGTAATTGAGAAAATAAAGAAATAAACTAAAAGCCACGCTGAGCCAGTGACAGTTGCTCAGAAGACAGGGGCTATGGTGGGAAGCCCCCCCCCTGCCCCCATGAGCCCTGAACAGAGCGCCCCCCCGCAATGCTTCAGCTTTTCTTCTACAAACCCCGACCCTGACCCGTCCACCCTCCCCCGCCTCAGGCCTTCCTGTAGTTTCCAGACACGCGAGCTCCCGACTCTCTGGTGCAGCTCGTCTGTCCGGTGGGCCCTGGGGTTTTCACTGATGTTTTCCGGCCAGGTGTTCGGTGTGCCCGAGCGGGAAGAGGGTGCCACCCGCTTCTCTGGAATCTCCCAGAAGTTCTGGCACCCTGCTGAGAACACGGTAGATGCTCTGGGAAAGGAGCATGTAAATAAGCTGGTTAAGGAGCAGGGCCTTTCTCCGCGGATTTATGTGCAGCCGGCGGGAACTTCCAAGCACCTGAGCACACATCTCTTTTTAGGCCTCATTAAACCGATGTGTGTCGTCCGCCCCGAAGACAGAGAGAGATTTCGGGATGTCAGAAAATTTAAAAATTCTCTTAGATTATGAGCAATCGGGAGGAAGAAGTCAAGTGGCTGGATTATTCCCCACAGCTCATTTAGCGACAAAGTCGTGGGCTGGCGCGGCCTTGTTAACGCTGCAGCCAAACGTTTAATGAAAGGACTGGAGAAATTAGAAACCAGTGTAGGTGAGAGAGATCTGGGCATTTTGTTGTTAAAACATCCAGCCGACTCCTGAGCAATAATGAGTGGTTGCCATAGCAACGGCGCCTTCACAGGACACACGGAAGAGCGTGAAGAGGGTTGGAAAAACACCTAGGTTTAGACTTTAATTTTGCGGAAAGAAATTCAACCCAAAATGATTTATAAAACAAACTCTATTATTTTTCTTTCAAAATTATTATAGAAAAAAATTTTTTCTTTCCATTATAAAATCCCAAAGACAGATGGGAATCCCACAGGAAATGAACGTAGGTTCTTGTTTTTAGGTTTTGGGTATTTTTTTCCCGTATGGGCGTGTCCTGCCCTCTGTGCCCCGACGCGTCCGGGAACTTGCCCCTGCTGCTTGTGGGGGGGCAGCGGGCCTTCGGGGCCAGGCGCCACGTCCCCCCGAGCACCTGGGAGCTGCCGGGGACGGAGAAGCGTCCCATGGCCTTGGCTCTCGGGCAGCCCCTGTGCCAGAGGCCGAATAAAAACAAGTCTTGGGAGCCCTGGAGTCGGCAGAGGAAGCCTAGTGCTGCTCTTTAGAGAAAGAGGAAGGGAGAGAGAGAGACATTACGTGCCGACTGGCAGCCTCCCACACGCGCCAGGACCGGGGACCGAACCCACAACCCTTCCGCTACGGGATGCCGCTCACGCCGCCTGAGCCACACCGACCGGGGCAGTTCTTCCCTTGCGTTTCGCCCTCTTGAGGCCACCAGCTGATTGGACGGGGCCCGCACGGGGGCGGGCTTTTGGGGGAAGGGCCACCTAGCTACCCGGGTCCCCCCATTCAAAGGCTAGCCTCCTCTCGCAGACACCCCAGGAGTCACGCTGAATCCGGGCGCCCTGTGCCCAGCCAGGCTGACACCTACCATTAGCCATGACGGAACTGAAGAGTTTAAACAGGAAAGTGACAAGATCTGAAATGTGCTTTTAAAGGGATTAATTTGTCTCCTGCCTACAGCACGGAGAACAGCAACGGCCCTGAGCCGGGGTCCCTGGGCGTCCACAGAGGGACTTGGGCGAGGGGACACGCCGTGTGGCGGGCGTGGAGGGTCTCCGCCCGAGGGGCAAGCGCTCAGGTGTGCGGGGCAGCCTTCTCTCCCGTGGGGGGCCATTGTCCCCTACTTTGTCCCCTGCCCTTCCCTAAGCCAGACCAGGAGAGGACAGCGGCACTTGGTCTGAGCGTCTCTCTGTCCTTCTGATGCCCGTCTGTGCTTTTCTTACTGGGTCTTGGTTCGCTGAACATCCAGGGCAGGCAGTCAGGGAGTTTTGGGGCTCAGTGGCCAAGCATAAACGGGGTGGTCCCCAAAGCTCAGCGGCGTCTATGACCCAAAGATGCCCCATGCCGGGGTTACTGGGTGCACACACAGACATGCACGCACACAGCGTGACTGGATTGGCGCTGTCACCTGGGAACAGGGACCTCCTGCTCCCGCTGAGCCTGTGGGATGTACTCAGCGTGGGCGGGGAACCCCGTGGGCGTCACCGAAAGCCCAGACCTGCTGGGAAGCCGGTCCCCGGACCTCTGTTCATTTTTGGATGGGAGTGAGTTCAGAAGACACTTGCGCCCCTCTTCTGATGCTGTTTCGGGGACTCCCGGGCAAAGGGTGCGGCAGCGTGTGAAGGGGAGCTGGGTGTTGGCCTCGCAATTGTGCCCCAAATGGGTCTTTCTCTTCACACCCGGCAGGGCCGTTTTGCTCCCTCCCTGAACAGCCGCTGCGATAGCTGGGTCTTCGTCCCCCTCGATGTCCTGGTTATTTACAGCTTCCGTGTTCCCCGGGTTGTTCTGGGTGGCCCCTGGGTGATCAGCCCCGTTAGACTTTCACAACAGTCCCACAAGGCAGATGCAAGGATCCCCACTCTACAGATGGCCACGCCGAGGCTCAGACTAGCGTTCCATCTCTTCATTGTAGAGATGAGGGAACCGTAGCCCAGGTTGATTATCCGGTTTGCCGGAGGTCGCACGGCCGGGTAGTGAGAGACCCTCCTAACTCCGAGACCACGTGTCCCCCTTTCACGGTGTTTCCCATTCAAGGGCCCTTCCCGTTCTGGCAGGGGCACATCCTGGAATCCCTCTGGGCATCAGATGAGCTCCTCCTAAATGACTTCTAACTCTGCGGAGACGAGGCATGGGCGCGACGGGATGATTCCAGATGGTGTGTGGTGTCAGGGCAGCCCGGCTCTGGGAAGTCACCCGGGCACCGCGGTGGGCGCAGGCCACGGGCTTATTGAGGGAAAAGGGGGGAGGGGGCAGGGGAGAGGACTCTAACGTGAAAAAGCAGCGAGGCACGAATACAGACCGCTTGAGGGGAATAGTTTAAAACTATGACAAGTGGGGTGAAGAAAGTCACCCTGAGAAGCTGACGTTTGTCCAAAGCGCCCCAGGAAGCAAGAAGCGGACCGCAGGCCACAGGCGCACGGCAGGGGCAGGGAGGCCAAGTGTGCAGGCCTGGAGGCCGGCGGGCGCGGCGGGTCAGGGGCGCCCAGCGGGCTCCGTGGCCTGGGAGGGGTCAGGGGCCTGAGCAGGAGCCTGGGGGGGCCTCGTGTCGTGGGCCGTTGGCTAAGGATTTTGGCGCGAACTCAAGTGGACGGGGCAGCCATGCTTTCACCCCGGAGGGTGGGATTCACGGCAAGCGTGGAAGACAAAAACCCAGCAGGTCAAGACCCCGGGCGGGCCCCACACCCTGGTCAGAGTCCTCTGAACCGCGCCTGCCTGTCTCCCACAGGTTTTGGCGCGAACTCACGTGAACGGGGCAGCCATGGAGGGTGGGCAGGAGCAGGTGTCCACTCTGACACGCGTTCCCCGACTGGTGAGGGGACTGGTGAGGGGACTGGTGAGGAGACAGAGTGGTGGCCTTGCCGGGGCTTTGGCAGTGGACGTGCTGAGCATCTATTCTGCACGTAGCCTGGTAAGGTAGGGCCAGCGCCGGCTCCTGGGCGGGGTCCCTGGGAGTAAGGAGTTGCCATTTTCGGAGATGGGGGTCACTGCGGGAGGGTCAGGGCTGGGGGTCGGCGTGGGGCTGTAGCGTCTGAGCTGCTGTTGAATGTTCACGTGGCCGGACACATCTGGATTCGGGCGAGAGGGTTAAACAAAACTCGTCCAGGACAGAGAAAATCCACTTCCAGACCAGCCTTGCTGTGGGGCTGCACAAAGAGCCTGACTCTTCTTCAACACCTGTCATGGTTCTTTGGTGACAGAATCAAGGTCACGTTCCCGAGTGTGGTTTCACAGTTGGTCTCTGTCTGGTCCCGAGGTCCCTCAACAGCCTCGGCAGTCACCACACCCGGCAGGTAACCCAGGGCCAGCTCAGAATTCATGCCAACGCCTTGGTCTTTGCTGATGGGCACCTGCTTTCTCTGAAATGGGTTTTCCCCGCATCCATGCACCGATGGGAAGAAGCCGGCTGAGCCTTGAAGATGTACCTCTGGTCCCTTCCCCTGGGGAACCTGCCCTGCCCTCCTGCCCTGTTATCGCCAACCCCCCCATGCGCTCCGCTCCACCCTGACCCAAGAGGGGCTGCCTTCTGTGATGTGGCAGCTCCGTGCGCGCCCTTCGGGTCCCAGGTCTCCTTGGGCTCCGGTCGCCAGTGTGCCTCCACGCCTGCCTTGCACGCCCGCCGCCAGCCGCCTCTGGTCTCTGGGGTCTTTGCGCCCTTGACTTAGCTCCGCGCCCGGTCCCCCACCCCAGGCCCACCGTGCCCATCCTTCTCTGGGGCAGCTTCCTCTGGCATTTTGAGTTCAGGCGAACTTTCATCCCACGGGCTCCGATAGCATTCTCCGCTTCCTGCTCCCGCCGCACGTGACCCTGCCCTCGGACGCGTCTGTGCAGACTTCTGCGTCACCCGGGAAGAGCGCAGAGAGAAGGGACTGACTGCTGCTGTATCGGTCCCCCGCTGAGCCCTCCCCTCTCTTCTTCTCTCTTCCCTGCTTGCTTCTTTCCTTCCTTCCTTTCCTCTTCCAGCGTGCGTACGTGTAACCCCGAACAGCGGAAAGAGGAGGGCTAGCCAAAGCCGGGCCCTTGGACAGCAGAGTGTAAGAGGAAAGGGGAGCAGACCCATCAGAGAGGAGAGGGACTGGCAAGGTCTGGTGTTGGAACAGATGGGAACTGCGCGGTCAGAAGACTCCTTCAGCGCTGGAGTCAGGACGGGGCCCAGGAGCTGAGCCTGTACAATCGGGGCACGTCCCACTCCCCACCTGAGACCCCTCACTCATCCACACCCTCGCCATCCACTCCCTCCGTGCAGGGGCGCCACGTGGCCCGCCCCCTCCAGCCTTCTCTGGGCTCCAGGGCTCAGAGACGAAGCCCTTCTCGCAATCCCAGGTGACAGGGACTTGAGGCTCCTTGGCTCGGACACAGGGCATGAGGGGTCGGCCCCTCTCCTCAGCCCCTGGGTTTCTGGGGGGCCACACACGCGGCCCCAGCCTCGCCTGTTGGCCGGTCACTCACTTTTTCCAGAGGCACATTTTCCTGAATCTGACATTGTCCCCTCAGCTGGAATGTAAGGACGTGTCAAATGCTTCAGTGTCTTCTTTAGGGTCCATCTCGTACCCGAGGACTTCCCTTGGGTTTGCGAGGCCCCAGGGCCCAGGCCCCCGACTCACGGGTTTCTGCCCAGTGGCTCGCCCGGCGTGTTGACACTTGTCCCTCCGTTGGCACCTCCACACCCGTGTGGCCTGGAGGGTCCCATGTTGCCCTGTGCTCCTGGAATCACGTCCCCCCCCAGGGGGGTGCACCCCTCAGCCTGGAGGCACCCCTGGCCACGGAGCGGGGGTGCATGGAGTGGCCTCTAGGAAGGGCAGCTGAATGGAAGCTGGGGGTTGTGCTTTCCCAGTGTTTTTCTGGCTAGACCTTGAGACGTTTTGCTTCCTGGGCACTTGAGTCATATTTTATGAAGGTCATTTGTCAGCGGCTGGAAAATTGGATGCGCGTGACCCATGGCTGGGGAGACAAATGAGCCCTTCCTTCAGCGCTCTGTCAAATCGGGGCGGCGCCCGGCTTAGAACTCGCCTTAGAAACCCCTGCGGCGTGTCCTGGTGATGCAGGAGGCGCAGGGTCCCCAGCTCAGAGCCCCGGCGGCTTCCCGAACAGCGTGCCACCTTGGACTCATTTGCGGCCAGGGCGCGGGACTCATCTGGGCCTCCTCGGGGCTCCGCTGCTCCCGGCACCTTGGGGTCTATCGTTCCTCTGCTTCTCCACGTTGTAGCTCTTAACCCATGAATTATTCATCCGCACAAATAGGAATAAACACTCCCAGCGACATCAGATTCCGCACCCGGCTTCTCTCTGATCGCCTGGCCTGTCAGAACCGCCTGTATGAAAGGAGGCGGGGGAGGCATGAGGCCCCGGCGCTGGCCCGTGGCCCCTTCCTTGTCTGGTGGCGTCATTAACAGGGAGCGCCGGCCAAAAAAAACATCTAAGCTGGAAAGCGATCGAATCAAAGAACTAATCAAAGGAGCGTCTCACTCTGGGCTCCCGGCGGGTCCCGACCAGTCCGTCCGGGGCCGGGCTACTGCAGACCCTGTGTGACTGGAGGCGTGGGTGGGGGAGCGCTGAGCACCCCTGCCCCCCCACGGGTCTCCAGTGAACACCCCACCCTGCCCCAGGCTGAGCTCCATCTTCAGGGCTCCTCGCCGCTCCATGGCTCTTAGGGGTGGCTGACACCCTTCCAGGTGGGACTTCGCCCTTCCACTTGGGCACCTTACGGTCCAGCTGTAACCCACGGGAGCTCCCACAGACTCCGCTTCTGCATACTCCGTCTCGGCCACCCCACAAAGAAGGGACCCGAGGCTTCCTTGCTGTGTGCCACCTCCTGAGACTTAGGGTGAGCTGCTCCCAGAAAACACCGTGGTTCCCCACATCCTCATCCCGTGAAGACTGTGGTCTGCATGTGGAGGCCTGTCCCATGTCCCCTGCCGGGGGCTCAGTCCCTTCACAGGGGGAGCAGAGAGAGTGGCCTGCTCTCCCTCTTTCTCAGCCTCTCCCCAGGCGTGATTTCTGGGGTGTGGAATGACTGAACTTGCGGGCAGACGTGGACATTCCAGGCATGAGCAGAACAGCCGTGACTATTTTATCTGGAAAGAGTCAAATGCAATTAAATGTATAAAACAAACTGTAATCATCGTCACAAAAAGGAAAACACCCCCCCGCCCAAAGAAAACCCCAGAATCGTGAGTGTTTGCCCTGGGCACCTCTTACTGCCCCTTGTACGGGTCAAGCTCCAGCTGGATTCCCACTTTGTGAATCCTTTTCTTTGTAGCTTTTTGTGCGACAGATACGGGTGTCTCTGGCTGCGTCCCCGGACGTCTGGGTGCCGGCGATTGGACTGTCACTCAGGTAGTGTCCTCGGGGAGGTCAGAGGGCACCAGTAATTGAGAAACCATTAACGATGACGTGCCCGTGACTTGGAGGAGGCGCGTGGAGAGTGACCGTGGGGGCACCTGGAAGGGTTCACCTGGGCTGAAACCAAAGGGTGACACAGAACTGCTGTCACTGGGGACAGGGGCCTGCAGAGTCCCCGCAGGGGAAGGAGACCAGGAGCGCTGGTGACAGGGCAGGAGGCTGTGGGGCAGGGCAGAGGGGGTGCCGGGAGGCTGTGCCTGATGGTCGGGTCCCAGGCCGGCGAGTCTGGGGGCGGCTCACGGACACGGCACCCAGGAGCAGGCGGCCCTGGACTGGACGCAGCTGCAGGTGGACGTGGGGGTCCGGGACCCTCCCCTTGACAGCGTGTGAGCAAGGCCAGGGGCTTGTCAGGACCAGAGGCAGGACACTGGACACGGCACCAGGCACCCTTCAGGAATATGTGTTACATTTGAGGAAATAGCTGCCCCCCTTTTAAAACCCTCACCCAAGGATGTGTTTATTGATTTTTAGAAGTGAGGAAGGCGAGAGAGAGAGAGAGAGAGAGAGAGAGAGAGAGAGAGAGAGACATTGATCTGTTGCCTCTTGTACATGCCCAACCAGACGTTAAACTACAGCCTAGGTGCGTGTCCTGACCGGGAATCGAACCGACAGCCTTTTGGGGTTCAAAGTGACATCCAACCAACCGAGCCACCTGGCCAGGGCCCTTCCTCCCTCTTATCAATCAGGGTTTTTTCAAAGAACTAAATACGGTAGCCCTTGCCTTTTCTCCTCATTTTGATAGTGACATTCTCGGCCCCTTGTGTCTTGAAAGGAATCCAGGGTTTAGACCAGAACAGGGCAGAGCGATTCTGGCCCCCATGCTTGTGCTGCTGAAGCCGGCTCAGTTCTGAAGTTGGGGTGGGTCCCTTCCTCCCCCTCCTCCCGCTCCTCCGGCAGACCGATGCTTATTTATTTGTTTATCTTTCCGTTGCTCGGTGTGACTTGTGACCTGCCTGCCCACTGCTAAGAAACGTAATGATTCTGGAAAAGTGAATGAAAAATGCCTTGGGCTCAGGAGCGCGTCGGAGGAGCGTGAGTGAACTTGCCCTTGGCTGCCTCTGACCCGCCCAGCGGGTGGACGGGAGATCGCTGCAGGGGGGCGGGCGGCCCAGGCGCGCAGACGGGCACCGGAGCCGCGGGCGGCGTTTCTGAGCGCGAAAGGCACTGTGGCCTGGAGTGGCCCTCGCTGGGCTCTGGGCCTGCGCCTTGGGGTGGCACTGATACCGCTGCGGGTCCTCCTGAGGGCGCCGCCTGCTGAGGGCGCCTACTGGGAGAACGGCGGCCTGGAGGAGCTTGAACTTGGAGTGGGTGATGGGACTAAACAGGAGACGCTGGCCCCTAAATGTCAGGGCGTCGTAGGGAGGCTGAGAGCGAGGGCGGACGCACAAAACCTGGGGGGCGGGCAGGACGAGCGAGCGTAGCCGCGCTTGCGCAGGTGCGTGGCTCTGTTTAGAGATTTGGCAAGTTCAGAGGAAGGGACGGGGATCCATGAGCTGTTTGTTCAGAACAATCAATCGTGTCCTTCTTCCTGTCGGACGGGGCGTGTCATCGGAAATGTCCTCCACGCGGGTCTGAGGCAGCAGGGCTGCCGGCCTCGCGCTGAGTTTGCACAGAGAATGGGAAGCCTGAGGCTACTCGGTGACTTGTGGTGGCGTTGTTCCCAGGCAACCCCAGTGGCGTTTTTATCGGACGTGACTCCGTCCCTGAAGGTCAGTGGTCCCAGATAAGAGGACAGGGCAACGGCCCGTGGAGTAATGAGCATGTTTTGGGGGGTGGGGGACGCACAGGGCGGTCCCCAGGGCACCGTGAGCCCCTGCCCCGGGGGAGGGTGTACAGACCGTCGGTAGCCACCCGGACCAGCTGTGGTCACCGGGGCGGTGGATCACAACCCGGTCCCCTCCGGCCATGTCCCTGCCAACCAAACCAGACAGGGGCGGGTCCCTGAAGAATTCACCCGGGTCTCTCCGGCTCAGGGCGCGTCACCTCCGTTGCTTTTCCAAGCACCGACGTCTGACTGCTTCCCTTTACTGCTTTTCTCATCTACTTCATTTCTTCCTTCTCCGGTCACGCCCTTTCTGCTGCTGGCCCCGGGTCAGCGCCTGTTCTGTGTGCTTCTTCCGCTCGAGTGTTAGCTCATCGGTCCGAGATCTTTTTTTTAATAGGTGTTGACAGCTATAATTAAATATAATTCTCCCCGCCCCCGGCACGGCTTTCTCTGCATCCCATGCATGTTGCCACGGTGCGTTTTCATTTTCGTTCGGCTCAAGGTGTATTTGAACTTCCCTGGGGTCGCGTCGTCAGCCCGTCGGCTATTGCTGAGCATTGTTTCATCTGCACGGAGCTGTGTGAAGTCTGCAGTTTTCCAGACACGTGCCATTCTGATCAGGGAAGGTACGGTGTACGATGTTAATCTTTTAAAACGTGGCAGGACTTCCCGTGCGGGCGAATGTCGCTCTGTCGTGTGTGTCTGGGAGGCGCGTGCCTTCCTCTGCTGCCCGGGGCGGAGCGCCGCAGAGTCTGAACCCTGGTGAGGGGGCCCGGCCTGCGTCAGGCACTCCGGCCGGCGTGTACCGGTGCCATGTCCCCCCCGCTGGCCACCTCACACAACTCTGTGTCCTGTCTGCAAAGCCGCGTCGTAGATTCCAAATCCACTGCCATCATGGGACGTGATGCGCTGCTCCTGGAGGTCAGGGCAAGTTTTTGGGGTGTGTGTGGTTTTTACGTGGTGAGAACCCAGGCTTTCCAAGGCTGGAATCCGTGAAGAGTTCCCCGTCAGTAGCTGGACCGCCGTGGAAAACACACCCAGGGGTCCTTTGTTACGACGGTAAGCACCCGGTCAGGGTTGCTTAACTTGAAGGTGCGCCCTTCAGTCTATCTGCTGGAAATGTGCGGCTTCTGTGAAGTGCTTTTTGACCCCAAGGGAGGTGGCAGAAGCCTCTAGAAATTGTCACCTGGTAAACATTTATGTAAAGCGAAGTGACATTTTAGGTGAGGAAACATAAAACAGTGACATAAAGCCAAGCTGAAGTGATACAAAGGGCAATGGACCTGGTGAGGGGACCGTGTCGTTCATCATCCGAATGGGGCCCTTGGAGAGGGGAGCGGAGCTGTGGTTATTCCTGTCAAGACGAGAGACACCGGGTCAGCCCTGGGGGCCGCAGGGTCACCCGTGGTGCTGTCTCATGTGCTGGGACCCTTGGTGATAGTCTTCTGGACGAGAACGTGGCGAGGCCAGGAGGCTGTCCTCTTGGAAGGTCAGCTGACCCATCCCTGGGGCCTCCTTACCGAGAGCCGCACGAGGGTGGTCTCAGCAGCTTGCAAGGCACTTTGACGCACACGTGTTAGAGGTTCTGCTTTTTCTTCCCTTTCAATTGGTCGTCTTGTTCCACGCTCCCGTCGTTGCCTGTGGTCAGACTGCACCAGCGTGTGACCCGCGTGGGATCCGAACGCACTTGGTGCAGAGCTGTGATATTTCAAACCTGGGCACACAACGGGAAGATCTATTTTCTAAAGCAGGATTTGTAAGCCCAGAAGAAACCCTGCGGCTCCCAGCCTCAGGGCTAAGACTGTGCCGTCAGATTGAAAATAATTGGCCCCTTCTTGTGTTCTTGGGGAAGGAAGCTACGACTTGGTTTCTGATCTGTCTCTGCTGCAGAAATTACACGTGATGCTGATTTCCCAGCCACATCAACGGTCATTGCTGTGGGCGGGACGTTGGCAGGTCCCAGTTCATGTTGTTTGAGAGCAATTAAGTGAATATCTCAGAGCCAAAAGCAGGGAGAAAGGCTAATTCCCCGATTGCTGTGGACATTTGAGGCAACACCTGCCAAGGGAGAAGGGATAGCGAACAGGACACGTGTCCTTCCCGTGCCAGGAATACAGGCCGTTTGTTTGAGGTACAGATTGAAAATGTAATTACAGTCTTTGATGAGGAAATCACATCATAAAAGGGCTGTATGCACACGGAAGGAAATACCCAGCATGTCACCTCGGAGCCGTGGGCCGTGCCTGAGGAGGGGGCTCAGGTGACCCCGAGCAGTGCACCTCTGTTTCAAGGACTGAGTCTGTCCTGGCTCCTGACCCCCTGCTGTGCTAGTGGGAGGCAGAGCGGGGAGGAGGGACACGGGCAGCGTCCCCAGAAACGCTCTTTCCAAGGGTGGGAAGAGGCCAGGCCGTTCCCTCCCGTGCCACGGGCGTGTGACGTGGGCTGGGTTGGGATCTATTTCTGTCCGAGAACAAAGGCAGGCTTTCCTCTCCGGGCTGTTCCTTGTCGGCCCTCATTTTACAAGATGTTCCAGGCTCTGTCCTCTGTGCTTTCTGGGCAGCGGGCCGGGCCACACCTGTCCCCCAGAAGGGCTGCGGGCCAGTTCCACTTCGTAAGGGGACACTGAAGTCCTCGTTCCTGTTCCCGTAGAGGCTGGGGCTCAGATGTGTGTGGGGACGACGAAGGGAGAGCGCACAGTGGGGCCAGGGAGTGCAAGCACTCCGCAGAGGGACGCGGCAGGTCAGACGGGACCACTGCGATTGCCCTCCCTGCCCGCTGCCCAGCGGGCGTGGACCGACGCCCACTCAGGGGTGCCCATCCCTGACCTTGATTTAAACGCATGACCTTTTAGTCCCGGAAGAGGCTCCGCAGTGGCCCGGAGTGGCCGTCACCCGTGCGTCCTGCAGGCTGTGGCTGTTGAAAGTGAGCTGGGACATCTCCAGCAGCCCTGCCCTGCTCCGGACACCTCGCCGAAGGGCCCCTGGTCCTGGGACGCGTAACTGCTGAGCCTCTGCGAGGACAGACGGTCCCCCAGAGGGTCTGGTCTTCCCCGCACCCCCCAGGGCCTAGCACGTCCCCTCTGGGCTGGACAGAGAGGGGTCGGAAGTGGCAGGTGAATTTTGCTTCTTCTCTGCCTTGTTGAGGACCTCGCATCTTCCTCATGGATCCTTAAAAACCCATATTCTCGTTACCCCTGCCCCCCACTAAAGGGGCAGAGTCCTGTCTTCCCACGGGCTGACTTTAGACTTCTTCCAGCTGGGTGGGTGGTCATCAGCCGGCGCTGGACGTGTCTCAGAGAGAGCGATTTTGTGGAAGCCAAAGGGACCTAATGAACTTGGGCTGACACCTGTCCACCGGAGCTGGAGCAGCTGAGATGCTGCTCAGCAGGAAGGTGGCTTCACCCAGAAGGCCCCCGGTTCGCCACAGCCAGGAGGGCACCCCGGTGTGAGAGCCATGCCTGCTGTTCTCCTGGGCTGCTCTGGAACGGTGGCTGCTCCCTTGGAACCCGGAGGGTTAGCGTGGAAATTGCGGGCTGGAGTTCTGGTGGTTCTGTGTGTTTTGATGTGAAGATAGAGCTGCCCAGTGGAATGGCAGGTGTCCAAACAGAGGTGTGTTCCAAGAAGACATCATCTACAAGGGGGGACCCCCAAAACACTGGAATTTATTTATAAGAAACTGTGTATTTATTCTTATATGTCTAAGCCTCAGTCACCCTCAAAGCGCTGTCCGTCTGATGCCGTCCGCCGATCGAGATGTTTCTCCTACGCTCAGAACAGTGTTTGAACTTGTCAATTTTGATGCCTTTTAGTGCTTCTGCTGTTTTCTGTTTCGCCTCTTCTACATCGGCAAAGTATTCCTCTTTGAGGATTTTTTCAATCTGGGGAAACAAAAAAGCTGCTCGGGGCGAGATTGGGTGAATGGGGAGGGTGGGGCATGGGGCCCATGCTGTTTTTGGTCAAAAACTGCTGAACACTCAGTGCAGTGCAGGCAGGTGTGCTTGTAAATCACCCACCATGAAACGGGCAAATGCACTGAAAGAATCTTCAAAAAAATTCACTGAAGCCAAACACAGCCTCTCACAACAACACCAGCTGGTTCCCTGATGCAGACGGGCTCCTAGAACACTCACCTAGTGGGGGAAGCCGGTCCTACGAGGGGCCCGCCCTCCAGAAAATAATTCCCTAGTTTTGAGTCCCTACTCATAGGCTTCCAATGTAAATATAAGTGTAAATATGAATATAAGTATCAGTACACCTAACAGTGCCGATGCCAGAGCAAGAACAGGCTACTCAAGATGTCCAAAGGCAGCTGCTGAGCAAATCACCGATGAAAATGTCCATGACAGACGTGTTCAGGCCTTTCTGGAGCACACTGCCCATACAGGAAATAATCCTTTTTGCCAGCGTGGACATAAGTGAGGCCCCATGTTATGATTCTAAATTGGGCAGAAGACTGGACTCCTTCCTGGGTCTTATCTTTAAAATGGGGGTGGGTTAGCCTTGGCCGGGGTGGCTCTGTTGGTTGGAGCATCGTCCCGTCAACAGAAGGGTCACAGGTTCAATCCCCGGTCAGGGCACGTGCCTGGGCTGTGGGTTTGATCCTCAGCAGGGGTGCATATGGGAGTTAACCAATCAGTGTTTCTCTCTCACATGGATGTTTCTCTCCCTCCTTTTCTCACTCTTTCAAGTCAATGAGCATGTCCTCGGGTGGGGATTAAAAAGTGATAATAAAATAAGGGTGGGTTAGATCTCTACATCTGGTTCACAGTGTGGTCCCTGGTGTGACGTGGGGAAAAGATGATCCACACAAAGGAGCCATCGTGGATTCTACCTGCTTATCCTGACTCAGAACCTGTTTTAAGCTGACGCGAAATAAGAAGTTTCCAGAAGGGGCCGTGGCATGCAGCACAGCCCCTGCCGGCATGGCCCCACCATCTTGTTTTCAGGGAGTACCTGCTGTGATTCACATCCCTAGACGGTGTCCGGAAACTGAAGGGATGATGTCACCGGCCTTTTCTCTTCTGGCCTCTGGCTGCGACTGCAGAGGAGCAGAGGGCAGCGTTCCGGCCAGAGGTCCGCCGGCTCCATCGGGGCGGGGCTGCGCGTTCCTCGCGGGCCCATCTGGAAATAGGTCCCCTCCTTCCTCTCCTCCTGGCTCTTGTTCTGCGCTTACCATGTGCGTTGGGAAAGGTAGCCAGACCCTATCTGGAGAATATTGGATTAGCAGGGTGTTTGATTAAATCAATACATGGAGTGGAGAGGGACTTGGCTCGCACTGATTACCTCTAGGAGAACTAATGTGCGCTGCGGGGGTAGAATGGGAGCTTTGCTCATTATGGAAATGAGGGGAAGTCAAGGAAAAACGTGTTTGGAAAAGGTGACTCAGGACCCTGGCTCCGATACATCTGTGGGGAGACAGCAAGGAGAAAGGGATAAACAGCCTCCCGAAACGTCCTATGAATTCTGATCATGAGAAGTGAATTCAGTTCATAAATTATACACTCCAGAAAAGTGAAGCATTAGCCTGAAAATAGAAAAATGCACCGGATCTCTCATTTTTATCTACACACGCATCTTCCTGTCCCTTCCAACAGGTAAAACACCATCGCCCTGAAGGGAAAAAGAAGGCCCACTGGAGGGTTTTGCAGATTGGGATCAGGCCTCGTTCCCGTTCCCCTAAGTTTGACCTTGGGGGGAAGAAATTGTTTCAGTTTTTACCCGTGGGATTCTAGACGTGCTGCCTGGTCACCACGTGTATCGGGACAGAAATCCGGACCCCCGCTCCCCCATCCCCGTGGCCGCCCCTCGTCTCAGGGGTCTCAGGAGTGGCCCCCTGCTCCCTCATAGCTTCCCGGGTGCACGTGGTGATTCCAGAATGAAAGATGGGAGCCGGTGTCAGGGAAGACCCATTTCCAAGGCGCCCTTCCAGCGCTTTGCACAGTCTCGTCAAAAAGAGGAAAAGTCACGTCTTCGGTGGGTTTCCCGGGTCTCCACAGTGACGTCTCCCTCCTCAGCCAGCAACACGGAGCCTCCCGGGCTGTGGCTCAGCCGGCCGGCCTCACCCGTCCCTCACCACGCGGCGAACACATGCCACACGCCAACCGCGTGACACCGCCCGCTGCTCCTGGTCTGTGCCCCGCGTGCGCGTGTCTTTGCCTTTAGTTCCACGTCGTCCTCCGTTCCCGGGATGAATTTCCCACACTCCCCTGCAGGCGGGAGCATCGCTCACCTTCCCGTCTCGGCCCCTGCGAGCTGCTGAGCGAAGCGCCTTCTCTGTGGGGAACAATGACTCCCTCCTCCCGGTCCCTTTCCGTGTCGCGGGCAGCACTGTGTGCTGACTCACGCCTCTTCTGTGTGTCCTGGGTTATGGACCCTGGACACAGAGAAAGACAGACAGACAGACAGAGAGACAGAGAGAGACAGACACAGAGCATATAATCGTAGCGGGAACCGTCCTCGTTATAACGGACATAAATGTGCCCCAGAGAGGAGCTCTCTGCAGGAGGATCACGTTCCTCAGAAATGGTGTCTTAGTTCCTCCTTAAAATACGTCCTTTTGTCGCACCTCCCGGGTGAAGAAATAGGTTCAAGGAGGTGACGCCTGTCCCCAAGCTGACGCGGTGAGTCAGCTGGAGCTCTGGGGCGCACCCCTTCCTGCGGGGTCACCTGCCCAGGCAGGTGTGTCTCCCAGAGCTCAGCCCACGAACTCTGTGCCCACAGGAGGGCTTCGAGGAGAGCCGAAGGCTTGTAGCAGGAGCGAAGTCCTCTGTCAGGGCACAGGAAGACCCTCCAAGGGGAGAGAAGAGGGGATGCTGCTCCGACGGGGCTCACACGCCCGAGAGGGGAGCGGAGTGAGCACGTTTTCCAAAGGGGACACAGGCGTAGTCCACCGGGAGAAGCCAGGACAATGATTTCCCTCCTCTGACTCCCTAATTCCACAGTTTCTGTACGGGTTAGAGCCAGCCCCTCAGAGAGCAGGTAAAGCAGGAAGAGGACTGTCCTAAGGCTGGGGAGGCGGGTTCCCCGCCGAGCCTGGGGCTGTGGCTTCGGTGGCAGGGAGGCCGGTGCTGAGGGCAGTGGCTGGGAGATGAGGCTGCATTTGGGAAGGGCCCCGGACCCAGGGGTGCACACGCCTTCCCCGCTGAGGAAAGTGCTCAGGGGCTCAAGGGACGGGGGCCGAGGCCGCGGCTGCCCCGGCCTTCACTGCTCCTGTCCCGGGGCACGGGGCCAGCACACGCTACGGGGGCGGCGGCGTGACTCACATTGAAAATGACTGTGGTCTGAGGTTGGGTGATCAATGTGGCTTCTTTCTATAAAAGTCCTGGGCCGCCTTCCGCTCCGTGTCGCCGGTTCGAGGTACCGCTGCCATCCTGGCATTATCCAAGAGGCCTTAGCTGATGTGATTCTGGGGTCGGGGACCCCGCTCCCTGAGCCCACGCCCCTCTCAGGGGAGGGAAACAGACCAGTCTGCATGGGTGTCTTCATGAACTGTGACTGTGGGGATCTGGCTGCTGTTCTTCCACTCTTGTAAGTTCATCAAAACTTGCATGCGCTCCAGTCGAGGCTTCCCATGAGTCTCAGCCAGGACACTTCATGCGTCCGGAGCCAGTAAACACCCCTCTGCAAGGGGCCGGGGTTACTTACGTAAGGAAGGCACCTGATCCAAGTGAAGGCAAAGAGCGAGGGGGGAAGGCTCCGCTGTGGCGTGGGAGGCGCGCTCGGGGATGGAGATGCCCTTTGGACCGCCTCCCGGTGCCCACAGCTGGAGAAGAGCCGGGTCGGGCAGGGGGCTCCCTGTCCCAGCCCCGGTTAGAGATGCTGGCTGTGTGCCCGCCGGGCCCCCCTGCAAGGCTCGGATCCACGGGCCAGCGCAGCCCTTTCAGGCTGTTGACAGGGGACCGTGGTGGTCACTCGAGCTGTCTGGCTGTGAGGACAGATGCGGATCCCTGTGGGGACGAGCATGTAGGATCAGCTGTGCACACGGCCCCAGCCCGGACCTGAGGCTGCGCAGGTGACCTCACACAGGCTGGAAATGGGGACGTGTAACCATGCATTCTGGGGGGGACGTTTGCTGCTAAACAAGGAGTGGCAGCAGTTACTTTCCTAAACTGGGTGTTTTTAATCTGCACGAAACAAAGGCAGCCATGGAGGTGAAGCCAGGTCAGCACTGTAACATTCAGGCTGATCAGGTGACAGAAGGGAGCAGATGTCACCTAGTGAATGCCTGGTGCACTCAAGCCGGACGAGGAAACGCGTCGGTGGCCTGGGAAACACCTGCTGTCTGTCCCAGCAGTGGCAGCCCGGAGTCCTGGGAACTCCACTTCCTATGTGGCCAAGGGAGCCCTTCCTCGCTCCTACGAGGAGGGGGGTGGGTGTGGCCAGCCTCGGATGAGACTCTCAGGCAGTGGGCTGGGTGCAGGGCACGACCCCCCACGAGTGAGTCCACCCCACGGAGCCCAGTGAAAGGCGTCTGACCCGGCCGCTGTCAGTGGCACCCACCCGACACCCCTCATCCCACCCGCGCTTCATTCTGCACCACAACCACGAGGAGGTCCCCTTCGCACCCCCTCCTTCCCCCAACAACGCAGGGCCTTCCGTGTGGCCCCCCCGGCCAGCTGGCCCGAGAGAGAGACAGAGAGATGATGGCACCGGCCTCGGGCAGAGGGGGCAGATGAGGATGCTCCTTTGCTTTCCACTCTGCCTGAGATACAGAGTCCCTCCTGTCCCGTCTCATGGTCCTGACCGCCCTCTGGCCTCCCTGCAGCGACCACCTCCCCGTGAAGCCGCTGCCCTGGCTTCCAGCTCAGATGCCTTGAGCCGGCTGAGCTCTAGGCGTGGGCAGCGACTGGAAGCCCCAGGATGGTGAGTGTCATGGAGCGGCCGACGGGACGGGAGCTGTCAGATTCATCCGACACACGGGGGAGGTCCGCTGGGAGCGGCCGGCACCTGCCTGGGGTCTGCAACGGGCGCTTCTCCCTCCGCCCTCTACACTTCTCTGCTGACTTGATCCTAGACGTGCCCCCAAGGGGCCCACTCAGACTTCGAAGCCCACATTTAGGCTTCTTCCCCAACCACAGGGCTCTCCAAGTATATGCATTTTTTATTGATTTGAGAGAGAGAGAGAGAGAGATGTGTTTTTCGACTTGTTTATGCATCATTGGTTGATCCTTGTATGTGCCCTGAGCGGGGATTGAGCCCATAACCTTGGCGAATCGGGATGATGCTCTAACTGACTGAGCTATCCGGACAGGGCTATCATTTATGTGCATTTTTAAGGAAAAGGCCAGATCTGATGAACCAATCATGATCCTGTTAACACACATCAACCCACGTATTAGAAAAGGGAGCCCAGCTATCTTAGTCGTTTATTTTATTCCCATCAGGTTTGCTCTGGGGGATTGTGTAAGATAATCACACAACTGCAGGTAGCCCTCCACCGACGCATCGTCCACACCATGTGCCCAATGTGGACCCGAGGAGCTGGTTGTAGGAATCCTTTGAAAAGTCAGGAGGACTCAACTGTTAGTGTTTCTTTCAAAATGCCAGCAGGTACACAGCCCCTTGAATTACTCACCCAGCGTGATCTGCATCCACAGAGGGTTAGAAACCCTTTTCTAAAGGCTCCTTTCTAATAATAACGCCACGGTTAGCCGCAGCGATTGGAGAGCTGCCTCCGATCCTTTTTGTCCGTAGAGAGGACATAAATTAATCAGTTCATGCTTAAATAAAATGCTCGAAGCTTTGTGATCTCTGGGTTCTCGGGTTTCTATAGTCCAATTAGAGATCGATCCAAGTTATCGCTAAAGCCTCTTTGATGGAGAAGTCTGTGAGTTTCCTGTGAGCGTAGGTCACGTGGGAGCCAGATGGCTGCTGTGTTTGCGGACAGCCTTTTGGAGAAGCAGAGCCCCCTCTCCCGCGGAGGTCCCTGAGTGGGGGTGAGTGCGTTCTGCCCGGGCGTGGAAGGACTCCAGAGCCAGTCCCAGACAAACCCTCCCATCTGGGGACCGCGTGGCTATTTCTGGCTGCAACACCGGCGCTGATGGTGACGTTCAGTGTCAGGAAGCGTAATTAACAGTCTCTTTGCCTTCCCTATTGAAGAGCTCAGCTTGTTGCTCTCGGCAAATTAGGATTTCACCAAACATTTCAGCTGAGAAAGTGCGGTTTGTCATAAAAGCACCCAATGTGTCTCCTGACTCTTTCTCCTCTCGTCCCGCCCTCGTGAAAACCCCTCATTCTGGTGACGGCAACATGGAGGGCTCTGCGTGGCCTTCCCTGAGCTTCCAGACACACGGTGGGTTGACAGCTGTGGTGTTTACTGCTGCGACCCTGCGACCCAGCACTGTGCCCGGTGCTCAGCAGGTGCTCAGTGGATATTATTTGACTGAGTGAGTGAGTGAATGAGGTCCGTTTCTCAGGTCCTTGGGGCCCTGCAGGTGGTCTGTAATGCTTCCCTGCTTCTGCTTCTGTTGGCATGAACCGTTATAAGCTTGACAGCCAGCGTTCCCTGCGCAGCCCGTGTTCGCCGCGGTCCTCGTTGGACAAAGAGTCACACTTGCACCAGCTTAGGGTTTCTGTCCTAGACCCTTTAAAGCACACGGCTCACCCTTGGTGTCATGAAAAGACACCCTCCATGGACCACGTCTCCGTGGTCTCAGCGAGAGGACCCCCGTTCCAGGCGGTCTTGTAAGAGGAGCAGCTCAGGGTGATCAAGGGACCAGAGAGATGAGTTCCTATGAATTTTACGCAGCGACGGGCTTATGTGAGAAGTGGATTTGGGTGTCACTCTCTGGCCTGCAGTAACGCCCGCTGTTTGCCTGAAGCACAGCACATAAGAAAGAGCGGAACAGAAAGCCCAGGAAGAGATGTCGAAGGACACCAGCTGAGTTTCTGCAGTCAATTAAGCGTCATGCATTCAGAGCGCATTCTTACTCGGGGCTTAGACTTGAAAGATACCGTACCCCACAGAAAGGCGCAGAGATTGCCACGGGACCAATAACAATGACCTCATCTTTTTTTATTGGAATGTTTCCATTACTATTTATCCCCTTAATGCTCCTGTCCCCCCACACCATCAGCACACAATGACCTCATCTTTAATGCATTCCACATGGACTTAATTAGGTGGTTGAGAGAAGTGATACAGGTTGTCATTGCCAAGTATATTATTAGAAGACTGTTTGCATTTGAGTGACAGTAACTCAATGTGCTGAATCATGGGGAAGAGACCAGTATTTGGTTCCCAGTAGATAATTTACTTGGTTTGACATTTGGTTTCCAAACCCAATGTCTAAAACTGGGGGCAGACGCACAGTGGGCGCAAATGTAGCTAAAGATTGTTTCTGGTCTGTTCTTCAAAGGAGGTCCGGAAGCAGAACTTGGCAACAGTAAATTGTAATGTGCCCTGTTATGAGTCGGGCAAGAAGGCTCTAACAGCTGTGACACAAAGGATTAAAAGTGCCTCACGCCGTCTCGTCTTTAGGATTCACTATTCAGTGTGTTGGTAGTGGCTGCACATATTACGTAGTCTTGTTCCTTTTTCTACTCCAATGAATATGCAGTTGGCTGGCTTAGGGTGGGCCTTCCTTGTCATTTGTCACTTTGGCCGAGTCTAATCCCGGAATCGATGATCCTACAGAAAACAAGTGGGTGATCTATGACCCTTATCTTTGGAATCACGCCTTAGATTTCTCCACTTTTCTACTCACTTTTACAAAGTGAGCAAAACGTACAAACAAAAACCACCGAAAAGCTATGCGCCTGGCCAGGTTGGCTAGTTGGCTGGAACGTCTTCCTGTCCACAAAATGGCTGCAGGTTTGATTCCTCGTCAGGGTGCTCACCATGGCTGCGGGTTTAATCCCTGGTTGGGGCATGCAGGAGAGGCAATGGATCAATATTTCTTTGTCAAATTAATCTCTGTCTCACAAATTAATAAAAACATCCTCAAGTGAGGATTTAAAAGAAAAAAGAAACACTTACGTAGGATTGCGGAAACATAGATGTTGCCGAAACCAGCCAGGCAAACAGCATCACACACATACTTTATATACCAGCTGTGGACACAGCTCCGAATGGGACCCAACCAGATGGCTCACAGGGGGTGGCTCCAGGGTCGCATGGGTCCTTCAGAGCATCTTCTTCCCCGGCAGTCTGTGTCCGGCAGCAGTAGGGACCTAAGGAGGGAGGAAGCGTGAAGTTGCCTGGGACTCAGTGGTCACCGGTGGTGTGGGGTCTGTCAGCTGTCAGTGTCCCCGGGGCGTTTCCACGACCGCTCCCAGGCGTGGGGCTCCCTGCTGGGCACCGGGGCAGCAGACACAGGAGAAGCGTCTGCTCTACCCAGAAGTCACCAGGCAGCCGAGAGGAGCATTCTGTGTGGTGCCAGATCCTTCTTCCCTGGCTGACTGGTCCCCACGCCTGACGTCTCTCAGGGGCACGTGACACACTGCACTTGACATGGTGCAAAGAACAGGCCACATCCTGCAGGTGCTGAGCACTTCATCCCCATTGTCCCCACCCCCCTCACCAACACGCATCAGCCGGCCGTGTCACATCACAAACACGTGTGGACAGGGCAAGCGATCGCCCAGTCCAGAGCACTCAGGACCAGAAATCGGACTTGAACCCAGGACTCCCCTCTGTGTTAGGTCTTCTTTGAGCTCCTCCATCCTGAGTCGGTCATCCAGTGGTCACCGCTAAACGCCGCCGCCACCTTCCAGGATGGCTGCGACCTCTTCCGGCGCGTCGTTTAGTGACTCAGTGCCTGGCGGGTTGTGTAGCGCGTTGCTTCGTTGGGCTGAAAAAATGGTCATCTGTTTCCACGGGAGCTTCCGTAGCTCAGGCTTCCTAAACTCGGCGTGGAAGTCCTTGCTTTCTCCGACAGATGGTCTGAAGGGAGCGAGGAGCGCCCTCTCGTCGGTGTGCGCACGCTGTCCGGGACACGTCGGCCCCGAGGCACCTGGGTCTCTGAAGCGCGAGGAGCCGGGACGGAAGTCCCCCAGACGCCCCATCCACCCCCCGGTTGGCTGTCACTGCTGGAGGGTGGAGAGTTGGGGGAAGTGTGCAGAGGCCGTCGCCCCAGCCCGGAGCACACCAGGCGCATCTAACACAGATGTGACTTGCTTTCAGGATGCAGAAAGGTGACCTGGACAATCGCTTCAAGGCAGAGGGTTAATCAATCCTAGACCAACTTCTCTTGATCATTTTGGCAATGAAATTACTCTCCTGATACAAGAGGACAGGAGGCTCTCCGTGCTCTTGTTCCCGGCCTTGGCGTTGGCTGCCCCGGGCGGGGCCCCGTCACCGAGGCTGTGAGCACAACACACGTGCCGAGCGAGGGCACCTGTTCCGAGCACAGGCGTGGGCCCCGCTCTCCGCGTGTGGAAGGGGGCGCCCCTCCTCCGCCATGGGACACACAGGGAGACGGAGGAGGCTCGGAAGTCCCTACTTTTGCTGTTGGGACGGGTAGAAATAGACGCCTCATCTTCACACGACAGGCTCCTTCGTTTCTTTCCCAGGAGAGGGGCCTTTTTCTGCACTTTCTCGGCCAAAGGCCAAAGAGACGGAGGGTCATAAACTTTCCCAAGGAGCCGTGCGACGGGGACTTGGTTCCCCCGGTCACTTCTGAAAAGCTGAAGAGAGTATTGGTGTGTTAGTTGGTCTGTGAGCAGAGAGAGAGGACGCGACAGGTCCCATGAGACTTCAGAGCTCAGCTGCACGGGAAAATGAATTCTCAGCAAGCGGCACTTGTGAGTCCCGAGCTTCTGCACGAGTCCAGGGCCCCGGGCGCCAGGTGAGCAAAGTCGCGTGCTGTGTCTTTTTGGCTGACGTTTCCATTTCTGCGTGGGAGCTCCCCAGCTGAAGTAATGTATTTTGCCCAAGGCTAATGATCACTTGGAAATGCTTTCATAGTTTAAGCCAGATCTGGAGATTGGAGGAGCTGAAGTCTCTGCCTCAGCATTTTGCAGCTTCCAAAAGTAGCCGTCATCATGCCCTGACTGGTGGTGTTTCTCAGCTGGTTTCAGCTGGCTGGAGCATCATCCTGTACACCGAAGGGTTCGGGGTTGGGGGTTCGATTCCCAGTCAGGACACATGCCTGGGTTATGGGTTTGATCCTCAGTTAGGGTGCGTGTGGGAGGCAGCTGATAAATGTTTCTCTCTCACATCAGTGTTTCTCTCTCTCTCTCCCCCCCACCTTCTCTCTTTCTAAAATCAATGTAAACATATTTTTAAAAATTTAAACAGAAGCAGCTAGTCCTGCCTGGTGCTTCCCAGGACAGCTTTCTTCATGGGGTGAGACCACCACAGCCCAGTAAATGCAGAGCCTTCCAGGGGCTGTGACCCTTGCAGCCTGAGCTCTGCGTTGACTTAGCAGGAAGGGTCCTGATTTTTCGATTAATTTAGTGTCTTTGACATTCTGTGAAATAGCACTTCCTGTTCACACCTGGCCCGGCACAAATGATTTTCTTTCATTTCTACAAAACCCTGGTGCGATAGTTACGATTATCCCTAATGTAAGAGAAACGTGAGGCTCAATGGCCCGAAGTCAGAGGGCCTGCAGCCGGGACAGCGTAGCGTCGAGTCCGCGCTGGCTGTCACGTCCCGGGACGCCTGTCCGTCTCCCGGGCGTCTGCTTGGACCAAATGCTTTCCTGTTCTCACCCAGGACAGACCAGCCTGTCTCGCACCTGTCAGGCAACCTTTTCTCCTGACAGCGCTTTCTGGGCGCCCTTCCAATCTTATTTGGAGCTGTTGTCAGGGAGCAAATCTGTTTCTTTCTGTCTGTTCAGCGGAGGCAGAGAGACGGTGGAAGCAGAGGGGCAGCTGCGGACCACGGCAGGACGCCGCCTTCCCTGCCAGGAGCGGGGCCCGCCGCAAACACTGTTGCTCTACCCAGAGGTTGTGGAGTCACAGCAAAGCCGCTCGGGGTCCCGAGACTCAGAGGCTGGCAGCGCAGGTGGAGGGCAGAAAGGAAAGCCCAGGAGGCCTTATTATTCCATCTCTAGGCAGCTCTGTGAGTTCGATAGAATAAACGAGCTGTTGATCCGGGCTGGCCATTCTAACCCCGGGACACTGAGCCAGACAGACATGTGCACACGCTGACCGCCCCGCTAGAGCCTGCTGGTCTACCCGTCTAGACAACTGCTGGTGGGAAGAGGTAAAGGAAGTTGGGGCCACAGATCTGACCGGGGTCCCGCGCTTTGCTCTGAGGAAGGGCAGTACAGAATGTCTGTCCTTCGCAACAGGCAGAGGAGAGGGTGTGGCGGTCCCGCAGGCTGATGTGTTAGAGGCTAAGGCTGAGGGGCTGGTCAAAGGTTTGATGCAGGTCTTTAAAGTCAATAGTCTCTCTCTCTCTCTCTCTCTCTCTCTCTCTCCTTTTTTAAATCCTCACTTGAGAATTTGTTTTTTGATTTTAGACAGAGAGGTAGGGAGAGAGACAGCGACAGAGAGGCATCAATGTGAGACAGAACTATCAGTTGGTTGCCTCCTGTGCGTGTTCCCACCAGGGACCAAACACACAACCTAGGTATAAGCCCTGACTGGGAATCGAACCTGCAACCTTTTGGTGTATGCAACCGTGCTCCAACCAGAGGAGCCACCCAGCCAGGACTCAAGTCAATAATCTGAATCGCGGAATCTAACTTGACTCACGGTGCATTGCCATAGGATGGGTCAGAGGGGAAGGATCTATATCGTTTGTCAGAAGGCTATGAAATGTGTTTCTCTAATGATGATGATGGTAGCAATGGGGAAGCTTCCCTGAGTTGTTCTCCATGAACCAGACACTGTACGAAGCACTCCTAAGTATTCGCTATAAAATATCATCCCTGCCCAACGGAATAAATGTCGTCGTCCCCATTTCCAGAGGAGGACATCAAAGTTGAGGCAGGGCATGTCTGGTGGGTGTGTTTCTGTAACAACGCCCTTGTCACTGCAAGATCAGCTCTCTGGTGCCGTCACCTTCTGCTGCTTCTCCTGCCGTGGGTAGGCGTGTGCTCAGAAAACCAAGCCGGTCAGTTTACTGGAAGAAAGCCAGACCACGTTCCCTGGGCTGTAGGTGAACTTCTAACGGAGCCTTTGTTCTCAGGGCTTGGGTTCTTTGACCTTGGGCTGGCTGCCTCACTGCGTGGGGCTTCCCTTTCTCCTCTGCCAAAGAAAGGGTTGGGCCAGACGACATTTTAAGACTCTGCACAGCTGAACTGCTCTAAGACAGCCCAGCCAAGCTGCTATTTGCATATTTTTTACTCCTGGAAGCTCCAAGGACAGAGATGGTCCCTCCTTGGGACCTGCCCGTCCCAGTGCCTAGCACCGGGCGGGAACTTAATCCATGTGCTTCACATGACCACAGAGCCCTGCCCTGTCACTCCTTGAGCGGAGACCGCGGAGGGGTGTATGGTCCTGGTCTAGTCAAACCCTGAGGGAGTTTGCTCTTGTCCCCAGCCTGTCTCCAGCTGCTTCCTGCTTGGTGTGTAGGGGACGCATTGCGTCTGAGTCCCACTCACATAATAACTGCAACAGGGCAAACATCATTATTCTTATTTTTCAAAGACACACAGTGGGATCCAGAGAGGCTATGTGATCCCAAAGGGCCCAAGGTCAAGTCTCCTTTGGCTTCTGTCGCCCCTAAGAAAGAACGTGCCTTCGTCTAACTGAGGTATGTTCCAAAATTGCAATGACACCATGATGCTTCCTTTGTTTGTTCCTCCCTCCTTCCCTCCCTCCTTCCTTCATTCCCTTCTTCCTTTCTTCCTTCCTTCTCTCCTTCCATCCTTCCTTCCTTCCTCCCATCCCTCTTTCCTTCCTTCCCTTCTTCCCTCCTTCCTTCCCTCCTTCCTTCCATCCCTCCCTCCTTTCTTCCCTCCTTCCTTTCCTCCTTCCTTCCTTCCTTTCCTCCTTCCTTCCTTCCATGCCACAGATATTTAATGAGCACCCACTCTGGGCCAGGGGCTGTGGAGTATATTGGCAACAGTGCAAACAAGCAGTAAAGAAATGGATATATGAGGTCTGTCCAGAAGGTATCCAGCCACGTAACATGAAAAATAGACATCTATTGAAGAAGAAGACACAAGACACAAGAAACACTGTACACGGGACCATGGCGCCTCAGTCCCCTTCAGAGCAGGCCCCTTGGGACCTCACACAGGTCTCCCCATCGCCATCAGCTGCCCCGTCGTATTTTCCTGAATCTCACTGAGGGTCTGAAATCACTTCCCTGTCAAAGGTGATTTTAGTTTTGGGAGAAGCCAGAAGTTGCCATTGTTCACAGGTGCACATTCCAGTCCCCTCTCCTTGGCTGCCAGGTTACATCATGTCATGCAAATCCTTCTCGTTACATTAACAATGGCTGGACTTTTTCCAGACAGGCCTCGTATAAGCAGAAAGTGTCTGGCAGTGGTAAGAACCCAGATGAAAAAAATATCTTAATGGTGACATTGCAAATGACAGAGGACGGCAGGAATGAGTAAGCAAGTGTCTCTTGAGCGGCTGACCACGTGGAGAAGTGGATAAAGAACATTCTGGTGGAGATAACGGTGCTGTGGGAGTCTCCGCATGTTGTCTGCTTCCCAATCACGCCCATTATAATATTTAACCATGACTTTCACCCTTGGCCTCCTGGCCTTGGAGAAAGTGCATTTCTAAGTCCCGGACCGCAGCAGGAAATCAGGCAGGCAGGTGGGAGTGGCTCTCCTGAAGTTTGGAGACCACGGCGCTCGGAGACTTTAATGGGAGACGGTATTCCGAGCGAGTCTTCACCAGGAGATCTATTTCGTTTGTTAAACATCCGTTGCGGGGAAGAAACTGTAACGAAGCACGGGCTGCTTTTGTGTTTAAAACCAGTGATCGGAGTGAAAGGGTTTCCTAGTGAGTGACGGGAGAATGAGCCTCAAACCCGAACTACTCAAACTTCCGTCTGAGGGATCTTGGCCCCGAGCGTGCGTCTTGGCCTGAGCGCCGTCCGGCCCACGTTCCCCAGTAACGATCACGTTGCCGGCGTTTGCAGGACAGACACCGTTTCTGACTGCGCCCGTGGGGGGACGTGAAAGCCACCGCCGCTGGTTTCGGGGAGTGGAGTGCAGGTGGCTGAGAAGGTCCCGACTGAGGCCAATGGACAGGACTTTGGTTCTTTGTGGGTTTTTAAAAGTCAAATGAAGGGCCCAGGTGAGGCTAAGTCGCAGCTTCTCCACACGGGTGTGTGGGTGAGGTGGGTGCCCCAGACCCTGGGCAGGCTCTTTTTTACATATCAAGGCCTTTCTCTCCTGCCCCCATCTCTGCCCCCCCCCACCCCCAACTCCCTGATGCTCCGGCTCTTTCTTCGGCTTTCCTCTCTGATTGCTCTCCCTCCTCCGTCATCATCAGCCTGCCTTCTGGCCCTCTCTGCTTCCTCCCTCACGCCCCCTCCTCCACCCCCCACCACCCTTCTCTTCCTGCCCCGACCAGCCCTGCGGCTCTGGGACAATAACCGGCTTCTCTACGCCATTGATGGGAGCAGAATTTGCGTTCTGGTGAACGCAGGCTTACCCCTTCCCTGGACTCACGGAGGAACGCCCGTCCCCCCCCCCAAGTGCCGGGGGGCTGCCTCAGCGCCTCAGGCCTCTGCCACCCCACCCTTAGCCGCACACAGTGGCTTCACGGTCCCTGTGACTCGCTCACCTCCGAGGCTCCAGGCGCGAGTCCTTTTCTACGGTAACTGCCGCTGGTTTTCTTAGGGACCTGGGTGTGGTGTTCTCGACGCCGCTCGCCACACCTGCCTCCCTCGCGTTCTTCTGGCGACAGATGATTTCAAAAATACAGATTTCCTTTTTTAGCTGCAGTCTTCTCTGGGGGAGGGAAGGATGGAATGGTCGCACCAAGGGGCTTGAGTCACACCATTGTCTTCGACGCTCCGGCCGCACCGACCACGGCCACATGAGTTCGGACAACGTCTGACTTTCCTGAAGTTTCCACGTCCCTGCCCGAGAAGGAGGCGGCAGTGAGAACACCTGCCTGACGGGGTTGGGGAGGGTTTGCTGAGCTCATCCACGTGTGCTGCACGTGTTCTGTTTCTGTGTTTTCCATTGCGGTAGAAGTCACACAGCATACCCCGTTCAGAAGGGTCGCATGTCATCACATTGATGAGAAGCAGATCTTCGGGGCAGGTAGCCTTCACGGTGGGAGGACCCGGGCTGGCATGTATGCCTGTCAGGAAAGGGAGTCTCACCACTAATTATGAAACAAAGACCGTACATGTAGCGCCTTAGCGTGACCCCGCCCCCGCCCCCGCCCTGCGGCTGTTCACAGACCTGCGGGGAGCTCCTCTGTGCTTTTGTTTAGAATTTTCTTTTACCACCATTTCTGCCTTCCTGTGAGCCTGGTGCTTTGCAGATAAATCAATACCCCCAAGGGCAGATAAGTTGTCTGTGCGTGTTTCACCGGAGAGTGTGACCCCTGCCAGCTTCTGCTTCTGCAGCTCAGCCTTCCCTCCCGTCCTTCCCCTCTGCGCCCTCCTCCTCCACCTGCATTTTCGTTTTCCTTGTTACCTCATCACACCCTCTCCCCAGTTCCTCCCGGGTGTGGCTCCCCTCCCCTCGCGCTGCGTCCAGACCCCATCTTCAGCCGCCGCTCCTTGTTTAATGCGTCGGGGTGGACGTGGAGGGCGAGCTGGGCCGTCGGACATGCTTCGGGTTTAACTCTCCAGTAACAGCAGCCCTGAGCCGTGGCAGAACCGGGGGACTGCCCCGCGCGGGATGGAGGGAGGCAGACGACCTTCGTGGCTGAGGAGCACTTAGGGCCACGTCACCGCGCCCCTCAGCTTCCTTTCGGCCAAACCCGCGGTGGAAATAAATTATTCAGGACGGTTTCAGAGGCTTCTGCCTGGCCCCGACCTCCGAAGCTGTAACCAGACACTGGGCGTGAGTCATTCATTTGTCTGTGGAAAGACTTCCAGATGAATCCGTGCTCAGTAGGGCACACCCTCATTAACTTAATTTTAACTTACTTTTAATATCCCCTAACGTGGAGTTATTCCCCCATTAAAATGTCTTATGCTTGAATTATTCTTAACGTTTAATACTGCCTCGTACCCAAAAAGGATGCTCCTGACCCACTGACGAGGCAGAATTTGGGCTCCTGTGAGCTGTCCCCAGGGACGGGTTAAGGTACATGGCAGAAGGGACCTGGCCGATGGAACCGAGTTTACTGGCTGGACCTGAAGCGAGGGAGCCTCCCGTGGACTATCTGGGCGAGGGGCCGCTACAGCCACCAGGCCGGCGGCCCTCTGTGGCATCAGCAGAGGAAAACTAACACGCCACCTTCCGCGGGGTGACACTGACGTCTAGCTGCGGCTGTTGCCTCTCTTACGGGGGAGACCTGTGCTGAGTCTCCCCATCGTTGCGCCTCTGCCCCTGTCTGAGCCACGTGGTCCCCGGACAGCATCCCTCGCTGAGCTGAGTGTGCGTTCCGTGGCGGGGGACCAGGCTGCTGCTAGATGACAGTTCAGAAACAGGGTGCAGGTTTCTTCTTAGAAATACGGACCAAGCAGGCGACTGAGTGGAATCGCAGGGTCTGGTTTGGAGCTTTGACCGAAGCGCGAGCCGCGCCGGGAAGTCATTCTGAAGTCCGGAGCGGTGTGAGCGCCGGCGTCCGCAGACTGGGCCGGGGCTCCGGGTGCGCGCGGCCGGGCCGTCCTGACCGCCGTCTGGCGGGTCTGCTCCCAACATCTGGACCCCAGTGCTGGACTCCAGCATCTCCAAAACTTCCTCTGCCCTCCCTAGCGGACAAGCCATGGGCACTTGAAAGAAGAGCGCCATCCGCGAAGCGCCCGTTCCGGGGCCTCTGTCTGAGCGCTCCGTGAGAAGAGTAAAGAGGCGTCCAGACGTAGTGAAGGCCGCAGACAGGGCCGTCCGTGTGTTGGAGGGGAGCGGCCGTGAATGGCTTCACCCTCAAGGGCACGGCTGATAGTCACGGAGAACTTCAGAGCTTGCAGAGAGCCTTTCTTGTAGGGTTTCCCGTCTCGTTCTGTGGCCCCTCTTTTCCATATACATCGGGGGTCCCGGCCTGGGAAGAGGAGGCTAGAGAACCTCCCGGAGCCCTCGACCCCAGGGGAAGGCTGGGTGAGCCCCCCCCTTCCAGAAAGCGCTGCGCCCCGTGTTCCACGCCAGCCTCCACAGAAGTGGCAGGACGGCCACACGCGCAGGAGTAACGCAGAATGCAATCGCGCCCTGGAGCCTGTGGTGGAGGATCCGAAGGCCCTCCCCTCTGCCCTGTCACGGCGTAACCCCCCGGGACTTCGGGGGGGCCTGGGGTGGGGGTGCGCAGCATGTCCCACAAAACCCTGGGTGCAGATTCTAGTCGCTATAAAGGTGGCCGGGAAGGGAATGTGGCCTGTCCCCCCGGATTTGTAGATGTCACGCAGAACAGACTGCAGGCGCGGGATGTGTGTTGACGGAAAGTTTCCGGGAACGGGCATGAAGGGTGCGGGGCGGCCTCTGGGCTCAGACCAGGCAGTGTGACTCTCGAGATGGACGTTTATAGTAGAAGCCACGGACCGGGCTCTGGGGACTCAGAAGCGAAACTCCCCGTCGCCTAAAACTCGGCCCTTATTTATGCGTAGAAGTGACCGTTGTTCTGTGAATGCCGTCCCTGAAAACCCAGCCATCGATTGTGTGTCATTATCTGTCACCCAGGGCGGCCGCAGAAGCTTGTTTCTGTGGCCTCCCCGCTTCCCGGCCGCCGCGTCCGCACAGGCCACGCCCGTCGCTGTCCGGGCCCCCAAACCAGAGCCGGTCCTGCTCGCGCGGGGCTCGCTCACGCGCTCCGGGAAGCTGGCCAGGGTTGCGGCCACTCTCGTCCTCTTAAAGGATAAAAACGACCCTCGCGGTTGCCGACTTTCCGTGCCGTCGCCCCGTCCCCGGCCGTCACTCTGCGTCGGGACCGCTGCGCACGTGTCCGCTTCACGCCGTTCCGGGAAAGCCGAAATGAAGCAGGGCCACACCCGCCCGTTTGCTTAAAAACCAGTGCGTTGTTCATGTCACTACTGGTGCGATTTAAGCCAAAATGGCGTGGAGGTTCTCGCTTGGCCAGCAACAGCCTAGCGACTTGGAGTCCCTCCGTGGCTTCCGACGCTGATGAGAACCTCGTTGTACAGAAGCAGGAGGTGCGAGGCACATTATAGATGCGGCTTCTTCACAGAATCCCCGAGCTAACGTCAATATGTGTAAAACTTCAACAACCGTCCCTTTTGCCCCAAATACTAAGGTCCACGAACACCCTGGTTTTTACAAAGTGACTCACTCGGAAGGCAGAACTCCACGTGGCTTGGAACAAATATGATAAGCACGGCAGACTCTAATTTTTTAAAAGCCTCGTGATGAAGCGAGGCCAGCGACCTACATCTCCCTGCCCTTCCTTTTCAGTGATTTCATCTTCCCCGGGGCGAGGGTTCTCCAAGGTCTCTGTCCAGGACCACAGAGTCATCTCGCCTTCCCTTCCAAAGCCGTATCAACGCAAGTCCCCATCCTTTTTATCAGCTCTCCAGTAGATGGTCACCAGCTCTTCTTGGTCCTTAGCCCCGGATCTTATTTAGGAAACTCCTCACGGGGGACACTAGACACGCCGCCAGCTCGGGGCCATTTTGTCCGCAGTCCCAGTGCCTGTGGCAATCCCTGCTGCTTCCCTCGTGATTTCTCTTAAGTGGACAGGGGCCCAGCTGGCCGAGCGCGCCCACGCCCGGTTCCCCTAACAACGGGATCCGTTGTGGCATGCAGACCTGGTGATGCACTTCCACTCCCCAGTACAGGGAGCTGCCCCGGGAAAATGGCTCGGGTGTGGTCTGAGTTCCCATAAAGCTTTTAAGCTCAGCAGGAGATGACTATCATTTCTTTATCTTGAAATGACTGTCAAGGTAGGATCACCTTCTGAGGCCATGACGGGGACATCTGAGCCCCACACAGACATCCCGGGTGCTGTTCATGTGCTCACTCACCAGGACCCGCGAGGTCCCCCGGCAGCGCCGGGTGCAGGTCTCTGCCCTTGAGAAGCTCTGGGTCTCAGTGGTGAGCTGGTCTGTTCGTGGGGACAATGACAGAGAATTAAATCCCAGCAGCTCCGGGCTGCAGATGTCACGAGCCCAGAGTTGGCGCCTGTCTGGCTCACCTAGAATTGCTCACGGTGCCTGGTGTAGGGTCCGTACGCGGAAAACGTGTGCTGAATGAATCAGGGGACATCATGGCTGTCAGTATGACGAACTGGGGTCTGTACCACCAGGCGTTGCCGCCTCCCAGTGTCTCTGGGTTTACTCCCGCCGTCCTCGGTATTGGGTTGACACCACTCGGAAACGCCTATCTGTCCCCTGAGCGCAGGCTTGCGTGGACAATAGTCAAACCTCTGTCTCTGTGGGTAGTCAGCATTTACCCTCTGTCAGGAATCATGGGCAGAAAGCCCCATCCTCCAATATCCCAGATGCACACCCACCTATGGTGAGAGCCCCAAACAAGAAGCAAGGACTGGGGGGCACAGCGGGAGGCAGGCTGATCATGGGGAGCAGAGGCAAACGTGCAGGTCTGTCTTTCCCGGAGCAGGACGTGATTTTCTCTGTGGCCCGCGGGAAGCAGGAAGTGGAAGACAGAGCTGTTTAGAAAAAGATGCTTTCCCGGCACCTGGAGGCTGGGGAGGGGGCATTTGCAAACACCCGGGTCTCCCCTGTGCCCACAGCCAGCCACTGCAGGGCGGGTGCTCCCTGCCCCCGGGTCCCCTGAGGCAGAGAGTGTCATGTGCAGCCATTGGCTGCCCGGGCTGAGCAGCAAACGCTGTGGTCACCAAGAAGCTGCATTAACAGCCGGGAGTGTCTCTGGTCGGGAGAATCCCGGGCGTCTGCCGCTCAGCTCAGCTGTGGGAGCCCCCTCCGACCTGCGACCGGCGGGGATGAACACGTCTAGGCTGCCCGGGGTGAACAGATTCAAACGATTTTGGAGGGTGAGTAAAAGGAGACAAATCAACTTCCTGGGGGGAAAAAAGTTTAATTTGGGGGCAAAAACACTGAAAAATCTGACTTGCTGTTGATGTTCTGTGTGATACTTGCATTATCTTACAAGACTCCCCCGGGGAGACTCAGCTGTGCGTTTCTGGCGCCTTGCCAGAGGGTTAGAATTTAATTTTGACTCATCTGCAGCAGATGCCATTAGCAGCCAGGCCGGCATCAGGTATTGACTCAGAGACAAAGTTTGTTTGTTTGTTTGCTTTTTTCCTTAAAAGGCAGGCGAGCACAGGAGCCCGCCGTATTCACCCCCTCTGTGCCTCTCTGCCTCTGCAAGCCGGCTGCAAGCCGTAGCTGGGAGAACCCTGCAGACAGGCCTGTGTTTTCTCTCGGCCTCGGAGGTCCAGCAGGAGCCCCGGGTAGGAAGAAAGGGGAAAGCTTAGAAAATCGCAGGCTGTGCGTGGCCCCGTGAAGGCATGAGAGATCATTCAGGCAGGTCACACCTTTCGCAGGCGGGACGCCCGGCAGGGAGAGCGTTAATCCTCGGCACGGGCAGGTGAGCCCAGCCCCCCTCCAGCCGTCAGCGAGCCGGCCCCTTCCCTGTGCCCGCTCCAACTCTGACGGGAAGTGGGGCTGATTTTCAGGTGTCAGAATCTTGGTTCAGAGCAACAAGTAAAGAATTCGCTCCCGGGTAGTCACGTGGGATTCGGGGAGATGGGTGTTTGGGCCCTGCGTCCATAGCGGCGTGAAGGCCCTAGAGTGTTTAGGACCGAGGAAGGAATGAACAGCCCCGATTTTAGTGACCCCCCCCCCGCGCCCCCAGTATCTAAGGCAGAACTGGAATAAAGTCATGGGTAAATTTCCATCTTGCTCTCATGGCATTTGACTCTGTGATCTTTTTATATGCTGATATTGGCACCCAGGGCATTAGACTTTGCCGGATGAATAAATAACAGGCGGACGGTGTTATCAGATGTGTGTCTGGGTCTAGGTAAGTGGCTCGCTCCGTCACTTAGGAGGGCCTGGGGTTTAGATGCGCTCTGTCCATTACTCAGGGAATCATAATCTCCCTTTGCTTGGACGCATAATGCTCCTCAGTGGGTGCGCCGGTGATGGTGGGATTACTTCTTAAGCAAAGATCTGCATTCAGTGGAGGAGACCCGGAACGGCTTCTTCGCCCGGTGAAGCACACGTGTGCGGGGGAGGTGGGGGCCTCATCTGCTTAAACAGGGGCAGAGCCTGTGTGGGCCGATGCTCTGTGGCAGCCCAGCGGGGCTCTCCCAGCCCTGGCGGCAGGCTCGTCCCACCGCCACCCACCAGTGGGGTGCTTTCTGGAATCAGCCTCCTGACCTTGGCCTTCCTTCCCCATCTGAAAAAGGAGTGTTTTCTCCCGGCACCGAGCTTTCCTCGGAGCGGGTGGGAAGCAGGGGACTCCCTGCCCTGTGTTCACTGAGCCTGTCTCGTGGGGTCTGAAAAGGTCGGATGACATTTGGTCTCTAGTTGTTAGAACGTTCTGCGGAAATCGTACTCAGGTCTGGGAAGCGCCCTCCCTGTGACGCCCGGTGGAATGGGTCAAGGTCACGTGGAGAGGGGCTGATGAACGGCCAGATAATTGGTATGGTCTCTTTCACAGCCTGGAGTTCCTGTGAGCCCTTAACACCTCCAACGGTCTAAAAATGTATGGCGTCCAACACCCCAGCATTTCCGATGAACTCCCCCATCCAGGGCCCCGTGACACCCTGTGAAAGAGGCCGCGCGCACAGCTCCCGAACTCCCGGCCCCCGGAAGGAAGACTGCGCTCGCTGGAAATAGACACCCAGGGTCTCTCTAACCAGCAACACCGTCCAGATAGGGCCGGGCATTCCAGATCATCTAAAGAATTCCTTAATTATTTAGGGATGAGACATTTAAATGGGTGATGTAATTACTCCGGAGTCTCGGTTCTAAATTATTCATCCTGTCCCTCGCAGTGCTTTAATGCTGGTTGCTCCAGACCGTTGTTAATACAATTTTTAAAAATCAGAGATAGATGAGAAAACAACTTCAGAGAAAGGACTTAAAAGCCTCTGAGCGGAGGCGTGATTGTGTAGCTTCCCTTGAAATAACCAGAGTCGGAGCCCCGGCTCGCCGTCCTCCGGGCTGTCTGCCTGGCTTCCTGACCCCGGGGCGGGCACCCGATTTAGGGGAGAGTCCTGCTCACGGTCAGGACAGTGCGAGGGAAGCCCGTCCGTGCTGGTCGGAAGCCAGCACCCCTTTCAGGACCTGGGGGTAGGGTTTCAACCTCTGAACTGAAACTCTGATGCTCCTCATTTAGGCTCCTTAAACGTAACGGCAATGACCCTGTGGGTTTGGTCGCTTCTCTATAATTATATATATGTTTTACTGATAGCAAGCAGAAACAAGAGGTGAGGTGTAAGCAAATCCATCCTAGTCCACCTGCACGAGGCAGAAACAGGAAAGTTTTGGGATCGGTGCTTCGAACGGCGTTGTGATGTAGGGAGTCCGCGTGTTGTAGCCCGACAATGCTAGACATCTCCCTCGGATGAGATGAAAAGCTGGTCCAACCTCCCCAGAGGAGGCAAAATGGGTTTGTTTCCCCCCATGGACCTTCTGTTGCTGATGCAATGACGTGAGCCAACCCAGACGTGGCCGCTGAAGCCCAGCCACGTGGCATTCCGCAGAGCGAGGAGCAGGACGCGAGAAATCCCACCTTTCCTGCGGCTTGGCCCAGGCGGTCACTCGGCCTCACAGAGCCTCGGCTTTCTCGCCTGTGACCCCAAGGAGGCGGGTGTAGGTCCCTCAGTGTGATGGTTGATCCAGGTAGCGTAGCCTTCCAGAGCTGGCCCTGGCCGTCTCTCACAGTGGGCGGGGCCACAGCACCTAGACGATACACGTGGGGTTCCGAGGTCATTCTCAAGGGCGGCGGATGGGGAACGCTAGGCCGCCTGAAGGTGCTGTCTGGCTCCGGCGTTCTGTAGACCAAGAGGCTAACGTTTGCGTCTCCCCGGCAAAGTGCTGCACGGATTGTATCGCGGTGCTGATGGGGGTGCTCCCTCCTGTCCTGGGCTCTCCCAGAGACGATGAGCCGAAAGCTGCTGAGAAGATACAAAGGCCTTGAACCCCCCCAAAGTGGCTTTTTTCACCATTCGGCTTGGCGTCTCCAGTGGCCATCGGCATCTTTAATTCCCAAATGGGACATTCTTGGTCCCTCGGAGCAATGGACTCTGGGTTCAAGGGCGAATGAAAATAGCTCTTTCCCTCAGACATAAGCTTAGCTTCGGGACCACGGAGGCCTGGTCGGATGTCAGGTGGAGAAAGGTCACTGAGACACAGTCCCGGCTTTAATTAACTTCCAATCTAGTGGGAAGATAAGTGTGGCAATGCGTTTGGGGGGGTCTAAACCTGATGGGGCCGACCGGGCCATCTTCTCGTCGCAGGACCGTTTCTCACGCATTCGGAACTGAGAGGCGGGCCCCGCCCCTGTCCTTTGCCCATTTAAAGGTAACTGAGTGGTGGGGGTGAAGGTTTCACTCCGCGGTCCACGTGTATTTGAGACACAAGATGTCTACTAGGCACAGAGACCCCCAGACCTTTGTCCCCACGGATGCAGACAGCACAGTGTTCACGCTGGTGCTCAGCACACACGCTTGCGCATTGGAGGACACGGGCCTGGGGGGCGCATTTCAATGAAGGAAGGAACGGTGGGTAGTTCCTGAGGGACGATACAAGCGGGAAAACCAGTTTAAGCCTCGGGCTCACTCTGGACTCGTGCCTGAGAGGCCCCCTGCTCCCCCCGGGACATGGTGCCCAGTTTCCGTGCCCCGGGTTTGCCTCATTGTCTGCCCCGCAGTGGGATTTCCTTGGATCTCAGAGAGAAAGGGGGGCCTGGGCACTTGGCTCCCAGTTCCGGCTCTGCCTCGCGGGCTGCGTGGGACAGATCGGTCCTGCCCTCTGCAGACCTTTGTCTCTCCTCTGAGAGGTGGTGAGGTTGGGCTGGACTCCCTGGGGGCCGTTGGGATAGCCCGAGGCTCCCCGAGCCCCTGTTTTCGTGTCGTTAGAAAGCGGGGGGAAGTAAGACGGGGAGTGGCTCCTTCTCCCCCAGGGAGCAAGCTGTCTGCGGGGTTCGGAGAACGGCTTTGACGGGGCACACACACCGGGGTGTGCATGCGGGTTCGGCAGTGGCCCGTCTGAGCCCCGGCAGGCAGGTCTCGACCTTGCGAGCCCACGCGTGGGGACGCTGTGTGCCGCCCTGTGGTGCTCTAGGGAGGAGCTGAAGCCGCTCTGTCTGTGGCGCTGGGCAATGCCAGCGCTTTGTGGGTGCGCGGGGGCGGGTGGCTGAGCCCCCCGCCGTGACACGTCAACCCCACCACCTCCAGTCTCTGCTGAGTGGCTCTGGGATGTGGGAGGGTCCTGACGGGGCAGGAGTGCGCTTTGAAGAAGAAAAACACTGCATCTCAGCCCTCCAAGGTCGCAGAGCAGGTGACGTCGGTACCGAGGTTTCTATCGCAGGTGGTTCCCAAGCTCCTCCCGTGTCTCTCTGAGTCGGGACCCATGAGGCTGCCTTTGTGCTGGAGCCTCCCTGGGGTCTGTCTTCTGTGCGCGCGCGCGCGCGTGTGTGTGTGTGTGTGCACGTGCGCATTTGTCCACACACGCCAGATCAAAGAGGAAACGCGGAGAGGCCACGCGGCATGCCTTCACGCGGTTTTATTCCTCAGAGTCTGTGTGAGTCCAGCAAACGAGGGCAGCCTGTGGGCCGGCCCGCTGGGGGGAAGCGGCCACGGCGCTCATTTGGCCTGAGCTCTGTCCCTTTGGAGAACGGTCTGACTGACTTTTTAACCAACGCTGAAAAATTATTAATTTGGCTCTTTATTCATGAACATTAAAAGCTGGAAGTTAATAAATATTTTATGATCCTTAAGCTCAAATGCACGACTGATTGATATTGAGGGTTGGGGAACCGAGGGCAGGGAAGAGGCCTCCTCTTTCCAGAATTTAAGGGACCAATGTCGAAGGGCCACCTTAGCCCATCCAGGGTGTGACTTGCATCGGCCAGAGCAGCCGATCTCGACGGGATGGTGCCGCCTGGAAACTTTGGTGTTGCCCCGGGGGTCTCCAGGTTACTTAGAGCATCGTGTCCCCTCCTCTTCCTCCTCCTCTTCCTCCTCTTCCAGGTGAACTTGGCTGGAATTGCCAGGGGAGGAAAATAGAGTTGATAGTCACACCACCGTTCACGAGAAACGTCACAGCTTCAAAGAAATCGGTAGCAGCTCTTCCTTCTCGAAAGGCGGACGTTACTGGGTGAGAACGTGTCTTTGAAAATCAGTTGTCAGTCTTGGAATAATAAGCCGGCCAGGCGTCCCTTCTCGCAGCGATGGCTGGTCTAAGAAGGGCCACAGCACACATTTGTTCATATTGTGTTATTTTTTTCCTGCAAACATGTTGGTTTTCTTTAAAGATTTTTCCCTACTCCTACCGAGCCAGAAGAGAGTCTTTGGGTTTGCTATTGATTAAACCAATGGAGGAACCTTTCTGATGGCTGAAAGGCACGAAGCCAGGATAAAATAGACCCAAAGGTCTAAAAAGGGCATGAATGCACCTGTGTGCTGGCGAGAGCTGTTACATCCCACAGCAGAAAGAAGAGCGTTGAGCAGCTTTTGCATGGGGCGGTCTTTCAAGGAAGTATTCTAGGCCACAGAATCTTTAAGGCTCCGTTGCTGTGTGCTCCTGTAGGAACCTGAAGCGTTTCTCTTACCAGACGTGTTAAAAGAAAGCGCGCTGGTATTTTATAAGGGGAAACGTTCGTAGGTGAGATGTGCGTTCTCAGATTCGGTTGATGGCTAATAACCCAGGAGCAACTGGTATTGATCCCTGGGAAGCCCAATGAGCAGACACGCGAGCTCAGTGGGTGGGGTGCAGGGGGTCTGTTGATATTTCACAATTGGGGGGAAATTTGCTAGATTGAGATTCTGGGCTTTTGTTCTGCCGCTGTTGCCTGGACTGAGTCACGGACCGGAAAGACGAGCATGTGAAATACAAACATACTCGTAAGATTTTTAAAACATTGCAGCGTGAACACGCCCTGGCCTCTCAGTGAAGCAAAGGCCATGAATGTGCAGAGAAGCCTCTTCGGTACAAATGGGACTCGTCACCGTAACTGGGGTGCTTCTGTAACCGTCCTTCTGAGTCGCCTCATTTGTGATGGAGGGGAAGGCTACCAACCCTGTGCGGTTTTGTGGGCAGTGAATGAGGTCCCAGACGTGACATGTAAGCAGAGTCTGTCACTTCTAACCAATGGTTTTTTCTGTTTTATCCTTCTACGGACACTGGCTTGTAGTGTTTAGCTACAGCGTGCGGACTGAAGGATGTGTACTAAGTGAGTCTCTGCTGGATGCATCAGTGGTGGGTGGATAGAAGGGTGGGTGGACGGACAGATGGATGGATGGATGGATGAATGGGTGGTGGATGGATAGGTGGATGGATGGATGGATGGATAATGGATGGATGGGTGGATGCATAGGTGGTAGATGGACAGATGGATGGATGGATGATGGATGGATGGGTGGTGGATGGACGGATGGATGGAGGGATGATGGATGGATGGAGGGCTGGATGGGTGGATGGGTGGTGGATAGATGGATGATGGATGGATGGGTGGTGGATGGACGGATGGATGGAGGGATGATGGCTGGGTGGATGGATGGAGGGATGGATAGGTGGTGGATGGAGGGATGGATGGGTGGATGGATGCGTGGGTGGACAGATGGATGGGTGGATGGATGGGTGGGTGGCTGGATGGTGGATGGACAGATGGATGGATGGATGGGTGGTGGATGGAGGGATGGATGGGTGGATGAATGGTGGATGGACAGATGGATGGGTGGATGGATGGGTGGATGGATGGATGGTGGATGGACAGATGGATGGGTGGATGGACAGATGGATGGTTGGGTGGATGGATGGATGGGTGGATGGTGGATGGACAGATGGATGGGTGTGGATGGATGGGGGGATGGATAGGTGGATGGATGGATGGATGGATAATGGATGGATGGGTGGATGCGTAGGTGGTAGATGGACAGATGGATGGATGGGTGGTGGATAGATGGATGGATGGAGGGATGATGGATGGATGGAGGGCTGGATGGGTGGATGGGTGGTGGATAGATGGATGATGGATGGATGGGTGGTGGATGGACGGATGGATGGAGGGATGATGGATGGGTGGATGGATGGAGGGATGGATGGGTGGTGGATGGAGGGATGGATGGGTGGATGGATGCGTGGGTGGACAGATGGATGGGTGGATGGATGGGTGGGTGGCTGGATGGTGGATGGACAGATGGATGGATGGATGGGTGGTGGATGGAGGGATGGATGGGTGGATGAATGGTGGATGGACAGATGGATGGGTGGATGGATGGGTGGATGGATGGATGGTGGATGGACAGATGGATGGGTGGATGGACAGATGGATGGTTGGGTGGATGGATGGATGGGTGGATGGTGGATGGACAGATGGATGGGTGTGGATGGATGGGGGGATGGATAGGTGGATGGATGGATGGATGGATAATGGATGGATGGGTGGATGCGTAGGTGGTAGATGGACAGATGGATGGATGGGTGGTGGATAGATGGATGGATGGAGGGATGATGGATGGATGGAGGGCTGGATGGGTGGATGGGTGGTGGATAGATGGATGATGGATGGATGGGTGGTGGATGGACGGATGGATGGAGGGATGATGGATGGGTGGATGGATGGAGGGATGGATGGGTGGTGGATGGAGGGATGGATGGGTGGATGGATGCGTGGGTGGACAGATGGATGGGTGGATGGATGGGTGGGTGGCTGGATGGTGGATGGACAGATGGATGGATGGATGGGTGGTGGATGGAGGGATGGATGGGTGGATGAATGGTGGATGGACAGATGGATGGGTGGATGGATGGGTGGATGGATGGATGGTGGATGGACAGATGGATGGGTGGATGGATGGGTGGATGGGTGGATGGTGGATGGACAGATGGATGGGTGTGGATGGATGGGGGGATGGATAGGTGGATGGATGGGGGGATGGTTGGATGATGGATGGAATGAACTCAAATCTGGTTCATGTCTACATTAATTTATGATTGACTGTGACTCTCTTAGGAAGACATCCATCCTGGGTTTAACCAGTTTGCAGGTGTTTCTGCCGCACTGCTGGTAGGAGCGTTACCACATCACCTGAGAACATCAAAGGAGATTCCTTCCTTCTGCTGCTGTTGTTTTTTTTTCTTGCCCGGCCCGCATAGGAATATGAACACTATTAAGTAGTTTGGCTATTAGCTGTTATATAAATAATCGTTATACATGCATTGTTTGTTACTCAGCTTTGAGTGTAAGATGGCCCTTTGATGCAGGAAGGAGACGTCTGCTCTACAGTTTAGCCGTGAGGAAAAGAAGGCGGGAAAATAAACATCTCGTAGGCTGAGCCCCGTAGGGGACGGGGCTGTGGATTCTGCATGCAGAGCATCTTTGGCCCCAGGAGCACAGAGAGTGAGTTTGAAGGAGACTTTTGGATCCCGATGCTTTCTCTTTGCGGAGATCCAAAAGGGAAGATAAAGTCTCCAGCTGTGTGGACTGAAATTTCCATTTTTCCCTCAGCTGTAGAACACGTTGAAAAGTCTTCCTTTCTATACGATGAGTGCATCTACAAATAACATGCTTCTCCCACGTCTACCCCATGCCCAAAAGTCAGCTCGCCCCTGGGTCCTGGCCCACCTAACAGCCATGTCACGTTCCTGACCGTCTCTAGGACCAGGCACTGCAGGACGCGTCGAGACAGAGGCTCCGATGGAACTTGCCTCCTGGTACAAGGAGTCAGCGTAAGGAGGCGCCGTATAGTGTGTGCGGTGCCAGGTAGGGACAGGGATGACATGCTCCCCAAAATCTCCCGCAGTGCCGTTAGCTTCCCCCGGAAGGCAGGGAGCTCGGAGGAGGGCCACCAAGAGGGGATGTTTCAGTTACAGGCTTAAAAACAAGTCCGGGTATCCCCGCACGGACCAGATGGGTCCCAAGCAGAGGATGCAGGTACAAGGCATTGAAACATGAAAGTGTGTGGGATCCAATACAAACAAGGCTATTCCATGCCAGCTAGCAAGGCAGGGGGTGCAGAGGTGTCAGGCAAGTGTCTGAGGGGGGATTTGGAGCCGTGGGGGGGGGGGGGGCCTGAGACACCATGAGGCCAGCTGGTGAATCATTTCAAATAGGAATTGTAAAAACCACTGCATTCTCTGTTCGGAGCGCACAGTAAAGAATGGGGATAATTCTTCCTATACGTGCGTGTGTGTGTGTGTGTGTGTGTGTGTGTGTGTATTAAGGTGAGTGACACCAGAGGGTCTCAGGAATTTTGTTACCGTCTGTTGTCCTTGAGGGGCTAACAAACCGCACATGGCTTGCAGCAATCTTTCTTTGAGGCTTTTCACTTACAAATTTTAAAACCAGGTGGGGCATGTTGGGGTGATTTTGCTGTAAATACAAAGGACAGTCTGCTGGTGGATCCTCTGTGGGGGTGTAGCCGGGCATCACCGGTGCGTGCGGCTGTGCGCCGGACTCTCAGGGGTGACCAAGGACCAGGAAAGCCAGCGTTCCCGTGTGCAGTCAACAGACTCCTGATGTCATGGGGTCAGGCTCTGTGTGGCCGCGTCCCAGAGTCTTTCCTTCCGAGCGCCTGCCTTTTCTTTGTGCATAGGCAGGATTTTTTAAAAATCTTATTTATTTTTAGAGAGAGGAGGAGGGAGGGAGAAAGGGAGGGAGAGAAACATGAATGTGTGGCTGCCTCTCACACGCCCCTAACTGGGGACCTGGCTTGCAGCCCAGGCCTGTGCCCTGACTGGGAATTGAACCTGCGACCCTTTGGTTCCCAGCCTGGTGCTCAGTCCACTGAGCCACACCAGCCAGGGTGACAGGATTGGTTTGCCGCTTACTGTCCCATTTTGCCTGTTCTCTCTCACTCGTTGGGGAGGGGGGGAGACTGAACTAAAGGGTCCTCGGGGTAATTCCCACCTCCTGTGTTCTAAAATCCCCCCAGCAGGTGCAGCATTGCCCAACTCTGATTGTTGAACAAAGACAACCCCACTTCCAAACGGCCGCAGGTCTGAATGAGGTCATCTGTGGTTATGCAAACGTCACCCAATGGCACGTGACTGCATGTGTTAGTCGGGGCTCCAAACGCACATACACTGATATAGTTATATTTATAGTTACCAAAGAGATCCATTGGAAGGGCGTGGCTCACCCACTTACGGAGACTGGGCTGGCAGGCTGGAGACCCAGGGTGAACTGACACTTGAGTCACGATCAAAGGCCGCAAAAGTCCACTGTCTCAGCAAAAACAAACAAACAAACAAACGAACAATGGCCGGCAGGAGGACTTCCCTCCAACGTACGTGAAGGCCAGCTTTTCTCGTCCTATCCAGGCCTGCAGCTGCTTAGGTGAGGCCCGCCCACATAAGAAAGTGCAATCTGCTTCATTCGGTTTGGATTGAAATGTTAACCTCATCTGGAAACACCCAGAATGTGTGTGACTCGCACCCCTGGTCCAATCAAGTTGATACGTTAAATGAACCATCACGGTGCGCGTGGACGTCCGAGAGTGACGTGACCTTCAGCCCTAAGCTCGGCATTGGAGGGGGACCTGCTGAGGACGGGAGGAGCTGGTTCTGCCTGGCGTCTGTGTTACGGTCCTGTCTTTCGGAAGCCGAAGCCCCCTTGCCGGACTTTCCCCGGTAAAGCCCCCATGAACACACCTCCGCTTCCTATCGGTCGTCACTGTGCCATGGACTCACCCGGGCCACTGGCTTTCCAGGGTATCTGGTAGCATTTGCCCACATGTGGGAGCTCAGGCGGAAGCACCCGCTGGGGTCCGTCGGAAACTGGTTCCCGCCGCTGCCTCCTGAGTCGGGACCTGGGGCAGGCCCCCCTCCTCTTCCTCACCTGCCAATGCCTCAGCTGCTTCCAGGATCAGGAGCGTCTGGAGAGAGCATGTGGGTCACGTGTAGCCTTTTCAGCCCCTAGACGGTCCTGGGATTACGCCCCTGCGTCTCTGTGACAGCTTGTGCCGCGTCACGCCTGGTCTTCGGGAAGAGCTGTGGGTAAACTCGCCACGCCCATCTGTGGGATCGCATTGGCTTTCCTCCCCCTCGTCCATGACCGCCTTCGCCCCCACGCGGCCCCCGGAGCTCGGCAGGACCCGCCTCCCTGAGGAGCGGCTGATTTGGGGCAGAGCCGGTCGGTAGCTGTGTTGGTATGACGCACAGCGTGCATGTCACGCATCTGCTAGTGACTGAGGAAGGATTTGTGCGCGGACCTGGCGCTGTGTCATGGTGGCGACGAAGAACCCGATGGCATCTGTGCCCTCCGCAGCCTCCTCTGAGAGCCTCTCCCAGGCGCGCGGAGCCCGTGGATGATGCCGGACGCTCTGCAGGCTGGTGGTGGCACAGAGCGGTCTCTCCTGCCTGGGCAGGGCAGCAGGGTCACCGTGGGCTTTTCAGATACCGACCCGAAGGCAGGCTGCCCGCCGGAGCTGCTGATGTCCTACCCCGAGGGGTGGCCCGGGCTTTGGGGGTCTTTAGGGAGCAGAGAGCCTCAGAGGAGAAGGTCTGCAGCGCCCGGAACTGCTGAGGCCGTGCTGGGCATTTTCAGCTCTGATGTCAAACGAGGCGGGACCTGGCGACGTCTGTCTCACGTGAGAGCTCTTGAGAGACAGTCACGATCTCTCCTGAATTAGGTCGCAGGTATCCCATTCTATTGCTATTGTTTTCTCCGGAGCTTTCCTTGGGAGAGCCGTGGCAGGTGAAGGAAGCCCGGCACAGCGCTGCCATTACCTTTGTACCCGGAGAAAGCCACGCTGCAAAATGTCTGCCACTTGAAGTGTTTGGCCCTCCTCGCCACCAACTGCCAAGCCTCGTGCTAACCGAACACGTGTGTCCGAGGAAACAACGCTTCCCCATCTCCTTGGCCCTTGATAGAAGTCACTTAAGCAATCTTTTTAGACGTGGCTGCCTTTAAAAAGAAAAATCGCGTGACCTTCTCTTTCCCCGACAAAGGACACCCCTTTGTGATGCATGAAGGTCGCCCAGGGGCAGCGCAGGCAGCTCAGGCTTCAGACGCAGGTGGGCCCGGCTCTGCTCACGCTACGGTCCGCGCCGGGGGCCACGCGGCCTCCTGAGTCACCTCCTCCGTCTGCCCTGCGCACGCGCCTGCATTATATTGCAAGGAAACAGAGGTCCTCCTTGTGGCTCCCCAGGTGTGTTCTTGAGAAAGGGCCGCCTTATAAGGAAAGAGCCTGTGAAATCCTGGTGCTTAAAAAAGAATTATTATGAGTCCACTGGTGTGGGAGGAGCTTGTTAATACATTCGAGGGCCGCGGTCCCTGCCCTTGGGAAGCCAGGAGGCCCCAAAGGGGTGTGTGTGTGTCGCTGAACCAGCATGCCCTCTTCAGCGGCGCAGCGTTGGTCCCCTTTTGTCTATTCACCTGTCTGGTCCCCCTCATGGCTCCTTGTGTGGCATCCAGGACAGCCATGGTATATACGGTCCGTGCCCTTCGTGGGGAGTCTGGGCGCCATCGCTGTGCCAAGTCCAACCCCTGGAGAAAGTGCCCCCCGGGAAGTTAAACGGGGATTCTTTGTCCCCTCGACGGGACACGTGAGAAGGGTCCTGCGTCCCTGGAGATCCTGGCTTATCTGTCCCACCTGGGACAGAACAGGGAGCGTTCAGGCTTGCCACAGGGACAGGGAGGAGGATTGATCACTTAATGGCCTGCGGACGCTTTTGCCATGAGGACGGTTAATTATCACGCGCCTCCCCCTCCTGATGTGAGCACATGACAGACTCGAGGAAGGAGTTTTACTGAGAGGACAGCGCTCGGGCGGACAGAAACCACACGGTGGTTGACGCCCTTGGGCAGCTCATCGCCAAGGCGAAGTGGGGGAGAGGGTGTCTCCTTCCCGTGGCGGGACTGATTTTGGAGGAGAGCTCAGACTTTGTCTGGAAGCGACCATAAGCCAGGGTTCCAGTTTTATTTCTGGCTCAGTGACCTTGCGTGCGTGCGTGTTTGTACCATACAGGTGTGTCTAGTCACTGCCTGGAATTCTACATAGATAGACCGATCCACAGAGAGATGTAGAGATAGAACCTTATTTAGTCACAGACTAAATATGTCCGAGCAACTTTTCTGTGCTGAACCCCCCACTCTGTCTGCCCCAGGCATTTGATTACGGCTTCGATCCTGTGCTCATCGGGATATTGATTCATTAATAAGCGCCCCCTGCCAGGGCCAGCGGGAGCCAGCCTGCGGTCCTCCATTCATCATCCCTGATAGAAGGTTTTCCAAGGGTTTACCATCCCCACCCCCCGGCTAAGGACACCCTCCCTGTGGTTTTGTCCTTGTTCTTAACGGAGTTTTTTATTTGAGATCATTGTAGACTCGCATGCACTTGTCTGAAATACTAAGGAAAGATCCCGGGGACTCTTTCCCCTGTTTCACCCAAAGGCACCACCTTGCAGGTGGGTCACACAATGTCACACCTGGATGCTGACAGGAGGCCGTCAGGATGCAGGACACTTCTGCCTCCACAAGGAAGCTCATGCCGCCCTTTTATGGCCACAGCCTCCCCTCCTTTGCCCTGGCACCATCCGTCTGCTCTCCGTGGCTGTAATTGTTTAATCCCGAGAACGTTCTAGAAATAGAAATGTGTTGGACGTGGATAGAATGTGGTGTGGGTACCGCACGCCCACAGCGCCCGTGATGTTCCCGATGATCTCGGCTCCTTTAAATCCCAGGGCGGGACCCGATCTGCCCGGCCCAGCGCCTCTGCCTCGGTGGCCACAGGGAAGCTCACGGTGCCTCCTGACCCGCAGGCGCCGCGGCTGCGGGCTCGGCTGTGTCTCCGCAGCAGGCGGGGGGCTGTCCGTGTCCCCTCCGACGTCATGCAGCGCAGTATCATTTCGCATGATTCTGAAGAAAGCAATAGGCAACGTGAACACCACATAAACATGTATTGTATGTATGAGCGTTTCATATAAGGTTGGTGCCGCTAAATCAGGCCCGTTTCCCTAGTCGGCGCTCCACAACCGTTTCATGATTAAATTGGACACATGAGGATACCAAGTCACTATCGCCCTGGCCGGGTGGCTCGGTGAGTTGCAGAGTTGTCCTGGGAACCAAAAGTTGCAGGTTCGATTCCCAGTCAGGGCACATGCGTAGGTTGCGGGTTCAATCCCCTACTGGGGAGCATACAGCAGGCGACTAATCTCTGTCTCTCTCTCCCTCTCCCTGCCCCTTCCTCTCTCCCTAAAATGAATAAAAACGTATCTTTGGGTGCGGATTTTTAAAAAATTCTTGAAAGTCACTATCTACGAAGGCCACAGGGCTGTATTTATCCTCCAGAGACCAGAATCCCAAGACCGTGGAGCACAGCCACGTGGAGTCTGCAGGTAATCAGGTGCGGCCGGGGCAAAGGGCTTCCCACCCCGACCGCAAAGCCAGCTTGTGTTTAAGCAAACCTAGGGCCGGCTGCAGAGGAAGACCCTTAACAGGCCTTCCCAAGCATCCTCTCATTTTACCAGCGCAGAAACGCAGCACAGAGAATCTTTCTTTAAAATAAGAATATGGAGGAAAAAAATACTTTTTAAAAAGGAGCACCCATCTTTAAAGAACATTCGTATTCTGATTTTTACTTGGACTTGAATTCTTTTCCTTACAAATTATTTTCATTTATTTATTATTCCAGTGGCATGCCACAGACAACAGGCACTGATGAATAGTTCCTCATTATTTAAGAAGGAAATGAAAAGGAAATCATCCGTCTCCATTAGCATTCGCCAGCACATCAGAGCCAGGCTCCATCTCTGAAAAAAAAGAGGAGAAAGAGGCCCCGCTACTTATGGCCTCAGAATATGAAAAAAAACTTTTACTTCTGGAATGCCACATGGCTTTTATGTGGGTCCAGACATGGAGGCAAAGTAAATAAATAAATAAAAGTATTAGTTTTTTTTTTTTTAAATTTCCTGGGATAAAAATAGAGCTGAACTCTGCTCGTTAGGGTCACCAACATCACGCTGCGTTGTGTCACTCGTCCCAGTATCTGACGAGCGCTCGGAAGCCAAAGATAAGTGGCCGGTTCCTGCCGTCCGGAGCGTTCGATCTGCTCCTCACCACGTCTCCAGCCGCCTCGCGCTCTGCCCTGCCTCATAAATATGAACCGAGTGGATGGACCTGCGTAATTTGCAGAATCGACCGGCTGACTTAAAAGCCTGGCTCCCCAGCAGAAGAAAATGGACATCTTGGTGCAGAGGTTAAATGCCCACGGAATTGCCGACGGTGCACTAGGAAGGAACCTACCGCCAAACGCCCGCGGTGGGAGGGAGCCCTGCGCAGAGCCCAGGCAGGGAAATGAGGGTTCATTGTCGGGCCATTAAAAACATAGCGGGCCCAGGCACTGGGGGCAGGGCATGGGGCTGCCTCAGTCTGCGCGACTCTCGCACCAGAAGGGAATTTTCCTCCTCCTGCCCTTACTCCGGCTCAGGATTCAGAGCATGTCAGCTCTGCAGATTTTATGCTCCGTCTTTTTAATCCTCACCTGAGGATATGCTTGTTGACTTGGGGGGAGTGCGGGGGGAGAGAGCGGGAGAGAGAGGGGGAGAGAGAGAACATTGATATGTGAGAGAAACATCCATTGATTGCCTCCCATATGTGCCCTGACCGGGGATCGAACCCAAAACCCAGGTATGTGCCTTGACCGGGGATGGAACCCACAGCCCTTTGGTGCACACGGTGACTCTTCAACCAGCTGAGCCACTCAGCCAGGGCGGTACGTACTGGTTTTTCAAGGAGCAACAAAGGGACCGGTCAGGGGCCCCATAAGCAGATACGTTTCCTGGGACCCCTTTTCCTCCCTTTGCCTGAAACGGAGAGTTTTGAGGTCCTGTGAAGACGCGCCCGGCCGGCAACCTGTGTGTTCCTGAGTTTCTGAGTGGCAGGAGAGGACAGTGCCGCTGGGCACGGGGACCCCACGGGGCCATCCGGGGCCCCGCTCGCTCCCTGTGGAGGGAAACACAAAAATGGGGGCCCTGGGAGAAGGGAAGGGGGCGCTGCTGGGACCGTACCTCCTCCCACGCCACCGTGCCCGCCCTGCCCACAGCGCTGCCACCACGGGTCCTTCAGCTGGGGGTGCAGAGCCACTCATGTCATTATATAAAGGTCATAGGTAGGGACTGAGGGGTGCAGGGGGCCAGATCCCAGGGACAGGGGCTCCGCCGGGTCTGAGGGCCAGGGCAGGGGCTGGGGAGAGACAAACAGGAGACTTTGCAAAGGGCACAGGGACCCCTACTGATCCACTGGCATCCCCCCAAGAGGGAAGGGCTTATAGTAACCCTTTCGAAATGGGGGTGGTCTTTTTCAAAGTGTAGACCAGCTGTGGGCCCCTCGTTCCCGTCGCACCAGGCTCCCCGCAGCCCTGACACCAGGAGAAGCGCCTGCCCGGGAGCCGGTTGGGTCCCTGGCTCACGTGGACTTTGGCACCACCTTCGTGGTTTCCGCACAGCCTGCGTTAGGGTGCTGTTAGCGTTCTTTTGCCAAATTGCAGAGTTCACACATGCGCTCAGGCCTCACACTTGGTCTTCACGCGCTCGGACGCCGAGAGCTCGCCACGGAAGCACAGGCCCTCCGTGGGCAGGAGAAGGGGAAGTTCAAGGAAGCTAACCGATGGTCTGTGCTCACTCCGACCGGTAATTCATCTTTAGGTCATGCCACGTCCCACGAAACGGGAATGAAGACACTGACTCAGGCCGTGGTTTTGATGGGGAAGGGCGGCCTCAGCCCCCATCGCTGCCCTTGTCCAGTTTTCTACGCCAGAAGATAGAATTTATTAAATCACCCTCAAGTCACCCTTGGGTCAACACCCTGCTTAGGTAACTCTTGGCCAAAGCCCAGACGAAACAGCGACGGGGAGGACGGTCGCCCCGTGTGAACAGATGGAGGGAGGGTTTCCTCCCGCAAACACGGGCCCTGAAGCTCCGTGCAGCAGGGGCTGCGTGACCCTGGGCCCTGGGACTTCTGTGTGGAACGTCGCGTCACCTGACCTCCTAGCGCACACCCACAGGGTGAAACGGGAAGGGACAGAAACTCAAATGTCAGGGAGGGAGAGCGTCTGCCAACCGAGCACCACGGGTCTGCCGCGCCGATGCGTCCGTGGGACGATGAGACCCCGTTGACGGGCCGTTAGGGAAGGAGACTGATTGGAGCCAGACTCAGCACTTTGGAAATTACACTTTTCTCAAACAAAATAAAAGCCTATAAGCTGTGCACAGGCATATGGTTCTTTTTGAAATTAAATTTATTGGGGCGACGTTGGTTAATAACATGGCATGGGTTTCAAGCGTACAGGTCTTTTTTTTTTTAATGTATTTATTTACTTATTTGTATTTTTAATTTTAGAGAGAGGGGAAAGGAGAAAGAGAGGGAGAGAAACATCACTGTGTGGTTGCCTCTTACTCGCGCCCCCAACTGGGGACCTGACATTCAACCTCGTCAAGTGTCCTGACTGGGAATCGAACCAGCGACCCTTGGCTCGCCGGCCGACGCTCAAGTGTGCAGTTTTATAACATCCTGTGTCCAGCGCATTGCGGGCTCACTGCCCGGAGCCCCGTCTCCTTCTGGTGCCGGATGTTTGAGCCCCTGGACCCGCTTCGTCTCCCCCAACCCCACCTGTCGCCTACTGGGCAGTAATGTGTCCTGGGCACCCCGAGGGGCTGGCCCAGAAGTTTGGGTGGTTTTTTTTTTGTAAAATACAATATATTTTTTCTCTCATTTTCAGCAATAACTATTGATTTGGATATTTTGGGTGTGTCGGCTGTCCCCCGCTAGTGGCTTCCCGTGGGGGGGAGGCCAGGGGCCGCTAAGCACCTTCCAGTGCATAAGGCAGCCCCACAGCCGAGAGTCATTTGGCCAAGTGTCCGTGGCACCAAGAAACCTCGCAGAGCACTTCTGACAGGTTTGATCACTCACGGCACCTTCTCCGCACACGGCACGAATCTTTGTCGCATTTCAGTTGTGTTTTTACTTTTCTTGAAATAATCAAACACAATGTGCTGAACATGTTGCGTATTTTCTTCCGTCTTCAGTATTAAAATGGCTGCACGAGAGTTGATCAATTCTGATGTTTTATTTTTAAACGCACACCGATCGGGCAGCCATCACAATCCACTCGGACAAAATCGTTCTGAAGGGAGTTAAAGATGGCCGCGTGCTGCTGGAGCCGTCCTATAGAGAAAACCAAACGCACTTTTTGGTCGACCCAGTAATTGACATAAAAAAGAAGCAAAAGCATCAAGGAAGAGAGAAGCGCTTCCCATTTGAAATCCACCCAACACCGGTTTTCCCCTTCTATCCACAGAGGACAGATGATCTTGGGCCCCTCCTGCGGAAACAGGTAGTCACCTGGGACCCCAGGGAAGCCAGCCCCTGCCGACCGAGGGAGCAGAGGGGCTGCAGAAAGCGCCACCGTCACCATTATCACCCTTACCGCCAAGCTCCTGGTTTCCTGACGCACACGTTGGGTGCCCCACCCACCCTGCCCAAGTCAAACAGCTCAGATGCCTAGGTTCCCTTCAAAGAGGAGGGAGAGGTCCCCTTGATCTTTCCAGGTAACTGAAATATCATAGCGACGTCGAATGAAGTCATCCCACTGGTTCACCAGCCGTCTTCAGAGCTCAGCGCCCGCGCCCTCTTTCCGGCGGCCCAGTGCGCGGAGGTGGGACTCGTTCCAAGCCCCCTTTGGGCTGCAGGCACGCTTAATAGAGCGTTTGTTGCCCAAGGCAGTTGATAGGCTCTTCGTGTGGGATCCCGTCACACGGGCCCTGCTGGCAGTAAATTTGAAATCATAGAGTCTGCAGTTCTGCACGGAGAGACGGCGGGAGATGATTCATCACCGTCCACATCTCCCTGTTTACAGGCGGGCGCATGATTCTTGCTCAGGAACTCCCTTCAGCTCTCCCGCAAGCTCCCAACTGCTTCGCCACGGAACCTGTCCCTGCCAATGTGCCGGGATAAATCACTTTTCTGTTAAACAGCGGGGCTGAGAATGCAAACATACGTGCTTTAACTGTATGGAGCCATCTCCAGTTCCCAGCAGGAGTGTCGAACTTAGAGGATTGTCCCAAAAAAGCAAGTGCTAGGATTTAATGAATGAATTCTTTGACTTCCGGGCATCCGAAATTTGCGCCTCCACACACGTATTGAAGAGACACACACGTATCGACTTGCCAGATGGGTCTATATTTGGGGACTTGTGTTTTGCAGAATTCTCGGGACATTACATCTAGATTATTCTGAACTTTTACTCTGTAAGAGTCCCCCCGCCCCCCCAGTGTTATAAGATGGGTGAATGGCAGGGGCAAGGATCTGCATAGGTTCTGGGCTTCGTGCGTCCTAAGAGCATCATCCTCCATGACCCTGACCGTCATCGTTGAGAATGATGGCAGACTCGGGAAACCGTCCACCTCCAAACAAAGATAAAATTCCATTTTCCAACCCGCTTACGACTACAGAGTGGGGTTCAGATGTTACTGCTCGCGGCAGCTGTTTCCCTGGGCGGCCCGCAAACCCAGCCGCAGCGCTCTGCCCCATCAGGGACGGGGATTGCCCGACTTCACTGAGGCCGTAGGTGAGATGCTCCCTTGCTCACACATGTGCACATGCATGCTAACATGGCCTTGATCTGCCGTTCATTCCGCGTGAACCCGTTTGAAAGTTTTTTTTGTGGGATGTTGCGCCTGTTTCATTGAAATCTGCCTAAAGCATAGAGCGTCTTTACCTACTTTCTTAAGCAAAGGGTCCTGAGCACAGTTTTGATTCCTTCTGGGATGCTGCGGGTCATTGCCGTGACCACTGGGCGCCTGCCTCTGCGCTTCCCTGGCCTTCCTTTCCCCTGTGTCTTCTGTCCGGCACGCCCCAAGAATGAGCTCGCTGGATGTGTACGTGAATTAGGAATGGGTAAGCCCTCAGGCAGTGACAGAGTCCCCTTCCTATGGAGTCACGTGGGAAGGCTTTTTCTTTCTTTCTTCTTAAAAATTTTAAAAAATCCCCACCCTGGGATATGTTTATTGATTTTCGGGAGAGAGGACAGGAGAGAGAGAAACGTCGATGGGAAAGAGAAATGTGATCAGTTGCCTCCCGTACACACCCCAACCAGAGATCAAACTCAAAACCTAGTCATGTGCCCTGACTGGGGATCGAACCAGGAACCTTTTGGTGCAAGGGATGACGCTCCAACCAACCGAGGCACCCAGCAAGCGTAAAGGCTTTGCGAACAAGTCTTCCCTTAGCTTCTTTCGACACCCAGAGGCCCTTCGTCTCAGTGGGGTGGGAGGTACTTCAGTCCCTGTGTTGGGGCTGGTCTCCGGACTAGCAGGGTTGTGACCATCTGTGTGGGCAGCACGCACACTTCTGAGCAGAGACTCAAGCCTGGGGAGCTTCGGCCAGGTGCCCGGCTCAGAGACGGGGGAGGGTCCCCGCCCATCACTGGGCCCCTTCTTTCCCTCCCAGCCTTGTTCCTCCTTTCCTACTTCCGTCAAGTGGCCAATTCGATGACCTTTTCAGGCCTATGACTCTGATTAGTGTTAACACTGAATCTCACACAGGGGACTTCGCTATTGAACGTATTATTAAAATGGGGACAAGCAAGACTTCATTCCTCTCTGAGGTGTCCAGAGCGTCCCCACGTGGCGGGGGAGCCGGCAGGTGACAGAGTTGCTGTGAGCCCTTTCCGGAGAGAAGGGTCCCAGGGCCTCCCCAGTTCAACGCCAGCGTCTCGCATCCTTTTTACAAAAGACGTATTAATTCCTGGTGAACCAAATGAGTTAGGAGAAAGCGAGGAACGTTGACTACACTTAGTCTGGCGGCCACAGCAACGGGAAGCCTTTGCAGGGGAGCTGCAGCCGCATGTCACGTGACCACCCTTCTCCATGGACCCGGCCTTTTCTCGGACCTGTGCCCCTTCTGCATCCATGTTCCTCGCCCCGCCTTTGCTTCAGACCCCTCGGACCCTCCCTTCCTCCCACAAACTAAATTGTGCTCACCCTGCAAAGCACAGTCCAAATCCCATGGCTTCCAAGCTCCCCCCAGTGCCGCGCCCCAGAGGGAAACCCTTCAGTGCGTGTCCCCGTTTGGGGAGGTCACTGCCCGCCTTTTACTCCACCTCGTGAGCACACCGGCCTCACCTGCCTTTGGGGGGGCGGGGCGGGAGTGGGGACAGCCTCATCTTGCGGGCCAGGTCATGGGGAGGGGTTGCTTGTCTGTTGTTTGTTCATCACCCACGACTGACCACCCCGTCCACAAACACTGCGCTCTCGGCCTAAAAGTAAAAGGCCAGCGGCAGAGGCCGCCAGCGCGTACCTGAGACCAAAAAGAGCTACTCTCGGGGTCTCCGTGATTCAGACGGATGCCCGGATGGTGTTCCGATGGGGAGACAAGGGCGGGGGGTGTTCAGGACACAGGGAGGGGACAGTGGCACCCACCGCAGGAAGGCGCTGCTCTCCGTGCCGGTGACGTGACAGGGTGACGTTCCCGTCACACGCGGCTTTCACTTTCCGTGTGGCGCCGTCAGCCGGGTATTCGTAACATCGAGCTGCTTTTGTATCCCGCCAACAGCTCTTTGGGGCGCGTGCTGCTCTGGGTCCGGGCAAAGGTCCCTGCGTCCTGTGTGAACATCCAGGGTTTGAGGCGTCAGACGGTCAGGGCGGTTTCTCAGGGACGGCAGCTCCAGCCCATTTAAAAGCAGCTGCATTTGTGTTATTTTTATGATACCGTATCATTATTTCTCCCGTGACAACCCGCGAGAAGACGGGGAGCCACCCAGGGAGCTTGCGCCGCCCAAGGAGACATTTGGGCAGACGGAGCACTAATGAGAAGGATCGTGGTTTCCAAGGCCTTAGACTGTTTGCGTAAACAAAGCCTGCTCTAGACCCCAGGCAGAGCCCCGGCGCCAACAAACCACTGAACAGGTGCTTCCGGAGGCCAAGGGCAAGCGAGCCAGGTGCTCTCCCTCCCTGACTCGTTCGGTCGCCGTTCCTCCGTGAGTACCTTCTGCAAACGTTTCTCGGGCATCGGCTGCAGGCTCGGGACCGGCAGCTCCGTGGTGAGCAAACAGCAGTGACAGTCTGTGATGAGAGAGACAGACCAAACCGCACGGAGCCACGCAGCCAAATGCCACGTGGCAACTCTCCAGCAGCCGGAACCTGGGGGGCGGGTGCCAGGGCTGGTGAGGGCCTCGGGTGGCGGATTTGGGGCCAACTCTGCTGAGGAGCCACGCTGAAACTGGGGCCTGGGGATGAGCCGGGGTGACAGTGGCAGGGCCGGGAGAATACTGCAGACAGGCAGGAGTGGCCCAGCCCTGTGTGGGTAGGGTCAGGGTGAGGGCTGCAGGGCGGAGAGAGAGTGGGAAGTTGTGTGTGGCCCTGCCATGTCCTGCAGGCCACGGTGTCAGGGTTCACACTGTCCTAGGAGCCAGGGAACCCATGACCAGCAGGGTGTGAGTATCAGATTTGGATGGGATGGCATCCCATCTGGATGCAGAAAAATGTCCCTTCCTCTTCGGAGTGGAGAACAGGTGGCCGGGACTCAGCGTGCCGCGGTAGAGCAGCTCAGAGGTGACAGTGACCTCAGGGCCCCGGCCAGGAATGCAGACCGCTTGGACCGTGATAGCCATGGCTGAGGTGCAGAGAGACTAACCGTGCTGGGGTCCCATGTGTAAAATCCCCAGGGCGAGGTCCTGGGGGTTAGGCGGAGGCGCGTGTCCAGGATGACTGTTGAGTTCTGTGCCCCATGGAAGCAATGTCACCGAGCTTGGGGGAAACCATCAGCTTTAAATGTGTCTGAGTTGGTCCGCAGGCCACTCCACTCAGCTGCAAAGCTCCGTCTCGTAAGACGTGGCATTCAATGAAGACCCAGCTCACGTTAGATCTGCCGCGAGCCTTGAACGCTGTCATTAATCATCTGAAAACGAACATGTTCAGATTCCTCGCGTGACTCTGACAGCTTGAACCATGTTTGTTTTCCAAGTGGAAATCTTAATGGTCCCCAAAGTGTGCAGTTAGATTTCACAACCTACCGATAATCAGCTACAGAAAAGACTCCAGTGATATCCAGACACGCACCCCAGGAACACAGGCTGGGACATACGAGGTCTCTCGCAATTGTGATTAGTGCCTTCAGCTCTGGCATGTTTAAAACGGTTCGGCCATCAAGTGTATCATGATCCATGTTTTCATGTACTCAGTTTTCTGAGACTAGTCTTCAGGAAATTAAGAAAGTAAGAGTTTGCTTAGAGAGAATATACAGTATACACATATTATGTGCATTATACATGTATATGTATATCATGTACCTCTATACATATATGCATATATGTGTGTATTTTTATATGTGCATGTATGATAGGTGCACAATTCTGAGCAAATCACAACCCTTCTCTTGACCCCACCTGCTTCCAGAATGGGGTTCTGGGATTACACGTTGTCTGAATTCCTTTAGCGTCCCAGATTTTTAAACTCAACTATCTTAATGTTACTGCTTCTACCCAGCAGTCAAAGAATGCTGATTGATGTTTTCCCTGTTATTATAAAAAATTGGAGGGGGTCTTCTGGGCTTCAGAATCTGCTATGTGACTGGCTCTGTGTGTGTGCGCATGTGCGCGCATGTGGGTAAAGTCTCAGTAGGAATCACAGCATCTGTAACACCTGCTTAGGGAACATTTTCATTTATTTTATCCAATGTATGAATAAGTAAAGAACAGAGAAATTTATTAATGCCTTTCAAGTGACTCAAAGCAGGCCACAAAAGCAGAATCGTCTGGCTCAAAGCCGGAGTTCTCCCCCGGTCCCCCCGACTCTCTCATCTCCTCGCAGACTTGCGCCCACCCTCTCTCCATGGAGACAGTGACACGTTCGCTTTGATTGTAACGGTTTAGAACAAGCTCACCGCTTCTGTCCCAGCAGCCCTTAAATCTGGAAGGCACTTGTTCTTCCCAGTGACAGAGAAGCAACGAGAACCCTGTCTTTCTTCTTTAAATCATATTGAATTTATTGGGCGACATCGGTTAATAAAACTACAGCGCTGAGCGTGCTTTGCTGTGACACCGCATCTGCATGTCGCGTTAGGTGCGCACAGCCCAGGGTCACGTCTGCTTTGTTGTCACATAGTGGACCCCCTTGGCCCTGTTCTTCCTCCCCCACCCCCCTTCCTGCCGGTCACCAACACTGGTGTCTGCGTCTGTGAGGGTTGATTGTTTGTCGTGTCTGTCATTTGCTGCTTTCTGTTTTACATCCCACACACAAGGGAGATCCCGCGGTTCTTGACTTTTCCCACCTGACTTACTGCACTCAGCACGAGACTCTGAAGCCACCCGTGTTGTCGCCAAGGACAGTGTTTCATCCTTTCTCGTGGCTGAGTGTATTGCATCGCACACACGCACTGTTCCTCCTTTGTGTGTTTCTCCATCAGAGCGCACTTAGGTTGCTTCCGCGTCCCGGCCGCCGTGAATACCGCTGCAGTGAGCATAGGGGTGCACGTAGCTTTACGAACGACTGTTTCAAAACTTTGGGGTAGACGCCTGGAAGAGGAATTGTGGGGTCCTACGGTAGCTCTAGTCTTCCTGTTCTGAGGACCCTCCATACTGTTTCCCAGGGGCTCTGCCAGCGGCATTCCCACCCGCAGGGTGTGAGGGCAGGACTCCTCTTTCTGGTTCGTGCGCTTCCAGATTGCTCAATGTTCCACCTTGAGACTCTCAGGAGAGCCCTCTCCTCCAGAACAGGGGGAAGGAGAGGAATCGGGGAGGCGGGGAGAGGGGACGCTTAGGCTGGATGCGCTTGGGGGTTGGAGGAGAGCAGGAGGGAAGATAAGGAACCTTTTGCCACATCGCATATGTATTACAAGGCTCTTCAAGAAACTAATGAGACGCAGAAGTATCTTGTCAATGACACTAGAAGGCACAGGAAGCATTGAAGCCAGAGAAATACTGTCCTATGTGGGACATGAAGTGATGGACACAGAGGGATCACTCAAGCTTCAACCGTCAGGATTGCAGAGTCCCATGGAAAGCAGAGATATTTAGGCATCTTTCCTGATGTGGCATGCCCCGAGGGGGAGGGGCAGCCAAACCCTGGAATGCATGGACCATCGATAAAGGGGCTTATTCCCAAGTTGCAGGATGGGACCCTGCGGGCTTCCTCAGTTGTCTCTGCCGACGGAGACCCGTCATCAACGCTGTTCCAACACGGACCAAAGTGTGCGTGGTCCCTGCTAGAGGAGTCACAGCTGAGCGTCTTCATTGACTCTTGGTGGCATGTGATTTTCAGGGTCAGAGAACGGGGAGGCTGGGGTTCGGGGCCGACTATCACTGTTTTGCCGCCAGCATTTAGGAAGTCACTTAATCCCCCCGAATCTCTCCTTCGCTCCTGAAGGATGAGTTAAGCATGCCCTTTGACCAGTTTCAAGGATCTGGGGAGATAACCCGCGTCCGCTGTTGTTAGGGTGCAAAGGGGGACAGCCGGTACAGAAAACAGCATGGAGGGGTGTCCCTAAATTAATTAAAATTAGAACAACCACATGATTCCGCCATCCTCCTTCTGAGCATCTAGCCAAAAAGAATTAAAACAGAACCTCCAAGAGGTACTTTCACGGCCATGACCGCGGTGATAACATTGGTAATAGCCAAGAAGGGACCGCCACCCACTGCCCCCCCCCCCCCCCCACCGGAAGATGGGGAAAGAAAAGCGCGGTCCAGCCACGCAGCGGCATAGGACTCAGCCTTCGGAATGAAGGGCGTTCCAACACAGGCCACGTGGTGGGTGACGCCGGAGGACATGGTGCTGAGCAAGCCAGCCAGTCTCGGAGGGACAGATCGGCACCCTTCCCCGGGGATGAGGACTCCGACATCGTCCCGCTACAAAATCAGAACCGAGAAAAGGGGTTGCCGGGCCCGGCGGGAAGCACAGGGGGACCGGGTCTGAAGTCTCAGTCCCTCTGCAGGGCGCGGTGGCTGCGGCCCACGGGGCTGTGCCGGGCACTTAAAGCCACGCCAGGCGTGGGCACCGCGTTTCAGCTGACCTTACCGCGATGGAAGGAGAAAAGTTTAAAGCACATCTCCAGAGGTACCCAAAAGGTTCGTTCCCCCCAGTCCTTCACCCTGTGTGGTTCAGGGTCCCCCCAACTGTTTCTCGCCGCGCACGGAGGGGTTTCGGGGGGCAGAAGCCGGGTACGTCATTCTTAGCTCAGGCGGCGGAAGCCCAGGCACTTATCAGAGAGGACTCGGGCGTACCGTGCGCTGTTTGACGCCTGCCTTTTACCCGGGTTTCCCGCCGGCTCATTCACTGCAGTTATGGTTTATTTAACCTGCTTAGAAATTCCAGGAGGAAAATAAATGGGTGAGAAATCAATAGTCATGAACAGCCTCCCATTCAGAAATATCGCCCGGGATTATTTCTCTTCATCCCACTGGTCACGGCACATTTAAAAGCTCGTATCATTATAAACTTGATAGCCCAAGCTTAATAGAATTAATAATCTAATGGGGACCTTCCGATCAATAATCCACACATCGTGTTCTCTCGTCCAGTGAGTCCCAGTGAATATGTCAAACTGCATCTGACACTCTGTTTTTAAAACAGTTTGGAGTGATTTTGGTTCCTCTTAAAGATGCCAAATTGATAGTTTAAAAAATGGCGTTTCAGATGCGGCACTGAAGAGGCCGTGTATAACCCATCAGGTCGGTTCCGTCCCTGCACGTGGCAGGCGTCCTCGACCCCTCCAGCCCCCTGGGACTGCTTCTTTATTCCACGTCCACTGCAGAAGAGACATGGAAAAAGGCCCTGGGTCCTTCATCTTGACGGAGGAATAAAGGTGGCGGATGCAGCTTCTGTTTCAAAAAAGCTGTCGTTTTGTTTTGGGGTTAAATACGGAGAGGCTGCGCTGGTTTCCATAGGGCCAGCGGGGGGGCTGAAAGGGAGGGGAAAAGGTAGGCTGCGGAAGGACCCGTTCCTCTTCTCTTTGAGACCCTTAAGGTACCCTTCTAGGGCCCCTGGGGACAGAAGAAGAATTAGAATTAACATTCAAGATGATTTTTAAAAATAACATATATTAGCCTTGAAGAGCGCTGTATAGCTTTAAAAATATGTCACGGCCCCACACGGAGGTTGCAGAGGAGCTATTTCTGGGTTAGGAACTGAAGGTCACGAAGGGAAGTTAAAGTGACAAGATCGGAACTGGCACCCTGAGAAGTCGTCCCACCATTAACATTACCCCTCCCCTCCCCGTTCCTCTCCCTCCTCTTCCCTCACCCCCCCCCCCCGCCCCCCGTCTGCCTGCTGCCCCGCCAACTACTGAGCTGATGTCGCGCTCTGCGCTCGGCTCTGTGGGGAAGCAGGAAAACAAGGGGTGCTCCCCACCCTTAGTGAGTAGCTGGTGAAGGTCTGTTCCACAAACCAGGCCAATCAGGAAGCAATTCTCGCCGCCTACGAACGAAGGCGGGACGGGAAATAGGCCGCCGTCGGGCGTGGACGCGAACGTGGACGCAAACGTGGACGGCGGCCTTGGCCGTGGCTGTCCCTGCCTCCCCTCCCCCACGGCTGCGGCTTCCTCATCACAAAGGGGTTCATGCCGCTGATTCCCACCTGGGTCCCGGTCTTTTGCATCTCAGCTGAAAGTGTGACCTTGGGCCGCAGCCTGTCTGACCTTGAACATGTCTGGTCCAACCCTCTTGTTCTATGATGGAGAGGCTTAAGGCTCAAACTGGTGAAGAAGCGTGGCCAGCTCCCCTCCCCGAGTCAGGGACATGACTGGGGATGTCGCAGAAGCCACCGGACGCTCCGCCTCCTCTCTCTCCCTGTCCCCGGGCCCCTCCGACCCCTCACTGAACAGCAAAGACCCAGGACTGGGGGTTTTTCAAACACTTGGTAAGAGGGCCTTGTGGGCTTTCTGGCCCGCATCAACTTTTGGCCTCTCGGTAGTATCTGATGAACGAGTACTCGGTGCCAGGCACATACTAATCCAGAGGCTATTTTATGAACAGCAGAACCAAAGTAAAACGAAGCCGATGGTAACATCGGGACCAAGCCGGGTTATTCTGCCCGTGAGCACATAAAATGATACTGTAAAGAGAATAGCTTATCCCACCCATGCTCTTCAGGACACGATGACTGGCAATTAGTTACTCTCGACATTCTGAAGACATCCTGAACCAGAATTTGAACACTGATTCTGGCGATGGATTGTTCTGGGTCATTTCATTATCTTCCACGTGGCTGTAAACGTGACTGTAGGCTCTTGGCAGGGTCTCCTGTGCTCAGGATGTCGGTTAGCATTGGGGGTCCCGTGTGGTCGCACCCAATCACAGCTTGGAAACGGCATCTCTAACACGGGGAGAGACAGCCAGCCTGGCCTTGTCCGCTGCCTTTGCCCTTCCACGGGGCACAAGACACCGCCGAGAAACACTGGCCTTCCCTGAGCGCAGAGGGCAGGGTCATCCCAGGACGGGACTCAGGACGTGCTGAGACCCAGGGTGCTGGGCCCTCAGTCGGCGCTGTGGCCGAGCACGTCAGGGGCACCCCTGGGATCGGGGGTCCAGATGGTTAGAGCCAAGATGCAAGGGTTGGGAGAAAGGGGCGCTGGGGGTCAGGAGAAGGACCCTCGCAGGGTCTGACAGCGCAGGACAGGAGGTGGCATCAGCAAACAGGAGCATGGGGGGACCGCTTTAGATGAGCGCGTAGGATGACATGAGAGATGCCATGTGGGATGGCCACGTGGGCTGACCGCATGAGTGACCTCATGGGATAACACATGAGATGCCACGTAGGCTGACCGCATGAGTGACCACATGGGATGGCCACGTGGGATGGCCACGCTGGCTCCGGGAACAGGCGTCGCTCCTAAGCGGAAAGCCGGGAGCCGGCTGCACTGGAATCCGGCCGGCAGCGCGCACCTGGCCGCCGCGGGGAACGGGGACGGGGCACACGCAGAACAGGGCTGCATCCCCGTCACTGCAGTTATATTGACAGGGACCGGACCCCATGGCTGCAACCCCGGGGCAGGGCTGGCGGTTTGCTGTCTGCGCTCTGGAGATAGGATCGTTGCCCTTGCCAGATAAGTGGCCTGATGAAAAGTCCATGTTTCCGTCTTACGTGTACAGACAACACAGTTTATGGCTCGTTCCCTGAACGTTTCATACACTGATGACCCCGCCTCAGCTTTCACAGCGTTTGACTTTACGGCGCTGGAAGGTCAGGCCGCGTAACGAAGCAACAAAGGGGCCCTTCGGGACCTTGGCCTCCATCACGATGCGAGGGCCCCCTCGGGGAAGCAGGTGCCCCGTGTGAGACGGGCTGGGAGAGGGGGGGCAGGAGGCACGTGGACGCGTGAGGGGAGGTGAGACCAGGAACCCAGGCAGATGCTGGTGTGTCGCCCACGATGTTCAAACACGAACCCGTCTGAATGCAGTGCGCTTCTTGGCTCCGGTCTGTGACATAGTCACCCTGCCCCCCAACTTCCGCTGCATCCCGGTCCTCTCTCATCACCCCCTGCCCCTGGTCTCCTCTGCGCCTCTCTGCTTCTCTCACCTCCGCCCAGGACCCCCGGTTTCCGTTCCTCTAGATCACATTCCAACCACTGATGCAGGACAGCACATCAGTGAGGTGCCACAGCCCGGGACGCGTCCGGGGAGACCCTCCCCCGGCGAGGGCTGCCATCTGTCAACCTCTGAGAGGCGGTCAATAGCTCATTCACGCATCAAATCTCTGAGTATATCCACGGACTCTGGAGTCGATGGGAATCATTGCAGGAAGCCGTCGGCCTAATCCACCCGCCGGGGCGCACGCGGCGTCCCTCCCATCTTTCTCGCAGAGATGGATGAAGCTGTGGGTTCACTGTGTGATGAAAATCACCTGGCTTTTCGTGACGGGCCACTGCAGGGCAAAGGCTTTCCTCAGGACCCGTGGGAGGAAGTTAGGAGCTGGGAGGGCCCTAGAGGGCTGGGCAGAAGGACGGGGTGTAGAGGGGGCCAGTGCTGGAAAAACCCTGCTCCCCAACAAGTGTGCTCTCTGATGGGCCGGGGGTTCGCGGAACAAGTGCAGAAAGAGACCCAACCGTGCTGGGGAGCTGGCAGCCAGTATAGAGCCCAGAAACAGAGCCGGGGGTGGAGGTGGGGAACCGGGAAGTTCAGGCAGGTCGCCTCTGGGCTGGACGCATGCTGCTCTAAGAGCGGAGTCTCAGGCACCGAGCGGGGATTCGGGATCAGGCTCATGAACCCTGGAGGGAAGATGAGCCCTTCAGAAGGGCAGTGGTCATCATCCCTGCGGGTGTCCTTTCCAATTTCATAAGTTCCTTTCGTCCCGTGCCTCCGTGGCCTCGTGCGTCAGACCTGGTCTGTGACATGCTTACTCTCGTGATCCGAGTCACGGCTCCGATCAGGTCTCCATCTCTGTCCCTCCAGTGGCCAGGCACAGGGGAAAGGCAGCCGGGACAAATTGCGCACAACGACGTAGAAGGGACGCGGGCGGCATAGGGTCAGAGGCGGCAGGGACCCGCGAGGGGCTCCCGTGGCCCTTCTTGCTATTTCTGCTACGGAGGCCTCTGCTCCCTGCGGGGGCAAAAGCAAGTCCATGGCAGTAAGTCCGCTGGGCAGACGCACACGTGGCGGAAAAGATTGCGCGCAGAAGCCCCGTGAGAACCCTGCCGAGTGGCGGGAGCGAGTCCGTCTGGGTAGATCGTGCGTGCGCGGGTGCGTGAAAGCCGTCTCCGAGAGCTGAACTCAGGACACGCTGTCGCCTTTTGCAAACGTAGCCGTGTGGAGCGAGGAGGCTTCTGCCAACGCCCTTCGTTGGCTGGTTCAGAAGCAGCAGCTTCATCGGGGCAGAGACCGCAAATCTCCAGCCAGCACCGCCCACCCCGTGACGGACGGGCTTCCGTCCTAAGGAAGCGTTAAGCCTGTTGAGGTTGGTTGAATTGTGTTCACCCAAAATGTATGTTTGGACTCCCAACCCCCAGTAGGCGCAAATGTGGCCTTGCTCGGAAATAGTGTCCTTAACAATGTGATTAGTTAAGACGGGGCCGCCCTGGAGCTGGGTGGCACTTAACCCAATGTGACTGTGTCCTTATAGAAAGGGGACGTTTGGACAGAGATGCACAGGCAGAAAGTCACTGTGAGGATGAAGACAGAAATGGGGGTGACCAACCTATAAGCCAAAGATGGCCAGGGGCTGGGAGACACACCTGGGACGGGGTCCCCCTCCCTCCCAGCCAACCCTGCCAGCACCTTCATTGTAGACTTCCCACCTCCGGGACTAAGGACACAGCCTTCTGTGTGGAAAGCTCCCCGTTTGTCACCCGGAGGCTCTAGCAAACTCATCCAACACCCGAGGAAAAGCTGAATGCTGTGCAAAGAGGAGCTTGTATACGGGCAGGTGTCAGGATCGTCTTCAGGGGAGAGAGGGAGAGGGTGGGTTGGGGACCATGGGGGGATACCCTCCTGGGAAAATCAAGTTGAATTTTGAAGGGAGTGTGGGGTTGGATGAGGGAAAGGAAGGGAAGAAAAAGAGATGAGATGTTCTTCAGCATTTAGTCCTTTGTCAGCCATCAAAGCCTATCCTGGGTGTCTGGGGGCTGTCGGGTGTCCTGCCAGGTGACGGGACAGTGGGCTAAGTCGGGACAATGCAGTGACATGGTCTTTCCACAGAAAGGACCTCTCAGGGAAGAGCAGGGACAGAAGGCGGGATTTGGAAAAGAGCCCTGTCTGAAGGTGATTTGGGGGAAGGATGCAATCTTGGCACTCAGGCCCCCAGTTACACGGGTCCCCCTGGGCAACTCCCTTGGGTGGGTTGGCTGTCTGGGACGTGGAGGATGTTAGGTTTCGGTAACGGTGCATCTCTGGCACCGTGCAAAATAAAATCGGCTCTGGGCCGGCTGCCTCCCAGGAAACTCCACGGATAGAGGTTTGGCCTGGAAATTTCTTTCCCCTTTGCTCCCCTCTGCCCAGTACCCCCCTTCCCTCCAGCAATCCCACCCCGCTTAGTTCATGCCCATGGGTCATGCATACAAGTTCTTTGGCTTCACCATTTCTTATATTATTCTCAACTTTCCTCTGTCTATTTTGTACCAACTGATTATGCTTCTCAGTCCCTGCACCATTTCCCCATTTCTCCCTCATCCCCCTCCCAGCTGATAACCCTCCAAATAATCCCCATACCTGTGATTCTGTTCCTATTCTGGTTTGCTTGGTTGGATTTTGTTTTTATTTTTTAGATTCAGTTGTTGATAGTTGTGAGTTCGTTGTCATTTTAGTGTTCATAGTTTTGACCTTCTTTTTCTTAAATAAGTCCCTTTGACATTTCATATAATAATGGCTTGGTGATGATGAACTCTGTTAGCTTCACCTTGTCTGGGAAGCACTTCATCTGCCCTTCTATTCCAAATGATAGCTTTGCTGGATAGAGTAGTCTTGGTTGTAAGTCTTTGCTTTTTGTCACCTTGAATACTTCTTGCCAGTCCCTTCTTGCCTGCGAAGTTTCTTTTGAGAAATCAGCTGAGAGTCTTATAGGCACCCCTTTGTAGGTAACTAGAGTGTGAACTTCCTACGCTCTCCTTCAAGAGCGGCCAGGACCACACCTCCTTCCAGACCCCGGCAGCCAGGCTGCCCCTCGGTGTATTGCCCTCCAAGCCTCTGTCTCTGGGTCCTGGCCCCCACCTCTGGGCTTGTCCTCGGGGGGCTTCCATATGGTCCTTTAAATGGACAAACCAGCCAACTGTACCCCACCCCTGCACACACAAAGAAGAGCCTGGAGAATTACCTCCCCAAGGGACCCCTTTACTCTCCCGACTCCCAGGTGATGAAATTGTAGATCATGGGTGGAAAGCATCGCTTCTGAAGTCCACTCAGGTCAAAATGACACGCAAGCCTAGACAAAGCAGTAATTCGTAATCATATAACACTTTAGAGAGAAGTCTGAGGTCCCCACGGGCCAGCTGCCCTGCCCCAGGCCACCCTCGTTATGGACTCATGAAGCCTCCGTGTCCTCACCGAGGGGGAGAGGCGCACACGCACGTGTCCATCCCCCCGTGTCCACCTGGTGGACGACCCCGGTGGCCGGCCTCACTGCTTCCTTGTCCCCTACTCTGTTGTCATCTTCTTGCATATTCACATGATGGCCCTAATGCAGGGACGCTGGGAAGACCTCGGGCCAGTGAGGAAGGAGGGACACAGCCATGCACACTGTCTCCTGGCCCAGCCCCAGTCCCATTCGCTGCCCAGGCCTTCCAGCCCCGCGTCTGGAAGCGCTACATCCGTCCCTGGGAGATTTGAGGGACCCACGAGGACCCAGAAGATTAGGGCTGGGAGGGAGGGGGCACCGGGGTGTACGCCTGGCCCGCGCGCCCACCCCTGCGGCTGGTGGGGGCAGGCACTGCCTGGGGCGGCGGGCTCTCTGTGTCCCAGCCGGAGGTTGTCCTAGGGCGTCTTGAAGATGCCCCTTCCATCACAGTGTGTGCACCACGTAACCAAGCAAGGTCATGGGCAAGCCGACGCGGGGAAATGACCGAACCACGTGCGGGCGGCCACTGCTGGCGGGTCTTGGTGGCGAGTCCAACTCCTGCTAGAAAAAGCCTAAAAGTCGAGCCCAGGAGCGGGTGCCCCACTCCCACGGGCCTGCTTCACGCGCAGCCACACTTGCATCTCACCACAGGCAGGTCACCTGGGTCCCGCGGGGCTCAGAACAGTCACATGTCATGACGGGCAGCTCTGCACTCAGTTGCCCGGTCTCCTCTGTCCTCATCAGGGACCTGGGCCACTGCCCTGCTCTGGGGAACAGCTGTTCCCCGTCTGCTCAGTAGTCACCACGGAGCCGGGGGGTCATTTTCATCGGGAAAGTCTCCGCTTCGTTCTCCTTTTCTCTGTGCGCTCCCCTCGGTGGCCGGGGACAGGTCTGCCCTGCCAGTGGTGTGGGCTTGGCAGGTGTCGCTCCCGAATGCTCAGGTGTTCACACGCCTGTTAAAGGGCTTGCGTGACAAGGAAAAGCCTTGGGCCACCGTAGGGGATCCCTCAACACACACTGAGATGACACTGTAGGAACGAAATGTCCCGTTTCATCCCAGTGCCACGTGGGCCTGGGAGCCCAGCCTCGCCGAAGGGCTGGCAGCTGCTCAGAGGCAGGCGTGAACCCAGAGTGAGTGGGGGAGCGGGAGGGGGCTGCTCTGAGGGGCTAGCTGGTTGGGGAGTAAATAATGACTGACCCTCCATTAGACACTCGTGTCTGGGAGAATCCCGGGACCTTCCGATGGCCTGTCCCCTCAGGGGTGGCCAGGCTTCATGCAGACATGGGAGCCGTCTGGGGGAGCCTGCTCCTCCGGGGAGAGGTGTTATTGGGGATTTTTAATAGCGTCGTCTGTCAGCCGGGGGAAAGATCTGAGCTGAAATATTGATCTGCTCGCGTCGGGGAACGGCTTTGATGTTGGGTTTATAAATAACGTTCTCATTTGCCATGTGATGGGCTCAGGTAGTGTCTGACGGCCGAGCCCGCGCCTGGCATTTCTTGCCAAGGAGGAGGAGGGGGGCTTTTCTTGAGGTCTGTAGTCCGACATCGGAGGTCCTAGGGACGTGTATTGAAGAGTAAGATTTGCTTGAACACTGTAAGAACACAAAGGAAGCAGGACACTTTTTCTCCTTTAAAATTAAACTGATGAGCCCTGGCTGGGTAGCTCACTAGGTTAGAGCACCCTCCTGATGCGCCAAGGTTGTGGGTTCAATCCCCACTCAGGGCACATACAAGGGTCAGCCAGTGATGCATCAGTAAGTGGAACAATACAGCCATGTCTCTCTCCCTCTCTCCCTCCTCCTTCCTCTCTCTCTCTAAATCAATCAATAAATTTTTAAAATTAAACAGATAGTATGAGTTGCTAATAGCAGGAACTCACTAATGCCGTGACTCTGAAGCTCGGAGTCAGGACAAAAGATCCGATTTAGTCCTTACACAGCCTCAAAAGAAAATGCCGCTATATATTACCATGACTTGTTATGATATTGTACATTTTACTTGTATATGTATTAATAGATGGTCTGTTAATATATAGTAATATATTACACATGAGTATATTTACACACAATCTATATGTGTATTGATTCTCTTATTATCATGCCTTCAATGTCTTCAGTATTTCATTTTACATTTTTTCCCCCTCTCTCTTGATCCTCACAAAAATCTTTGACACTCAGTGGACAATTGTTACTGTCCCCATCCATCCCCCATCTAGCAAGTTAAAACCTGAGGCCAGAGCTAGGAAAGGGTTTCCCCAGGGCCCTACTGTAGCCAACGGCGGATGAGGACTCAAATGTGGGGCACCTCTCTCAAATTCAGGCGCGTCTTTGATTGGAGCCCCACAAAATCGTCACCGTGACTGTCGCCGTTGCCAGCTGCTGTGGTTGCCTTTGAAAGATGAAGTAAGCCGTGCATGTCTCTGGAGAGGGTTTGTGCGGGAGGTCCAGCCAGTCCTTTGCTAACAGGCTCTGAAAGAATGTGTTAAGTTAAATGGATTTATTTTCACTGGGGTGGAGGGGCGGTGGGAGACTCTTTCTCTGCCTATTCCTAAGAAGGACGCTTGAACTCATCATCCTCTCATGGGGTTGAGCTTGAGCTGTGTCCCCACAGACCAGTTGTGTCCCCTCAAGCACATCTGACTTCCCATAGGTAATCGAAGCTCTGTATTTTCAAGCAAAATGGCAAAGCTGCCCACGACCACCCCCAAAACCTTCGGCTTTCTAGCCCTTAGGTTCTTCTTTAAATGTGCATTTTTCTGTGGTGCAAAAATATTCCCGAACTCCACTTCGTGTTCCCTCCGCTTGCGGATTTTAAAAGGAAAAGGATCCACTCTGATGTTTTCATCTCTGTATTTAGCTAAGTGTGTGCCCCATGATGTCATCCTAGTGCATTGTAAGGCACTCCCCGCATAGATTCTCTTTATCCCTGAATGCCAGTCTTTAGAAGACAGCAGTCCATACAGCAAGTCGGGGGGCTGGAATAACCCACTGTTGTTCTGTTCGGCCAGCCCTGCCCAATGGGGCATGCTGATTTCATCTCAATACGATCTGCAGGCTTTGTCTTTGGATGAGTATTTGTTTCTTCCATGTGAAGAACGGGGGCAGAAAGTGACCACGAAGCTCCTCATCCTCCATCCTGTGGCCCACCCAAGGCAAGATGGCAGGGAGTGAAGGGATTGTAACGTGTTAGACACAGCCGTCGCTGTGAAGCTTTGTAAACGTGGAAGCAGAGGTTAGAGAGGTCCAGACCCTGCATCCCGAATGGTTGCTGGTCTCTGTTCCCAATGAGTGTTCCCTCCACGTGACACAGCAGTTCAGGCAAGGATCTGGCCGGCCACTGTCATTCACGGTCCCACCTGATTTGTTTAAACCCTGCTGATTGGTCCCACGCTCATTCCCACATTTCCTCACCAGCCAATCAGCCATGACGGTTGTTTCACTGCTGCCCGTGTGTCTTAGGGCGGACAGCGAGGTTCAGCCAGTGAGGTGGGCAGTATTTCCACCTTGCAGGGCAGCCACGTGGTGGGCATTTCCACGATGCCCTGGTCCTGGGTCAATACACCGTGGGGGTAATCGGCTCTGACTTTATGGAATTCAAAGTGATGGTGACAAGCTAGCTCATCCGCAGGTCACGACCCCCTTGCAGTGTCGCTGATAAAATACGGGTTAAAACCCCCTCCTGTATTGTTTAAGCACGTGGCGCTTTACACTTGGAGAAGCATAAAGAGCACTTATTGCAAAACAGCAGGTCATTCAATGGGCTTGTGTGCATACAAGCCGTCCTTCCGTGCGGCGGAGAAAAACGTGTTCCTAACCATGTTTTCCTGTAAAGTGCGGTTAGTAAGTGTGACTTCCTCTCTCTCTTGTATGCGAACCATCAACATGCTTATGGATGCAGCCCCTCTCCCATCTCCTCAACAAAGCCTTCCTCAGTTACCCCTGAGCCTGTTCATTCATCCCTCCTCAACATTTCATTACTTTTGACTCAATATCACATACTACCTGGCACTTGATCATTGTTAGTCTATTACTCTTGGCCAAAAGGAAACACGTCTGTTCCATCTGCTTCTCTGGTTAATCTTCCAGTTTAAAAAGGCCCTGCTGACAGAAAGAGTCTATGTCAAAGCTAATGAAGGCCCCACCTGCGCCTTTGGTCTGACATCGCGGGGGGCCCTCCTGTTGTTTTTATCTCCTGGAATTGACAGAGGGCCGAGTTCCTGACAGATGTTCATGAAAGCCTTTGTGTTTGATGACTCTGTCTCTTTTAACTCGGAGAGTGGAAGGCAGCGTCATAGAACAAAGGATAAGCAAATAGGAGGCTCAAAAGTCACTCTTGCCTTTCAGACCCTGGTCTTTCATCCATTAGAATCTGCTGCCCCTTCCCCCTTTCAGGGGAGGCTGTAAAATGTATGACAGCAATAACATAAAAAATATGGAGTTAAGCGGAGTTAAATTGTTATAAATTTCTCGAGTTTACGTGAATTGTTTTAATATTGACTTTATATAGTCTATGGGAAGATCAGGGTGCAAACTGTAATACCTAAAGGAGCAAACGCAAACATAACACCAAGAGGTGACCCTAAAAAGCTAACGAAAGGCATTAACTATGGGATACTAAACCTGTTTGAGCAACCCCAAAGAAAGTAGAAAAGAAGGGATAGAAAAACAGAACGTAAATAGGACACAGAAATACACCAATACGGGGCACTTAAAATGAAACTTATTCATAATTACATTAAGTGCAAATGGATTAAACACCACAATTAAACACCAGCAAGTATTATATTGAGTTCACTTTAAATGCAAAGATACCAGTCGGTTAAACAGGAAAGAACAGTAAAAGATACACCAGGAAGACAGTAACATCAAAAAGAAGTGGCTGTGGTTATCTTAATATCAGACGAGGCAGACTTCGAGATGAGAAATATGGTTGAAACCAAGACAGTTGTTTGATAATAATAAAATAGTTAACTTATCAGAAAGTCATAAAAATAATAAAGATATATATATATATATATATATATATATATATATATATATATATCTAGGAACAAAGCTCTGAAATGCACAAAGCAAAAAACTGATGGAACTGAAGGGATCGTGGATAAGTTCATAAGTGGTTGAGAGTTTAACTTCCTTTTCTCAGTAACTGATAGAACAGTTAGGCATAATTTCAGTAAATATGTACATTTAAAGTACAGTATCAATCTAATTAGTATTTACAGAAGACAGCCCAACAGCCGCAGAATATACATTCTTTTAAAGGACAAGTAGAACTCACATGATGTGGAGCTATAATATGTCTAAAAAAACCTAAAAGATTAAATCTCACACAGTATCTTCTTTGTCCATAAGACAATTAAGTTAGAAATCAAAAACAGTAAGCGATTTTGTAAAAATGCAAAATGTTTGGAAAATCCACAATAGTTCCATAGACCGCGGGTCAAAGAAAGAACGGGGGTAAGTTGATAAATATCTTAAGCTGAACAAAAGTAAGAACAACATACATCGAAGCTTTTGGTATCTAGCTAAGTAGTTCTTGGGAAATTTATAGCTCTGGGGGTTTATATAGAAAAAAGGAGGATAAAAATCAATGATCTAAAACTCCTTCAAGTAATGAAAAGGAAAAGAAAGGAAGGAAGGAAGGAAGGAAGGAAGGAAGGAAGGAAGGAAGGAAGGAAGGAAGAAAGAAATTCAAAATGGACCCCAATTCAGTGGAAACATGGAAATTATACAGAAACATAATAAAATGGAAAAATCACAAATAAGAGACAACTTACATAAATGAAAATGAATAATGTTAAAATATCTGTTCTCCCCTGGTTAAGTTATAGGTTTAATACAAGCTGAAGGAAAATTTCAACCCAGCGGTAGAAATTGACAAGCTGATTCTAAAAATTACATGGGAATCAAAAGACAAATAACCCATGGAACATACCTGTGGAGTGTTCAGAAGTAAACGCACACACACACACCACCAACTGATTTGTGATAAAGCAGGCAGGCATGAATAAGATTTGGGGGAAAGATGAACTTTAACCCCTATCTCTCATCAGAAACAATAATCAATTTTAGATGGACCAAATGCCTACCTGTCAAAGCTACAATGATAAAGCACCTAGAAGAAAATAATGGGAACTTCTGTAACTTTGAAGTTGGTAAAGACTTTGTATGTAGGAATTAAATCTCATGTATCGTAAAAATCGATCACTTGGACTTTATCAAAATAAAAATGTCTGCTCATCAAAAAACAACGTTAAGGAAATGAATCACCCAGTAAAAGGCTGGAAACATTGTATTGAATTCCATCTATCTGACAGAGGACTTGCACCCACACTATATGAAAACGCCTACAAATTAATAATTAAAGAGGGACATGAGATTTAAACGGGCACTCGACAGAAGAAGGTCTACGAAAGGTCAGTGTGCGCGTGAAATGGTGGTTGGCATCGTATTTCCTTAGGATGTTAGAACAGTTTCACAGAAGGAGTCACGGAGTGAAGTGTTGGCAGGAATGTGGCCTCAGTACATGGCTGGTTGGGAGCGGGCAGGAGGCAGGACCACTTGGGATCGCCGTTCGGAAGTTTCTTGTAAAGCCAAGTCTGTAGCTTCCTTCTGCTGCACAGCCGACAGCGGCGGATGGGGAAGTCCACAAGGAGGCTTGGACGGGATGTTTACGGCGGTTCTATTAATCATACCCCCCGATGGAGGGAACTAAGATAATGAGGAAGTAAGTGGTGGTAGATGCGAATAAGGAGCCAGTTGTGAGCAACGAAGAGGCCTGCACTTCCACACCTACTGCGGCGAGCGTGAATCTCACGTGAATCTCATACCCGGGGCGGATGAAGTTCTACCGCCACGGACACGCCCGTAACTCAGTGTGGATGAACTTGAAGAACCCTGGGAGAGACGGGGCAGCGGTTGCCTGCGGGAGAGCGGGGACGGAACTCACGTGGAAGGGGAAACAGGGAGATTTGGGGGCAGATGGCAGTGTCCTGATCTTACTAAGTGTATACACTTGTCAGAATTCAGTGACTTGTGCCCTGAAGATCCGAGCTTGTTCCCGTGAACTTCACGTCAGCGGGAGAGCAGGGACATGTATTGATACGAGCTTCCGTTCTTTAAGCCTCTCAAAAACGACGCTGGGTCCGTCGGACCCTGGAGGAGAGCTTGGAACAGGGTGGCCTGAGGGGCACAGACCCGGCTGCGGGGTCCCAGGGTGTTGGGGACGCGCCGTGGCCTTCACCTCCAACCCCGGCCCCCGCTGCTGACTTGAGCACGGAGTGCGTAGCTGAACGAGGAGCGGGGCTTCCTCTCTTTGAACACGTGAGCAAGCGGCTGGTTCTCCTTTTGTGCATTCAGGACAGGCGCCCTGTTCATTCCTGGAGACCAGATCAGGCTGTGGGGGAGCAGCTTCCATTTGCTAGAGAACAAAAAAACACATCAATTAACCTGTTCATTAACCCCGGAACCTCTCAGCCCGGGAGGTCATCACACTGCTTGTTTCTTCTTTTCTTTGCCCTTCACGGAACGATGGTCGCGCCTGGAAAACGGGCTTATTGGAGCCTGAAGGGGGGATACAAACATTTCTGATCCCGTTAGGATTGTTTTTCTCAGTGGGAATTAGTTTTGTATTGTTTGTTACACTGTGATAACACCCCAAGGTGTCTGGGGAGAGAAAGGAAACCAGAAGTCAGGCAGATGTTTGGAAGCATTAAATATCCTGATACAGTTTGCGTCCTTGGGGTTTTCTCTCCGCCCGCTCCCCGCCCCCCCCCCGCCCCCCCAGTTCTTTAAGGCTCTGCCGTTTCCAATCGACAGAGTGGACACGTGATCTGATAAACTTCTCAATGCCTCCTATGCATTTATTTATTTATATTTATTTAATTTTTTTTACTTTTATTGACTGTGTTGGGGTGACTTTGGTTAAGAAAATTATATAGATTTCAGGGGTACAGTTCGATAATGCCTCATCTGGGTATTTATTGTACTGTGTGTTCCCCACCCCAAGTCAGGTCTGTCCACCACCTCTGATCCCCCTGTACCCCCTCCTACCTGCCCCGCCCCCTCCCTTCTGCTCATCCCCATCCTGTTGTCTGTGTCTCTGCCTGTGGGATTGTTGTGTGTTTTTTTCTTAATCCCTTCACCTTCTCGCCCCGTCTCCACCCCCTCCCTCTGGACAGGGACAGCTGTCCGTCTGTCCTCTGCCTCCAGGAGTCTGCTTCTGTGATGTTTGTTAGTTTGTGTGGTTCGTGGGATTCCTTTTTAGAAGATTACCCGCCCCCCGAGAACCTGCACGGACGGCGCCTTCTGCAGGCCCCTGGTGTTCCTCCTTTCTCTCGGAGCCATTTGAGAAATTGGGGTACCAGAGAGCGCTCGTTTTATCCTGACAAATGCCTTCAGCGTGTGGAGATCCTCCGCCTGTGTTTCAAGGACTTTGTTTCTGTGTTTGGAGTGGGGGGTGGGGGGCTTCTATACAGCTCCACGCACGGGGGCCCTGCCTCAGAGCTGGCCGTGGGGCGGGGCTCCCTGGGACGCTGACAAGTGCCACCTACCCCCTGGGACTATCCGCGCGCACAGCCTTTCCACACGGCTTTGAACGTGCGCAGACCCCTCGAATATTGTCTTGTATTCTCTAGAGAGGTTACTGAAGTCTGCGTGGAGAGCACAGAAGTCTCATTTCTCAGCCAGTGTCCTCTAAAAACAGCACAGAGCCGTCTGTCCGCGGCGACGTGTGCCGTGTGGGTCTGGCTGCCAGGATGTCGCCAGGCGGCTGGCGGGGCTGCCAGGGGCTCGGTCTCACGTGCGTGTGGAGGACGCCACTCGCCGTGGGCTTCCTCCTCTGCCTGCGAGTTCAAGTGGGAGGCAAATGGATTTCCTCCCTCTTTCTGATCCTGCCTGGGAACGACAGAAAGATGACTGTTGCTACCTCGTTAGAAAGACGGGCCTTCCCCGGAGATGAATTCAGACAGCTTCATTGAATGGAAGAGCGGCCCCTCTGTCGCTAACTGCCGCCTTCCCCGGTGGGCTCCGCCTGGCAGCGGGAAAATCCGCCTCCTGGCTGAAAGGAGTCTGAGTCAGAGGGAGATGAAGGCGCGGGAGGGGGGCAAAGGGGAAGAAAGACACGGAGAGGCGGCGCGGTGGCCGGCAGTGCTGGGGGCGGGCAGGACCACCTGCAGGAATGCCCGACCGCACGGCAGTTCCCGAACACGCAAGCGTGGACGTGCAGGGCACAGGCCTGGCGGCCCCGGGGGGCCACTGCTCACAGCCGGGGTCACAGCTGGCTTCACTCACGGGCATTACGTCACCAGCATGAGCCTCAGTCTCTCCGTCTGCGGACGGGAATCCCACCCTGTGTGTCCGTCAGAGTGAATGCGGACGCGTCCGTGGGGCAGGGGGCGCATTCCTGCAGAAACGAGGCTTCGTGCTGGTGCCTCCGTCCCGCGGCACACAGGGCCCCTGCAGAAGGCCCCAGAGCGCGGCGTCCGGCGGGTGTGTGGGGACCAGACGGGTGTTCCCAGGGGCCCCTGGTCTCACAGGAAAGTCTGCGGCCGCTGCGGAGGGCGCTGAGCTTCGGAGTCGGGGCTGCTCCGGGCGCAGGGAAGGAAGGACAGAGCGAAGGCACGAGGCCAGAACGCTGCTGGCCAGGCTGACGGGGGTCGGCTGGACAGCTGGGCAGGACCCCTGGGGATCCGGAGGACGCAGCGTGGCTGCGGCGGGACAGCGTGTCCGAGCCGAGGCTCCCCCCACACAGCCTGACAGTGGCCTGCCCGGCACAGGGGCGCGCTCTCGGGTTGGGACGGAAACGGCCAGCTGACGGGCCGGCCGGTTGTAGTCCAGTGTGGGGCGAGCAGACGTACCTGCTGCCAAGGCCTTGTCGCTCACCGTGTCCCGTGCGTGTGGGCGCAGCGGCAGGGTGGAAACGGAGGGGGCACGTGTGAGGGGAAGCTCATCTTTGGTGATCAAACTCCTCCCATGCAGGGGCTGCAGTGGGGCAGGGCCGAGGGCGGGGCAGTCATTGCCCACGGGGTTCGGGACTGTGGCCTGTGGTCCCACAAAGCCTGCCCATACTCCGTCAGCCCTGCCCTGCTTTAAGTTCCTCGGCCCACGCGTGCTTTCTTATTTTCCGTACCCGGACAGAGTTCTCCCCGACAAGCCCCGCAGCGGCCCCCTCCCCCGCCCCCACCCACAGCGCTGCTCCTGCCAGTGGCTTATGAACACACTTCCCTGAACATGCTCCCAGTTGGTTACTAAGGAGACTTCAGTGTCGAAGGTTACCCCAGATCATGGAGGGAAGACGTCAGTGCGTGCGCTGAGAACGCCCGTGCTAGTCGGGGAGGGGCACCATCCAAAACGGGCGCGAGTGATTTTCCTGATCCCCGACCCTGGGGCAGCGTCTGCTGACACGATGGTCAGAGCCGTTCCTGAGACCCGTCACCCCCAGACGCGAAACCCTCAGCACCCAGGAGAAGGCTCCCTGATGGCTCAAGGTTGTTCCCTTCTGCCTCAGAGGACGCTGCGCTGCCACAGTCAAAATACGACGGGAACAGAATAAAAACGCGGAGTGTGTCGAGGAAGAAGGCGGGGGGCAGGGCGGTGCAGGAGCCCTGGCGAGGGGCGTCCGGGGCTGTCTGGGCAGCCGTCTGCGGCGTTCTGTGCAGCGTAAACCAGGCCCGAGTGGCAGACCCCGGGGAGGGGGGAGGGGGGGCAGGGAGGCCCCAGCACCATTTCCACAGCGACCGCTCTCTGCTACGGAAAAAGCTGGGAGTGGCCTCGTTTTCCTTGTTGATGGAAAAGGGCGGGAGCAGCAGGTGAGGCCCCCTCGGAGGGCTTGTTCTGAGAGGGAGCGGGGACGGGGCGCTCCGCACCTTCGTGTGAGTAAGCAAAAGTGGGCGCAGGTGGTAGAGATAAGCCGCGGTACCCACCCCCCCACGTGCAGGTGGGGGGCAAGTAAAGAAAGCAGGGAGATAACACAAATGATTTAAATAACGTTCCATGTGGTCTGCCTCCACGTAACCTTGAGTGTTTAGGTTTCTTTAAACTTTGCCTTCGCATGCTGATTCGAAGTTGGAAATGAGCACCCCGGCCCGTGGCTCGGTTAGTTGGGGCGTCAGCCGGTACAGTGTCAGGCTGGGCGTTTGATTCCAGGTCAGGGCACGTGCCTGGTTTGCAGGTTCGATGCCCAGTCGGCGTGTGGACAGGGGCAACCAGTCGTGTGTGTCTCTCTCTCTCTCTTCCTTCCTCTCTAAAATCTATAAATATATTTAAAATTTTTTAAGTTAGAAATGAGTTGAAGTTTATCATTTAGAAAAATATTTCCAATTTTACAAGACTGTGTGTGTGTATATGTCGTTGTCGTTGTTGTTGTCGGCAGCCGTCCGTCTCGAGAGACGATGGTGTAGCTTCTTAAGAGTCTATCTGCACCGCCGAGAACGGTTGTGCAGTCCGACTCGGGAGTGACACGGTATCTGTCTCCTCCCGTGTTGAATCGACATCTTGTGATGACGCTGGAGTGTCCTCTCCAGTGGAGCTGAAGCTACAGAGCCTGGGCAGGGTGATATGGAGGGTCTGCTGTTGCCCATGCAGCAGACCCCCCTCTCTTCGCAGCTGAAGGGTCCAAGGGAAAGACGGAGTCAATACAGCTTGGCTTCAGGTGCGCCGCAGGAGTTGCCGGTGTTGACTACAACGTCAAACCGCCTTAGGGACTCCGGCTCCGGATTTTCTGTCGGGGTTTACTCCCTTAGCCTTTCCCCTGAAGAGGTATGCCGCAAGGCAGCGGAGGTTTTTTGGAGTCAGAGTTTTCCTTCTCTGGTGTGTATGTATATATATATATATATGTATATATATATATATATACATATATATATATATATATGACTATAATTATATGCTCTTACCCTGCTGATAATACAAACCATGATCATGATGATGATGGTGATGATGTTGATGATGATGATGATGGTAATGATGCTAAGGATGATGATGATCATTTGCTCTTCGTGAAGAGGAACCGTGTTTCAGGTATCTCGATGTATTATTTAGTTTATTCATTATGACAGTCCTTCCCAGCAGTCATAGTTACCCCCTTTCTGCAGTTGAAGAGGCAGAGTTTGGAGAGGCTGAGGGGATTGCCAGAGATGACAGTGTGTCCCTCGGCGATGCCCAGTCTAACCGTCCTGCCCATGGAGGCTGCATCTGTGCCCCGACCCCTCCTGAAGTGGGAGATTTGTTTTAACTCGTTTGCTTTTTATTATCTCGCTCTTAAATCTGCAGAACCGTACTGCCGCTCTGTGCGTGGCCAGTGTAATGAGAAGCGGGTTTGCTCTGTTTATTTATTTACAGGTCTGGCTTACAGTTTACAATCTATAGAGTAATGAATTTCTGTAAAACAAGAGTTAGCTTGTTCTTAACTGAGTTCCTCGGAAAAACAAAGCAGGGAAGTGTGAGTTCTGTAGACTTGAGCGCACCGTCGTGATTAAGTCACTTAAGATGCTTCTTCCTTTGGCCATTTTGTGTGCAAGCAGGGCAGGTGGGGGCAGAGTCTTAGTCTCATGGGTGACTCCAAGCAGGGCTGGCCTTGGTGTGTGTCAGCACTGAGGGTTGGATCCGAAGACAGAGGAGGCAGGGGAGGGGAAGTGTAGACACACATATTCAACGGGTCAGGAGTTAAAACAGAAATAAACATCCCAATGTGGGGAGGAACATAAATCACTCGTTCTTTGAAACCTGAGGGCTGGAGTGTATGTATCTCAGGCTGGGTTTGCAGGAAGATTCGCAGGTAGGAGCAGGAGGGGGTTGGACGCTAATGAGAGGGGGATGTGGCTGGGAGGAAGCATTATCACGGAGTAGGGATCGGGTCATTGTGAATCTGAAGAAAGGCAGGGTGATTAGAAGAACCGTGGGGACCGAAAATCAGTATGTGTGACAATTCCTGGTAATATCAACTCTCGAGTAAAGATTCACATGCACGGTTTGTTTAGGGCAGCTAGTCTGTTCAGGTGGAAGAGCAAGAGGACTATTGGGGTGTCAGGGACAGGAGGTGACAGCCCAGATGGTGCAGTGGAACCTGAGTGAGCTCCTGCCTTCGCGCTGGACAAGGGGAGCTCAGGGTCACCGTCTGGAAACGGAAATCCATTTCCTGGGGGCGGTGGGAAATGCTAAAAGGTTTCATGACCCGCGAGCACATGGGCCAACAATTGGAAGTATTTAAAGGTTGACAAGGCAGCAGGCTTCGGTGACTTATATCCCAACATTGGGGGGAGAAAAAGCCAGCGGGATGTGAAATTTGGAGAGGCGAGGCCGCTGCCCAGAATGGTGAAGGAGGCGCAGATGCGGCAGCCTTCTGGGCTCTGGGGCGGGCTTTGCCTCTCAGGTGGGCCTGGGGGCAGGCCAAGGCCCCTCGCCCCTCACTTTCTCCTGCCTCCTGGGAAGAACAGTGCCCCCCTCTTCCTTTTTTTCTCTTTTTTTCCTCTGTCCTCCCTGATGCAGGCATGGCTGTTCTACCCCATCATAGAACAGACACCAGATGTTGGCAGAATCTCCATGGCACAGGACTTAAAACGTCTTTGGTTTCATGATGCTTTGAAGAGGCAATACGATACACCGAACCTTTGTAATACTATGAAAAACAGTTGTTTGGAGAATGAGAACACTGGGTTTCCATATCTGACAAAGGCCTGCAGTATTTATTATTTCATTTGCTCCTCTTAACACCCCTGCGTTGGGTTTACCACCTGTGAAATCGAAACAGTGTCATCTGCTGCCTCTGCCCATTTTCCTGCGACGGCAGGAGAGAAATGTAGGCCCACACTGGGGAAAGCCTGAAATGTTTTATAACCGATGGGTAAGGAGCAGGCAAAACTGTCATTGTGTCTGAAATCAAAGAATTGATAAGGGAAGGATCTATTCTGCTGTAGACGCTAACATAGTATAATTAAACTCTGCCTACAAGAGGAGAAATCTCTTCCTGATGAATTGTGGAATAAATTATTGGACTCATGTTTTAGAAGTCCAATAGCGGTTATAATTTATCTTGATTAGTAGAAAGGCTTCATAGCGAGGGTATGCATAACATTGATCTGCTCCGTGAGTGTGCGGGGCTGGCTTTTCTGCACCAGCGAAATGCCGCATGCCAGCGAGGGCGGCGGACCAGCGGGGCGTGTTCTGTCACGGTCCTGGGACAAACAAGAGCCAGGTGTTGTCACGGAAAGCGATCATTCTGCCTCAGGGGTGCCGGGAAATGAAGCATGACCTTGGAAAACACGTTTCCTACAAAGATCGTGAAAGATTTTTGAAAAAGAGCTCAGCCGCGTGGCTGTATCCTCCGGTCCCCGGGGGCGCCCTGGCCGATCTTGGGTCTGGCCCCTGAGGCTTTGCTGGCTCGTGTTCTGTTTTATTTTTTCTATCTGCTCAGGCCAGAACCAAACAACAGAAAGAAATCATGAGGGTATCATCCTGTGGCTCGTTCCCAGTCAAGGCATCTCTGGGGAAAGAGGAGAAGATTAGAACCTACGTTCCCGGTAGGCTGTTCCCGGGGAGCTCTGGCGGACCCCGAATCAGTCCCGCCACGCAGCATGGTTCTGTGCACGTCAGACACAGCCCCAGTTCCAGGGAGGCTGCAGGAGCGTTGCAGCTTGGAAGGGCCACCGTACTCCTGTCTCAGCTTCTCTTTAGGGAGGTCACGTGTGTTTAGAAAAGGGCAGGCTGATGCTTGAGGGCGTGAAATACTCTCCCCAGTTCTTTAACAGAATATACCTGATGATGGTCCTTGTGCTGCATCCAACCAAGACTCATCCCCGGCCTGTGCTCTGCCCACGCCCAACCCTGAGTCCCATCTGGTCCCAAGGTCCTTCGACATGTCTGTGCCTGGAACTCTCAGAAATTCTTCTTTGCAAGACGGTTCTCTGCAAACTAGATGCCCAGTGGGGTCCACACCCTCTTAAGCACACGTGCCATTCCATTCGGTTCCTTTTCCACGCCCCTCACATCATCACTCATCTGGAACACGGAAGACTTTCGTTGATCTGGGGCCGCACGACAAATGTGCTGCTGCTGGTCTGTCACACCGCTTTGTCCCCAGGATCTTCCGATCTGTGCGGGTTTGAGTCTAAACGACTCGGAGTTCCCAATACCAGGGGGTCCGCCCCCTCTCTTCGGCTCAGCCTCTCTGCCTCGGGCTGACTGATGTCCCACAGAAGCGCGAAGGAGGCAGATCAGAGAGAGGGGCGCTCTGGGTGTGCAGGGAAGAGCTTTGGGCAGAGGGTCAGGGCCAGAGGACCTGTCCCTCCACAGACAGCTTCATCACACAACTTGCATCCCCGCCAGCTCTGCCAGAGCACTGTCCCTGCTGGGCAACAAGATGTGTGTCTCTCTCCCCACCGTGATGACCATTAGCTTTAAAATCGTCAGGTGGCAATGACCCCTAGTTGGGGCAGTGCACTCTTTTTGCTGAATCACACAGTCTTATTGGTGGAAATGGTCGGTGTACGGACACCTGCATCCTGTAAGACTGCAGGAGGAAAGGGGGCAGATAACAGTGCCCCCATTCTGTAGATTGTTTGACTCCGTTTACTTTTATGAAGAAGCAGCAAATTTTAAACTACAATTTTAAAGCAGCATATACACTTCGGCTGTTTTTATGTATGAGATTGAGTAAGCAATAGCTGGATCCTTAGAATGATTACTTTTTTTCTGAGAGGTGGCCAGGACATTCTAGTTGGTTTGGCGCAGGTAGAAAGATGTCGTCACAGCTGCACCGACAATCAGGAGAAAGCCTACGCTCCGTATGAAACGATTCTAGGTGTTGCACCGTAAACGTTCCTCTCTGCCTTCCTGCTCTTTCCGGAAACCCAGGAAGCCAGGTAATAAGGTGTCTTGTAAAGGGTTGGCTGTGCTGCATGGGAATAAGGGCCACCGCATCAGGAGGGAGGGGAGTTTGCCCTCTCGCTGATTTAGGGAAGGTCTCAGGGTCCTCGGCAGAACATGCACAGGTTGTATTACTCTGCCAGGACCTTTCTCGCTATTATTCTACAGTCCTGTCTTCTCAGTCCCTTTCTCTGTCCACAGCTCCTCCTTGTAAAACAGAAACATACGTTCTGACCAGCATATTCATGGCATTGCATGGTCTCTCTGTCCGAACACTGTTCTCAGCTCATAAGCGATACCAACGAAATTATTACACACGCAAACATGGCAGCCAACCTCCCCACAGCAGGGTACGTAGGAGCCACTTCAAACTAGACCTGGTCTGTGTACAGGGCAGCTGCTTCTGGGCGGTGAGGTCTGCTCATCGCCCCTTGACCCTCTGCATGGCCACGGCTGCCCTTCCTTTGCCTGCTGGCACTCTGAGGTGTTACATTCTAAATGCTGGCGTGTACTAAATGGGATTCTTCCATGCCCGTCAGAAGATTGGGTTCTTCAGGAAGTTAAATTCAGATATGCAAAATAAGGTTTCTTTCAGGTCCTCCAACACTCGTTACCAAAATCGGCAAACCTGTCTCCATTTTTAACTTCCCTTCTTTTTAAAGCATTCCACCGCCTCCACGAACATTCGCTTCCCAGCGCGGCTCTAGGAGACCATGAGTACGGTTCTAACCCCAGTGAGCTCTGAAGTCGCTGCTTCTCTTATATTTCATTGCAAAATGTCAGAAACAATTTTAAAAAAAATTGAAACCGAACCTTTAAAAGTATCTCTACAATGCTTCCTCTCCAACCACCTCACCTTGCTTCGGACGACCCCAGGACCATGGAGCACAGCCACAGCGACGTGGTCGTCCTAGAGCCGGGGTGAAGGTCAGGGGTAGAGGCCCACACGTTTTGCTGGCATGACTTCCGACCCCCTGGCCGTCCCCAGGCTCACCTGCCCTGCTGCATGCTCACGTCCAAGGCCAGCAGCGACGTCTCCAGACACCTCAAAGGACAGACTCTACAAGTGAATGTCCTGATTTTTTTCTAGAAGGCATATTGATTGGGACCGTTCGGCTCTGAGCCATTTGCTTTGGAATTTGTCACAAATGTAACTAAATCAATGGCTCCTTCCTAGTCCGTGTTAAAGTTTCTAAAAACGGTGAAGCCGGTCAGGTGACCCGTACGTTCCTCGTGTGTGATTTGGCCTGATTGTGGCCCTGCTTTCCCCCAGCCCACAGCCCTGTTGCCTGTCCCCCTGCCCCCCCGCCTCCCAGCCCTGAGTTCACTGTGCCGTTAGGAAACTCAGGACGCTGGACTCTTCTCTTCTCCTGTGACTCTGGCATTTGAGATTTGCAAGCCCTTCCTCGTGTCTAGGAGGTAGCTGGTTGGCTGGAAATGGATGTCAATTCTCGGGTAAATGGATGCACGGTGGGGGGGCAGCTAGGCTGAGCTGTGATGAGGATGGTGACGATGGTGATGGTGGTGACGGTCTTGCTGAAACGGTAAACACGTGTGTTGATGGTATTCCCATGTGGTTTCCCACTGTGCACGTACTCTTAGAGACAGATGTGAAAACGCAGCGAGCAGTTATTAGTCCCATTTTAGAATCCAGGCAGCTGTGACTCAGAATCGCTGACTGGTTTTCCCCAGATAAACATGGCAACTTCTGAATTCAAATTCGGGTCCCCAGGACAGGCATGTCCCTTATGGCTGTCAGTAGCCACATGTCACTCAGAGCCACAGTGGGGGTAGCGTAGGAATGGCTGAGGGAAGGAGGCCATTTCCTTTTCAATGGCCAGAGGGTATTGATTAGGATGTAGCATTGATGAGGTCGTGAGAATATTGTTCTGTCATCTGGGGTAAAGATGCTGGGGTCTAATGAACCTCCACTCATTGTTAGGTGACCAGGGACGCAGAACTGTGACCAAGCCCCATAGACACTATTGGTTCTCACTGTTTGTGCTCAGTATGTCCTATAAAATCATCCCAAACTCTGAATTAGCAAATACGGAACCAGTGTTCCCAGCAGAAATACAGGACTGGGCTCCTGTGACCTCCGGTCACGGCATTTTCATCAACCAGTCACCACGAAACGTCCTTTTCTGTGTGATTCTGTTGAAAGACACCACGTTGGAGTCACTGACCTTGAACTCATGGCCAACAGCACTGTAGTTTATTCCTGAACGAAGCTCCCCTAACGCCACAATCTTCCCCCTAAGCCACGGCATGGCCCCCTTGTGCTCAGAAGTCCTGGGCGGCACCTCCGTGCTAAGCTTCAGGGGCCTTTTTGTTTTATTTTTTAATCTTCACCCCAGGATCTGTTTACCGACTTTAGAGAAAGGTAATGGAGCGAGAGAGAGGGACTGAGATTGGTGGCCTCCCACGCGTGCCTTTTGGTCTGTGGGACGATGTTCCAACCCACTGACACCCAGCCGGGGCTTCAGGAGTCATTTTAAACAGCATAACCATCATCAAAAAGCAAAATAATTTGAAAAACATGGTACTGAATGTGTTCATCCTGCCAATTCTCAGAATTCATTGGAACTGTTAAAAATAATAATAATAAAAGCAGTTAGACCATATGGAATACCCACAGGCAAACAGGAGGAGTGAGCGGCTCGGGAAGATCACGTCTTCCTTCGCTTATAAAGTAAAATTAAAAAGGTAGAAAGAGCCAGGACGTCACCGCTGTCCTTGTCTGGGGCCCCGATCGTCCTGGCGTGTCCGGCTGTTCCGGGCAAACGGGAGCCGAGGCTGCCATGCGTCGTGTGGCGGAGGGCCACGCTAGGACTGGCTCACCCGCCTGCTGAGTGGGCAGCGAGGAGGGTGGGCAGCTCTGCCCACTGCGCAGGGGTGGGTGTGGCTCGGAACCCAGAGACGGAGCCCGACCCTCCGTGGCAGGGAGTTCAGTGACCGCGCAGTCCATGCGGCGGAGATACGCGGACTGTCTGTGCTCCAGGCGCGGACGGAGCGGTGTCCATGCGCGTCAAACACGCCCCGCGGCGTGAAACACGAGCTCCGAACTGTCACGGCCGCCCCCGCTTGCTGACTAAGTAGAAAACGGTTGCGCTCAGGGCACCTTGAGAAACAGCTTCTGCACTTCAGACAGTTCCCGGTGGCTCAGACCTGCTGTGGGGACAGAGCCCGCCCTCTGCGACCAGTTGGCTCCGGGGCTCGTTCCTGAGCAGCACAGAGGACCCCAGGCAGGGCCGGTGGCACGGGGGCTGGTGGCACACGTGGTGGCTGCCGTCCTCGGGTGTGTCCTGCGGGGTCCTGGTCGTCACACACACGACACTCACTCCCTTTCCCACCTGAGGGACGGGCAGGGGAGAGCCCCGGCCTGCCAGGTGCTGGGACCGGCAGCAGGTGTCGCCGAACTCACCGTCCGGGTGCGCCTTTACCTGCGCCGGGGCGGCCACGGGGCAGGCGCCTGATCCTCTGAGGACACGGTTGTCCCAGACGTTATGGGGACATCGAACATCGTCACTGCATTTCCTGAAAGTGCTTAATGCCATTAGATCACAGTCCTGTAAAAACAGACATGTGTCTGTGTGTATGTACATGTATGTATATGTAGTGTGCATGTGTTTGTACAAGTGTGGTTGTTCTTGTGTTTGGGGTGTGTGCTGTATATGTGCATTTTGTCTGTTGTGTGCGTGTTTTGTGTGGTGTGCTGTATGTGTGTGGTTTGTGTGTGTTCTGTGTGTGCTATGGTGTGTGCATCTGGTATGTGTGTAAGGGTAGTGGGTGTTCTGTGTCTCTGTGAGTTGTATGTGGTTTGTGTGTCTGCTGTGTACTGTATGTGAGTTGGATGTCTGATTTTGGGGGTGTGTGTATATGTGGATATGTGTTGTATGTCTATGTGATTTGGATTGTTATGTCTGTTGTGTGTTGTATGTCTGTATAATTGCATATGTTGTGTGTTGTATACTGTATTTGTGTCTATGTGACTGGCATGTGTGTATATGTTTGGGTGTTGTATAGTGTGTGTTGTATGTGGTTTGCATGTGGTGTGCGTATGTTCGTGTGTTGTATACTGTATGTGTGTTGTGCCCCTGTGTGGTTCATATGTGGTATGTGTATGTTTGTGTGGTCTATGTGGTTTGCACATGGTGTGTGTATGTTTGTGTGTTATACACTGTATGTGTGTTGTGCATCCGTGTGGTCTGTATATGCTGTGTGTGTGTCTCCCTCATCATTCGGAGGCAAGTGTGGTGAGCACCGTGGTTCGTCAATCCAGATAGTTCTGTGCAAGGTTCAACAAATCAGGTGCGAGGTTATAAAATCCTGTGGTTGATATTCTTGAGGTCCCCAAACTGACCCCGGTCGGGGTGTCCCAGGGACAAGCACCTGGCTTTGAGATGACAGCCGTCATAAATACAGCAACATTCAGAATAGGTGCCATGAGCGTGGACTGGGGTAAAAAGTGCCATGCGAATGGGGGCCCGTCTTACTGGGATGCTGATGGGGCTGTGTTTACATCACTGTCTCAGTAGCGTGGTTTCTGAGTCCATGGTAAACTCTCAGGAAAGGCGACCGATGTGTCCCCCGAGTGCCACGAAGGTATGGAAATGGAGCTTCTCACTGCGTCGGGGGCGGACGCACCGCATGTGGCAAGGACTTCCTTGCTGACGAGCGTGTTCCAGGTCCCGCACTTCGGTGTAACTCTTAGACCCGCGGTCCTCGGACGGAGTCAGCGCTCCAGGAAGAACCCAGGTCAGCAGCTGCGGGGGCTGAGCCTTTGCAAACACATGTCTAAAAACCTGGGAATAGACCCCGGCTTTCCCTCTGGAGATAATAAGCGTGTTGGCCACTGTTTTGAGTAGCAGCGCTTACATTATTCAAAGCTCAGAATATTTTATAATGCTTGATAACTGTTAACAGTCAGCAGGGTGCTTTGGAAGAAGAGTTACATGTAGCACAGACAGAAGTAAAATGATTGTTTGCCCCCATGACCTCACTCAGATGGACCGACAGCGGGAGACAGCGCTCTGTGATCTGCGACAGTGTAACGGGCCCGTAGGCAGCCCTCCTCCACTTCCCCCGCGTGTGTTCGGGGCCGCCACCTCAGACGCGTGCCGAGGGGAATCTCGGCTGTTGCCTTCGGGCTTTGCAGAGACTCACGCTGAGGACTCGAGATGTACAGCTTGGCCCGGCCGGGTGGCTCAGTTGGTCGGAATGTCGTCCCATGCACCAAAGGTTGCGGGTTCAATTACCAGTCAGGACACGTGCCCAGGCTGTGGGTTCGATCCCCTGTTGGGGCACGTATAGGAGGCAACCGATCAATGTTTCTCTCTCACATCAATGCCCCCCCCCTTGCTCCCTTTCTCCCTGGACACATCCATGTGGGTGACAATTTAAAGGAGGAAAAAGATGTGCAACTCTTCAGGAAACTTCTCTGAAGTCCACTCACCTCCGGAGCTGAAATCCAGGTCTGAGGCTGGTACTCAGCTCATGTATCGTAGCTGTTCAATAAATGATGGCCAGGATTATGCCTATTAATAATTAATTAGTCACGCACTCAACTTGCATCTGAATTTAATTAATATGGTAGTGGGGGGCTCATCGCCACTCCAAGAACGTATTTGCCGGCTAATAATGATTCGGAGGAAAATCACCACGTGGATGATTTTCTGTTTCCTCACGCCTCCCTGTTCCGCTGCTACTGGTCGTTCTGCGCACTTCAGGATGTTGATGCAGGGCGTCCTCACAGCTGCCCTACGAGGTGAGGACAGCCATTGTGCCCTTTCTGCAGACGAGGAAACTGGGCAGGTTAAGTCACTTGACCAAAGGCACGCAGTGTGGGAGTTGCTATCAGGCGGCATTTTATTTGAAAGAACCCACACATAGTGCTTTACCTGTGGACATTAGGTATCCAAGCGAATGCATCCTCCCAGCCTTTCCTGAGAGAACAAAACACGCGTATCAAAAGCACTAGCATGCGTTTGGCAGGTGAGTACAGGGCAGTTTGCAAGGGGTCAGAAGCTGCCATAAATGCTTGATTGGGGACAGGAGGCCCCATGGTTTGGGGTGGGGGGCTCGGGAGCCACACCCAACCTCCCTGGACCACCTGCTTCGGCGTGGACCACGACACCCAGGATGTCCCCTTCTGGTCTCAGGGGCGGCACCCGGACGTACGTCAAAAAAGTTATACTACGTGAAATAAGCCAGACAGAAGGGACAAACAGTGTAAGAGCCCACTTCGACGAAATAGCTAGAATGCGCAAATTCACAGAGGAAGGAGGGCGAGCGTACCAGGAGCTGCAGGGCAGAAAGCAGGGTCCCCTCCGCTCAGTGGACACGGGGGCGCAGCGTGAGAAGGTACTGGCGTCCCGGACGCTGCGGCAGAGTCTGTGACAGACTCTGAAACCCACAGCCACCGTGACTTCCGGTGAGGAAGCGGCTTTAAAAAGGGAGGCGGAGGCAGCCTAAGGAACATTAAAAATCACGAGAAGGGTGATAGGTCCTTACATTTTCCGTGAGAGGAAGCATTTTTCTGCCAAAGCAGCGGCGCCTTAGTTTAATTTGAGAACCGGCCGTTAGCGCTGTGCGTTGATGAACTAAATGCGGAATCCCGATGCGTTCGGAATACAGACGAGAGAGAGTCAGTGCAGAGACAGCGTTTAGCTGTCTGCAGGCGGCCCGGCACGCTTTGCATCTGGACAGATGAGCCGGCGCGAGGAGAGCCGCGGGCACGGCCTTTGTAACCTGGCGTCCCCTCCCCAGACCGCCCGCCACCTGCTTTTCCCATCACACTGCGGTACGCCTCTAAGAACACATGCCTCATTTCTCCACATATATTTTTCTATTAATATGCTCTCGTTTGGTGCGCTGGGTAGTTCATGGTTTGGAAAAGAATAGATCGATGTTTCCCAAACCACGGAACCAGAAAGAGCACTCACGTCGGACGGAACGGTCAGGGATTTCCCTGAGATGGGATGGTTTTACCTAGGAAAGCGGAGAGAGGAAGTGACCCCGGGTCCTCGTCCCCAGTGGGCCGCAGCCTCATCAGCAGCCTCGGGCCCTGTCCTCACCTGTGTGTACCCCTAATCCCAGCTGCGCTTCAAGGATGGCAGGGAGCCCGGGGGCGCGCCGCAGGCAGGTCCTTAGCTCGCCTTGTCTGCGAGTGACCGTTCAAAGCACATTCCCCTGCAGACAGAGGAATTACTGAGAGTCACAGCGAGGCACCCCGGGTAGCTCAGGGTTTGCAGACAGTTGACCTTTCAGCCCAGACTTCACTGTGGCCGTGGGGTCTGTCCTGCCACAGTGTCGGGGGAGCACCTCCTGTCTCCGGACCTTCCCTGGCCTCCCAGCCATGACCCTGCTGCCCCCGGCACCCCCAGCTCTGTTCCAGGCATTTCCTAACTTGGGGACAGCAAACCGCTGGAGAGGCATGTCTCGGGGCCGGAGGCGCGGGAGCGGGAGCGGGAAGAGAGCTGCGTGTCTGGGGCGGGCCCAGTCTCGTGGGTGGGTCAGGCTGTGACAATGTCTACAGTGGCAGAAGGCGGAAGACCCAACTCTGCTGACCCCGAGGGTGTTCGGGTTCGGAGCAGGTGACCTCGCATTTGTGAGGACGGGGTGCTATCACTCCTCCGGCGGGGTTTCGTGCCTCAGGTCTGGAGAAGGTCTGCTCGCAGGCAGAAGTCCCCCAAGTTCACAGCTCCGTCACCCGGCGTAGGGACCTGCCGTGTGGTGTGGCGGACGGACCGGTGAGCCAGCCCTCGGCGGCTGCCGTCCGTTATCCCAGGGTAACTCTGTCCCGAGGAGAAGGGAATGGAGAGACGGAAGCAGGTGGGAGACAGGGAGCGGGCGGGGGCGGGGGACAGGGCACACCGTCTGCTTCCCACAGGGCCCATCTGCTTGGTGGCCGCGAGCGCCGCACTCGTGAGAACAGGACTCCCCGATGGGCCGGCAGAAGGGGCTCTTGTCACGTCCCCCCTCTCCTCATTAACCAGCACGTCTGGCTGGGCAGGGAGACCCGCCGCGGGGTGGGGTGGGGTGGGGCAGCCCCGCCTTCCGTGGGGAAGCTGTGCGGAGAGGCGCCTGCATTCCGGCCCCAGGTGACGCAGGCTGCAGTCCTCCTGGAAGGTGTGTGCTGGGCCACCGCGGCAGACACGCTCTCCCACGCAGCGTCTGGTGAACCGGGGGGAAGGGCGCGCTCCGGGAGCCCAGCAGGCCTGTGGCGGCGTGCCCGGCCACCGCGCCCGTGGGTCCGCTGGTCCGCCTCCGGGCCACATGCCTCCCTCAGCTCGCGGTCTGTGGCCATGCCGTCTCCTCTGACTCGGGGACCTCGCTGCTCCTATTCTCAGGGGCGGGAAACATCCTACGTCTCTGCCAAGTGCTTCTCTAATCAATAGTTTTGCAAATGGTGAAGTCGGTACTGCGAAGGGTAAAAACACAATTGTGATTTTGAAGTCTCCACGAGGAAAATGTTGTCACATCGGTGCCTTTCTGGTCCCCTGTGAAAGGGACCATACGGACAGTGTCTTCCTGTCGTTCGGCTGAGGCTGGGCTTTGGGAAATCAGCCGTCGTTCTGTAGGGTTCAGCCGTGCGTCCTCCTGAGCGGTGGCCCTAAGGGGGGTGACTGCCTGGTGCCTCAGCAGTGGCGTCACCCATGGAAGAGGTGGCTCTCTCGCTCGTGCTCATAGCTTTTTCTTCGTCACGCCTTCCTTTGCCGGGGGGTGTCTGTGCTGGGGGACACGGAGGTTCCCGGGAGTTTTAGCTGCGGAGCCCTCCGTTCCAATGACGCGCTCTCCTCGGGGAGACACAGTGCAGGTGCCCTGGCTGGAGGCTGAAGTGGGGGTCCGAGGGGGTCCCCAGGGTCTAGGGAAGCCCCGAACCTCATTATCCTGGTGCCACGCAGGAGGGTCCTCTAGATGACAGGGGACCGCCTGGCTTGTGTCTTCCCTGCATTCCAAACTGCGTGGTCCCCTCCGGTCTTGTCCTGTGTTCCCGGGGAGCCCCTGTGCCTCGTTGCTGTTTCAGGGTTCCCCCTCTCAGCCCCGAGTCCCCTGTGACCCCCTAGTGCACCCGGAAGGCTCTGCACACTGCGATTCTGTCTGTGTGTCTTTGCTGACCCTGAGCGGCCGGAAAGGAGTGATCTGGTTCTGACACCCCATCCCTGCGCCTCTTGCAGACAGAGACGCTGGGTTCCCTCCAACGCAGCCCGTCGCTCCCTTAGCCACACACACCTTTGGGGCACAGAGTGACGGAGGATGGGTTTAGCCAATGTTAGGAAGCCCCCAGGAGTCCCCAGGTCTGTGGGCGACTCCTGCTCCCAGGCGCCGACCCGTGTTCCATGGAGCCGTGTGGCTTCCCGCGAAAGGTGCACATTAGAATGTGGGGTGCTGGCGCAGGGCCTGCCTCGGTCCACCGTCCAGGAGATGACATCGACCCTGACCAAGTGTGGCACGTGGACGGACGAGACGAGGACACTGTCAGTCCTGGCAGGTGTGTCTGCCGGGCTACTGAGTATTTCACTTAGTACCGAAATACGAGTATTCATACTGGGTTAGTGTTTTTTCTGATTAGCCTCCCTTTTGGGGGGCAGGGCAGAGGGTCTCCTTGGGCACTGAGGAATTTTTTCTATTGAATTTGTGCTTCTGAATAACGCAACATACGCGCGGCGGCACATAACAGTCCCTCTAGACCAGGGTCCTGCAAACTTTCTGCAAAACAAAAACAAACACACACAAACCAGGCAGTAAAGCCTTTGTGTTTTATAGTCCACGTGGTCTTCGTCCCAAGGGTCCACTCTGCCACTTTGGTGCAGAAGCAGCCACTGAGCAGGACCTGAGTGCATGGCGCAACCGTGTCCCAACCCACATTTACGTACAAGGCAGGCGGCGGGTCAGGCTTGGCCCACGGGCAGTGGTCCGCGGCCCTGACTGAGATGCTCGCTCGTTTGCTGCATCGAGAAATGAACAGAACGTCAATAGGGCTAATGAGACGGATCAGCTGCTGTCCTCCCGGACGTCATCGGCGGCAGGGCTAGGAGCGCGCTCTTAGCATGGCTGGTAGGAGTGAGGCGCCGTGTTCAAGGAGGTCAGCCTGGTGGCCCCTGCCGGTGCCCTGACCACACAAGTTCCGTGTGAAAGAGGAGTGCGTTTCCCTGTCCCGTGCTTGAACTTGGCAGTAAGCGGTCCAGGGTTGCTGTGGCAACTCATCACCAGGTCCTCTGGTACCGGGGCTCCTTCTGCATCTGCCTGGGATGACCTTGGTCTCGTGGCTCAAGACCGTAGCGAGCTCCCAGGCAGGAAGATGGGGCAGGGAGAGGGGAGAAGGAGAGGAAGTGGAAGCTGTTCACAGGCAGACCCTGCTCCCGGCCACTTCTACGTATAGCCTGTCATGGTCAATTTTGGGGGTCAGCTTGGCTGGGCCAAGTTTTTGGTCAAACTAGATATTGTAGGAGGTTTCGTGGGTATCTCTGTGTGGGGGGAATTAACGCTGAAATCAGTAGACTTTGAATAAAGCAGATTACCCTCCAAAATGTGGGTGGGCCTGGCCTCATCCGCTGAAGGCCATAGGAGTGAAAAGATAGACCTCCACCCAGAAGGGGAAACTCTGGGAATCCTACCTGCAGAAAGCTGTTCCCAGGTTTCCAGCCGGCTGTCCTACCCTGCAAATTCCTGCAAGTTCCCAAAATCAAGTGAGCCAATCTTTACTATAAGCCTCTCTCCCTCCCTCTCTTTCCCTCTCTCTCTGTCTCTCTCTGTTTTTCCTTCTCCATGGACTCTTCTTCCTTGGCTGCCCACTCTCCTTTTTATTTTTAGGGAATTCTATGTTGGAAGCACATTTTCTTGCAGATGGCTAATGGTAAAAAATTCAAAGTCTCCCTGGCCCTACTCTAAAGACGTTTTGGCTGCTACCTCATAGCCACTAGGCAGCCAGCGTGACTGTGTCCTGTAGGTGCTCTTGCGGTCTGCACCTAGTAGGTGCTCCTGCGGTCTGCACCTAGTAGGTGCTCCATAGAGACTTGCTGGTGGGGTGACTCTTGCAGGGAAGCTGATTGGCTGGCTACTCAAGGCAAGGGGCCTGGGGACCGAGGGCAGAGAGACACCTCGAGCGGCAGGGGACCCCGGCCCGGGTGTCCGCAGACCCACCTCCCCCGCTGAGGCTGCGCCCACCACCCTCGTTGGGCGTGCCTAGAGGGGAGGGAGAGGCGCTGGGCTAAGCCAGCAGGCCCACCCAAGCTCGCCTCCTGCCGGGAGCACCTGCCGAGGACCGTGCCTCGGCCTGCTCAGGGGAGCCTGCAGGTCTCAGAGGTCGGCAGTGAAACCGGGCCGTGGCGCCAGTGACAGCAGGAGGTGGGTGATGTGGCGAAATAAGCCCCCAGCCCCGTCCCCGAGGGCAGGCCGGTTGCCTGTGCCCGGCCGGCCGGTGCGGGGAGGAGTTGGCCTGGCGCAGAGCCGGCCACCAGAGCAGGCCTCGCTCAGGGCCATGGCTGCTCCAAACGCGCTCAGCTGCAGCGCGAAGGTCCGGACTGTCTTCGGAGAAAGGGGGCCTTTGAAAAGGTGATTCATAACAGACACTTCTCCAAAGAGGACAGACAGACGGCCAACAGACATGTGAAAAGGTGCTCAACATCACTACCCATCGGGGAAATGCAAACGAAAACCACAGCGAGAGGCCACCTCACACCTGTCAGAATGACTATTACCAATAAATCAACCAACGAGTGCTGGTGAGGATGTGGAAGAGGGGCCCCTCGTGTGCTGTCAGTGGGACTGCAGACTGAGGCAGCCGCTGTGGGAAGCGATATGGAGACACCGCAAAACATTAAAGCCAGAAATGCTTTATGATCCACTCCTGGGAAGATATCCAAAGAAAACAAAAACGTGAATCTGAAAAGATACCTGCACCCCCACGCTCACCGCAGCGTTATTCACAGTAGGCCTCACATGGAAACAACCTATGTGTCCGTGGGTAACTGATGAGATGAAGAAGATGCGATGCAATAGACGATGGAATTTTACGCAGCCACGAAAAGGATAGAGCCATGGCATTTGTGATGACATGGACAGCCCTCGAAGGTATTATGCTAAGTGAAGTAAGGTATTTACATGTGGAGTCTAAACAAAATCCAAAACAAATAAACCAACTGAAATAGACAGAAACAGACCCACGGATCTAGAGAGTGAGCTGACGGTTGCCGAGGGGAGAGAGTGGGGTGCTGGGTAAAAGTAAGTTAGTTCATCTACATAAACAAGGAGAGCCTGCCAAAAATAGGAAAAGAAAAGAGAGCAGCCGAGTTGTTTTGAACAGGAGATAGTCTGCTGAGAAATACGTGTAGAACCTGGCAGTGGCACCCTTCCGTTTTCTTTAAAAGTGAGTGACTACAGGTAGAATAAAAAATAAATAGAACGAAGCGGTGATGAAGACAAAATGAGGCCATATGGGAGGGCCCTCACCCAGTCTGACTGATGTCCTTAAAAAAGAGGAGATGAGGACTCAGAGAAGGGCAGAGAGATGGCCACTTGAGGACACAGGGAGAGGATGACCGTGGCCAGAGGCCTCAGAAGGAACCCGCGCTGTGATCTTGGACGTGTAGCCCCTGGAAGAGGAGAAGGTAAGTCTCTGCTATGTGACCCCCCAAGTCTGTGCTACTTTCTTGCCGCAGCCTCAGCAAACTAGCGCGATCTGCATCGGAGAGATTTCGGGATTAATGCCGGTGTGATACTATGTCTAACATGCCCGCTCTGTTCCTGGCGCAAAGACGTCGTCATGCCGTCATTACGGGGCAAGAACGCATTGCCGAGCTTCCTCTGCTAAGCGCGTCTAGTATTAAGTCCCCATGGAGGACGGGGCGGAAAGGGGCGCAGAGGCGCTCGTTGCTACGCTCCTGTCCCTGCGAGCCTCGCCCCAAATCTTCTAGGTATCCCATTCCCGCGGTCTACAGGTATTGAGGACCACACTGCTGCTGGATGCTATTTTCCAGAAATGTATCCACTTTTTCTCCGTCTGCACAGCCGTAGGGGGCACCGCGCCCTGTATTTGCTGTTGTTCCTCTCTCCTCTGCCTGACGCGTTTTAGATGCCAACGCAGAGGACAACACTCGGGAGCCTTGAATTCTAGCTGCTCCCCGGAGGCGGGGCTCTCTGTATCCATAGTAATAGTCACGGGTCTTTAACGTGAAGGGTAGACTCAAGCGGAGTGTGTTTGTCCTCTGGGGGCATACCGATTCATTCTAAAGGATGGCTGAAAGGCAGTCCATTTGTCTCTGACCAGACCTGCCCTGTGGACAGATGTTGAAGTGCACAGACACAGGGTTCTTACACGAGGGCGCCGCGTTGTTGAGGGCAGGCCTCGGATTGCTTTGTGGAAATTTGCATGATGGGAATTTGACGTTAAGCATCTCCCCCCCCGCCCCTCCCCCGACCCCAGCCCCCAGCAGCCGCCATTCTACTCTCTGCGTCTGGGACTTTGATAATTGCCTCGTAGCAGTGGCATTTGTCCTCCTGTGACTGGTTACATCACCCTGGGCCCATGTCCTCCTGTTCACCCTGTCACCATGTTTCACAGGGAGCCTCCCCCTCTCTCCTTTAACAGCTGTCAAGAGTCAAGGACGCAGAAGAGTTGGCCACGGGGACCCGGGGCCAGACAATTCCAGGGAAGGGTCTGAGGGGCACAGCCTGCCCGTCCGTGGACTGGGCCACCTTGCGTGTTCCCACCTGGTGGCTCTTGAAGAGCAGAGTAGACCGATGACGGGTGGGGGCTTGGCGGGGTGTGGCCAGGTAAGCACCCAGGGGCTCTGATGGTCTGGTGCCGGCAGGAGGCCCCTCTGAAGCACCAGGTAGCATCTGGCAAATGTGTGCAAACGCTGCATTGTGTCCGCGTTCATTTTAGATGTAAAACAACCCTGCAGGTCTTCACTGAGAAGGGAAACAGCAGTGCCCGCAGGAAGGGGTCCTGTGTTGTCCCCCGCACACAACCCGGAGCACACCTGTGTGCCACCAGCTCAGCTGAGCCCCAGGGCCCCTGCCCCTCCCCCTGCGTTTGTCGCTGCCCTTGGGCCTCATCAGTCCTGGGTGGTAGCGGAGGGTGTTAACAGATGGTGGCTTGAGGTGGGACCCACCCCGGAGGTCTGCATGGAGGAGGAAGCCGGAGGAGCGAGGAGCAGTTCTGAGATGCTGAGGACTGAGCCTGAACTGCTGCTGTGGAGTTTGCAGAGGGATGGCGATCTCGTCTGTACCCAAGGCCCTCCCGGGGCCACTGTGGTGCAGGTGCATGAGGGGACAGGGGCCGCTCACTTCACTGCGCAGGAGGCCCAGGCCGCCTTTCCGAGTCTGCGGCTGGAGCCTGCAGGGCAGGGCTGCGAGGGCACTTCCGTGGCTCCGCTTCTCACTGCGAGCCTGTCCGTGGCTGTGGGCGGACGGACTCCCCTGGGAGCCTGCTTGGCTGGTACGTCCCTGCATCCGATGCTGCTGTGAATCGCCTGTTTCACATACTCTGAGAGTGTGGAGCCCGCCCAGGGGGTCCCACAGGCTCCTCAGCACTGAGGGTCCCAGCCCGGACACTGCCCGCCCTGCAGGGCGTCTGGGCGGAGGGGCACCGAGCTCAGCCCTCGGTGGGGTGCTCCTGGCTTGTGCTCCTGGCCGCACCACGCGTCTGCCAGCTGTGCCAAGGAGAGGCTCGGGCCAGGGGTCCTTTAGGCTGTGGCAGGGTGGCCGGGCAACTCTGCCACTCTCCAGACCCACCTGTCAACCCCAGAGGCTGCCCTGGATTCTGCCAGAGTGTGTTTCGTAAAATGCTGGGGGGATCAGGGGGCTCGGGGGAGGGGCTGCACGAGGGGAGTCTTCCTTGATCCTCTTTGTCTGTCTCTGCGAGGACCGCCCTGGCCCCGGGGTCTTACAGAGGAGCAAGGCGAGAGGCTGCAATGCATGCGGAGGGACTTCCTGGCTGAGGCCACTTGCTTGCGCTGCCTGGAGGGTGGCATCGCTCTCCCAGGCCACCATGCGCCGCACCTGCAGCCTTTTGGGTGAAGGCAGGGGTCCAGGCTAGGAGAAGACAGAGAAGTGTTAACAGAGGGCCCTTCGGACACAGGGGGGCCCCCGCCAGAGCCCTGGCCCCAGGCGGCCCCACCTGCAAACTCTTGCAGAGGACCGTGCTGAGAGCTCCCCTCGAGGCTCCCTCCTCTCTCAGCCCCAGGGCCTCGGGGTCAGCACGGAGCAGCCAGGCCCAGAGCAGGGAGAGCAGGGCTGCCCCCTCCCACCTCGGTCCCAGCAGGTCACCCCGAAGGCTCTTTCCGTTTAACCCTGAAGGTCCTGGATGATTTTCAAAGGCACGGAGGAGAGTCCTTGAGTTAGAAGATGAGACCCAAATTTTCCGAAATTTAAGGAAAAATAGAGGCCAAGGTTTCTGCGACTGGCTTCCGGCACGCAAAAACCCCCAAATGTTATTCTTTCACGCTCACAGACCACCTGCCTCCCCACGCCGGCACCTGCCTGGCTGAAGGGCAAACAGAGCAGCGACCCCTGTGGCTCATCAGCGCCCCGCGCAGGTGTGACCTCCGGGCCGGGCCGAGGGGGCGGGCACCCGTCCTGGGGGCTGCGCTCTGGCGCACTCGCCCGGGTTCCCGGTCTGGGTTCCTCGGCCGTCCCAGGCGCATCCTCCCCAGGCCCCTGGCGGCCCACGGCACCCCCTCTTCAGCCTCCAGTCCCAGGGCGCGCCCTCTCCTTCCCCACCGTCCCTTCCCCTCGCCTCGTGCCTCGGTCCCCGGCGCCCCCTCCTCCCTCGTGTCCCCTCCCCGACTCCGCCTCTCCAGCCTCCTTTCCCACGGCGCGCCCCCCGCCCCGCTCCCGCGCCCCCTCCCCAGCCCTCGGAGCCGCAGCCGAGCATGCGCCGTGCGCGGGAGGCGGGCGGCCGCGGCGCGCACACTCGGGTCCCCTTCGTGCACCGCGCCGCCCGTGGCCGGTTGCTAAGCAGTTACCTTTGCTTCTGGGCGACCGCGGAGGCCGTCGCTAATCGGAGAAGCCCCGCTGAAGCCGCGGCGTCTCCCCTCCTGGATCCGCTCTCCGGCGCGGCATCGAGAGGGGAAAACAGGCTGGTCTGCCCGCCCTCCCCGCGGAGAGCCGTGCGGCTTGGGAAGTATGGACTGAGCCCCGGTCCTCCCCGCCGATCGCTCCCTGCCGGCTCCAGGGTCGCCGTCGGATTGCCCCTGCCCCGGAGCCCGCGAGCGCCCGGGAGTCATGACCACCGCCAAGGACCCCGGCGCCTCCGCGAAATCGGCGCAGCAGCAGGAGCAGGTAACGCCGCGGGGACCGTGCCTGTGTGCGTGTGCGCGCGTGTGTGCCCGCGACACGCAGGGTGGTTCCGTGCCTGTGATGGTGGTCGCCACCTGAGCCTCAGCAGAGGCAGGTGAGAGGGAGCGCTGCGGGGTCTGCCTTCCGCTGCCCCCGCTCGCCCTTTGCATTTTCAAAAGGTCCCCTGGTCTCCCCATCACGTGGCACAGGAGCATCTGCTGAGGTCAACTTGATGGGAAGGGACTTGGGACAGAGGCCTGTCTGGGCAGAGCTGCCTAACGGGGCATGTGTCAGTTTTGAAGGTTTCCAACTACTTATAATTTTTTTTGGGGGGGTGGCAGAGGTGGGTAGCCCCCCTTAAAGTTTTGTGCACTCTGATCCAGTAAGACTTGCTTGGGTTCCAACGTCAGTCCAAAGAAGACATGTTAAAGACCTTTTCCTTGCATAACTGGGTCCCTTCCTCCTTCTTCCTCCAGGGCTTCTGAAGGAGTTAACACATAGCGGCTGCCCACCCTGGGCTGTTAGAGAGTCCAGGACACCCCCCCCCCCCACCGTCCATTAGAAAAGCTGAAGAATGTGGAGTCCGCCGAGTGGGATCCCTGCTTCTCACAGGGGCAGGTCTCCCAGGGCTGGCTGCCCAAGGCCAGGACTACACTGGGGTCCCCAGGTGGCAGCAGGCAGGCAGGCAGCACTCCCCCTGCACTGAGAGGTGCCCCCATAGGCGGGATCATGGGAATCACGCGGCCAGCAGCTGGGCTGTCCACTTGCGTGGACGTGATTCCTTCTCGTGAGCCCTGGAGGGGCCTTATCAGTGAGGTGCTCCTGGGAACCCCCAGGGGATTTCAGGAGCCATGGGCTGGGGCTGGGGCTGGGGCTGGGGAACCAACAGCACAGGCTGACTTCCTCTTGTTATTTTAGGGCGGTGCTTGCTAGGACTGGGGCCCAGAAAGGAGACCCCCTCTAGGGCTCAGGAAACCTCAGAGCCTTTGGGGAGACACTGCATGACAATCCCACCATCAACTATTCAGAGACTGTCTGAAGGGAACTTCGGATCTGTGTTTAGTGTGAGCTGCATTTTTTTGGTCATTTCCTCAAAGCCCGTTTTTAATTAAAAAAAAAAAAAAGACCACCTTATCACTACTATCAGCGTCCCCCCCCCCCCATGAGCTAAGGAACGCAGACACAGCCTGATTTCCTCGGGGGCGGGGGGCTGGGACATACAGAAACCGGGGGGGGGCTGAGCAGTGGGAGGGCTCATGCTCGCTGGGGCAGGAAGACCGAGCAGCCTCCCGCAGGCACGCCGAGCCTCCGCCTTTCCAGACCGTCCACCGAGGGTTTATTCAGTGGGGAGCCATGTCCACCCTAAGCTGGCACCCCGGCCTCCTTCACTGGCTACGACCTGAATGCGCCCTGAGCTTGCAGGCTGCACCGAGGACTCGGGCGTTTCTGACCATGGGTGCCAGCCCGGGGGTCCGTCTATGTTACATGAAAGAGGCTCCGTGGGCGCTGTCCAGTTTGGCTCTCTGATACCCCACGCGCCGGGAGAGGGGGTCCTCAGGGTGTTGGTTTGCGAGAACGCCTAAGCTCCTGTTGGACTCATACCTTTGGATAATCGGAAGCCCCCCACACACACGCCTGCTCCCGTCCGGGAAGACTTAAGCAGGTGCCACAGTGACGGCCGGGGTGGCTGTGGCCCTGTCCTTCCACTCTCAGTGGCATCTATTTGACCCCTAGAAATGCACGGAGCCCCCCCCCCCCCCGTGAAGTGGAAGAAACTGGGGGGTCGACAGCAGAACTAGGGCAGGAGAGGGCAGACAGCACGGAGTGCAGAGATCCCCCAACTCGAGCAAAGGCACCCTCAGGGGACCGTGGTTAAAAGCCCACCAAACCGCTCGGCACAGACAGGTGCACAGGGCACTTAGCCCACCCCCTTAGAAGACCCTCTCCTCTTCTCCCGGGGTCAGTCTCTACAAGGCGTTCACATCGCTTGTTCTGCGTGCTGAGGTGGCGGAGCCCCGACCAAGTTCTCCCATTCTTCCTGTTTTCCCTGAAGTTCTGGGGGGAGCCCCATACCCAGGCCGGTGAGGGTGTATGGGGGAGACCAGGACAGAGGGAAATGTCCAGTGTGTTTTAGGAGCGAGGAAGAGAGAGAGATGCTGGTTTGTGGTTTGGCTTGGTTTTTAAGTAGGAATTAAATGGAATTAAGTGGCCTAACTTCATAGCTTTCTTCCAATCTCCAAAGCTTGTCTCTTTCTTCCCTCCCTCCCTCCCTCCCTCCCTTCTTTCCTTCCTTAATCCTCACTCAAGAATATGGTTATTTATTTGAGAGAGAGAGGAAGGGGAGGGGGGAGGGACAGAGACACCAATATGTGAGAGAAATAGCCATCGGTTGCTTCCCACATGCGCCCCTACTGGGGATCGAACCTGCGACCTTTCAGTTTATAGGACGATGCTCCAACTGAGCCACTCGGCCAGGGCCAGGCCTTAGCTCTTAATAGAAACCCCACGGCAGTGGCCTCCTCAGTCTCATATATGAGGCATCCGTCCGAGGGTTTGGGTTTAACGGGTCGTGATTCTGATGTCCAACGTGCCTGAAGAGTCTGTGGTTCTTGCACTGGACTGCCTGCCAGTTGGTCGTTAGCAGGTGGACGGGGCAGTGCCGCTGCGTCCCCCCCGCCTTGACCGTCGGGAGCCAGTTAAGTGGGTGGCAGATCACAATTATGGGACATTCATGAAGAACATCAAGGAAAAGGTATAAAAGCAAATGACCTATTCATTACAGACTGCTGGGTTTCTTCCACTTTCCTTGCTAAAATACGTACTAAAAATAGGTGACTGTGTGGAGGTGTTTGTTTGTTTGTTTTTGTCTTTTAATGCTGTGGGAACACAATGGATAAACCAAAGAGAGAGCAGACTTCCAGGAGTCTGGTACTGTATGCGCTTTCTTTTTGGAGATGCTAAAAGCGACTTTTCAGGGCTGTAGCAGCCCGGAGAGGTGGGAGAAAGTATGTGTGTTAAGCTGAATGAACCACGAATTGGATGGCAGGTTTCTCGTGAAGCCTGAGTCCTCACTGGCCCTGAGTTTCACCTCCTGCCTGGAATTGAGCCAGTAGGTGAGGAAGAAAAGGCTGAGGCTAATCTGATTGAAGTTTATAGAGCATCCTCAGAACCAACCTGAATCCCTCCTCAGAGAACCAAATTAAGGGACACCCCCCCCCCTTAAATCAACTAAAGGACAGATGTGTTTTACCATTCGCTGTCCTCGTTTTGAGGGATGTACAGTTGGAGCAGGGACCAGAAACTCCGTGAAGATTCGTTCTCCTGCGTCCGGCGAGCCCGGGGCAGCTTTGCTCCGCCCTGCGCTCGGGTCTGTTTCGGGTGGCGGTTTCTGTGCATGCGTGTGTGCCAGGAGTCACAGAGACGGAGAAGCATCCCCCTCGCTCCCCATGCGCCTGTGACCTGCTCCACCTCGTGGGCTCAGGAGCCTCACAGAGAAGTGAGACTGTGCCCTTCATACGGTCCTCAAAGAGCCTCTTGATGTATTGGAGGTGCTCTGTGTTCTGTTGGCCGACTTGGACCTTTGGCTCTATGTCAAGTGCGCGCGCCTCTGTCGCTTCTTCAGACCCGAAAGCCAGCTGGTCTGACAGTATTCCGTGTGTGAGTGACGCGTGTTGTTTCTCAGTGTCCTCAGAGCTGCCAGCACACAGCGCTGCCGCGTCTGCTCTGTTGAATGATGGGCCCCAGGACCCAGCGTTGACAGACAGGTGACACTAGTTATCTGAACCACTGTAACAATGATGCCGTTGCAAAGAGCTTCTGGAAGTGAATGCAACGTTCTAAACAGCACGTTCTGCAAAGTGCGCATTCAGATGCGTGGAGGTGGGAATTCTGAGCCGGGACAGGCCTTCCCTGGGGACTTCCCAGAGCAGGACTTTGGACAGTCCCTGCCCAGTGTTCTGTGCCTGCGGTAGAGACAGTAGATGCTGAAACAGAGGACCCGGCTTGGGCCATCGTAACAGTTGGATATTTTATGTAACTGCTTTAAAGGAAAGGGCACAGAGGCCTCTGCAGTGAAGACAAAGGTGGGGTTGGATAAAATCAAGAAGTCGAAGGTCCTGGCTGGTGTGGCTCAGTGGGCTGCGGTCTGTCATCTGCTAGACAGCAAGGTTGTGGGGTCGATTCCTGGTCTCCCCAGGTTACAGGTTCAATCCCTGGTCAGGGCAGATACAGGCGGCACCCAATCGATGTCTCCCTCTCACCTTAACGTCTCCCCCTCTTTCTTCCTCCCTCCCTCCTCCCCCCATCTCCTCTCGCTCTACAATCTATGAAAAACGTCCGCAGGTGAGGATAAAAGACGTTTTCTGTAAGTGGAAGACCTTGGAAAGCATGAGTCACTATTACGACTGTTTTTAATGAGTCTCCCAAGGGCGAGGTGGGCCTGCTGTGTTCAGCAAGTGGCCGTGGAGCCCGTCCTCATGCGAGGACAGATGGACTCCTCGCCTGTCCAGGAGCTCAGGTGTCTGAGACCGTGTCGGGGAGAAGGAAACCTGAAGGAACTGGGTGAGAAAAGGGACGGCGGGTCCTTCCGACCGGGCAGAAATACTTCCAGTGCTCATGAACTCCAGAGCGGGGAGAAGGCCCTGGGGCTGCAGAAGGGGGTGCGGGGAGGAGGCTCCGAGGGGAGGACGGAAGTCGTGGGTACCCCAGACAGTGCCTGTGCAGAACAAGAAAGCAATCTGCGCCGGGCAACTCCGGGGGGCTCCTGGAGCGCATGGCAGAGGGGGCCTGACCGGGAGAAGACTGGGCAGGGCAGCAGGGTGAGGGGAGCACAGAGGGTGGCCGGGAAGATGCCCTCCTTAGAGGAGGGACACAGAATGTCGTGACCAGAGCCAACAACAGGGTAACAGAGCAAGCAGCTCCCTCGGAGCCATGATTGCGGAGCACAGGCACCTACAGGTAGTTCCCAGTCTCCCGAGATGCAGGGCACTCGCTAAATTAAAAGAAGCTAATAAGCAGGTGCCATGTAATAGGCTAACTGAGAACCCAGACAATCCCAGGTGGGCTGCAGGCGGACCCCAAACTCAGCACCCACGGAAGGCGGCAGGCTTTATTTCTGAAAAGTGCTCCCTCTACCCCAGACACTGCCCGGGCTAGGCTGACATTCTTTCGAACTTCCCTTCAATACTGGAGTTACCACGGAAAACTTAACCAAGGCCTTCAGACGCTCCAGAGAAACCCAGGGGACTCGCAGGGGCTGGCGAGTGCTTTCCGTTAACCTTCCCCACCGCCGCTCCCGCCCCAGCGTGCCCACGGAGAAGGTCAGGATGCTAATCGCGGCTCGTAATGGGCAGCCGCCATGTTTCTGCCTCGCTGGGATCTGCTGCTTTGTTATCGTCTGTGGAAAGGAGCCAGGCCTGTGTGTGACGTGCATGGACTTGGGTCTGCAGCGGACGCTGCTCGCCGCCTCTCCCCGGGAGAGAGGGGGGAGCTGAAGGAGCCTGCGGGTGCGGACTTCCACGGAGCGAGGACAGGAACGTAAGCGGAGCAGGCACTGGTTCTGTAGAAGCCTTTGAAGGTCAGCGGCTGTTTGAAGCCCTTGCTTGAAAAAGATCAGGCACGTGGAGCCTGCGAGTTCTTGGGTCTGATGTGTTGTTTGTTGTCTGGAAAGCGCCAAGGGGCGACAGCGTTGTTATTTCAAGTGTGGGTTTGGGCCACATTGTAGCGCTAAGCGGGGGAGTGGTTAGCCCTGGCGGCCTGCGTGGGGCGGAAGCCTAACTCCTCCGTGTTGTGGTTCTGCCTGGCATTCTCGGGTCTGTCTCGGGCAACCCGTGCTCCTCAAAGTGAGGAAGTAAATAAATGAAGGTGGGGGCAGGAGCGGTAGAGAAGGTTCCGGAAACACTGCTCTGGTAACGTGATTCAGTCAGGAAGTTCAGTGTCAGCCCTCCTCCACCTGTCACGTACTTTTCAGAACTTGGCTGCCCTGCCCCACGGGGGCCTTTAATCGCCACCAGCACCTGTGACAGGCCATGATTTGCTCATAGTTGGCTCTACCAGCACCTCTCCGTGTGCGGTTAGTTCCACCTGTCCTTGCTGATCAACGGAGACAAATCCAGTCTCTGACATGTCAGTGCGGTGCCTCACGGTTCCCGAGAGCATTCGCAGCTCTCCTCCTGATCAACGGAAACCCCACAAAATGACTAAAGAGTGCAACTTTCAGTACCAAGTTAAGGCAGAGTGGATGGAAGAACAAATGGGGGGTTTCGTCGTAATCATTAACAGTAACGTAAGCCGAGGTACTGCTGGCCTCTCTCAGCTCCCAGTTCCGGGAGGATTTTGTGGTGGAGGAGCTGAAACTTGCAGAACCCCCCCTTAGGAGAAACTGCCAGGAGCAGCCGCTGGCTCAGAGCCGTGGGCACACTTCCACGGTGGCGTCTGTGCGCGTCAGCGGCGGCAGCCAGGAGACCGCAGGACCCGGAACACGGCGCTCACCCGCGGCCCCACACCACATGGCAGGGATATAACCAAGTCTTGATAACAGAATTTTTCATGGCAATTTATATATTATTCCCTTTACCAGCATCTGATCGGTTTTGTAAGAGATTTCACTTCGCCTGCCAGATCTCAAGAAACACCACCCGCAACCCCGAGTGTCACGCGCAGCTGCCACGTTGCTCATTGGGCGCGTGGGCGTCCGGGAGATGTGTGTGTGCGTGCCCACATGTGTGCAGGGCATCACCAGCGGGGTCTGCTGGTTAAATGGGGAGACCGGGCTCGACTGAGGGGCTACTTCAGGACATTTCCCAAGGTCAGGGTCTGCCTCCTGCCTCCTGACAGGCTCCCACGAGTCCTCGGGAGTCACGCTCGGGGAAGAATAGATCCAGCCCCAGCAAGATGAACGGCCCAGCCAAAGAACTCGGAACATGTCCCCATGTTTCCTCCTGTGGAGACGCATATGCCCCCTGAGGCCCCCTGGCATGGTGGTCACGGACGTTTTAAAACTAATGAAAGAGTTTCACATCTCTTTTGAAGAGGCCATTTTATTTTCCTCGTTAGACTATCTGAGGCTGTTCTAGCATTCACTGGGGGAATTCCAAAGCTACAGCGCTCTCTGCGTGGCTTCCTTAAATGGGGCCCCCGGTGCGGGGAGGCAGCTGCCTGGTACCCCATTTCCTTACTACACAGACGGGGACCAGAGGAAGGCTTTGGCTTTGATGAATAGCAGGCACGGCCCGACGAGAAGCAGATCAGGGAAGAGCAGAGCTCGCTGGGCCAGCACTTGGCCGGGGGAGCAGTGAGGGTCCCGTCCGGGTGTGGGGCTCAGGCCGGCTGTGGTGGCGGATGTGGGGGTGGGGTGCACCTGTGGGCGCGGAGCGGCCCTGGGGAAATGGGAAAGCTCTGGCCTGAGAGGGTTTCAACACCGCGATGCCACGGAGACCATTAGTTAGAACGAAGATGGCCAAGGGTTAGTCAAATTCCGGAGGGAAGAACAGGAAGTCAGGGCTTATAGGAAACGGGGAGAAGGCCTGGCCCGCCAAAATCACACTTTTTGAGGGGGTTTCTTTAATCTGGGTGTGTCTTCATCCACTAGAAAGATCTGGAAGCTTAAGACCTCACGGGTTTGTGAAATCCCAAATAAAATTCCACTTGACGCAACAGGGTATTTAAGGCATTATGGGGCGTGTGTGTGTGTAGTTATTTCTTGAAATAGCCTGAAATTTTTTGAAGAAGTCTCAAGACAGTTAGAATCTCTGCCTCCAATGCCAAGTCATATGGGGCACAGCTGAAGGAGATGAAAACTGCTTTATCATTGAATAGCATCGGGTCCCAGTGCCCCAGAGCTGCCGGCATGCATTTTATTCGTTTTATTGGCGCTTCCGCTGGCAGGGCGGGGGGCGGGCACCTCAGCCTTCACCTGGCCGGGGCCCCGCGTCCCCCGGCATTGGGACGAGACTTGCCTCCGCCTGGATGTCCCTCCTTTAGGGTCCCAGCTCCGCCCCCGCTAGCCTAGGGACCCCGTGCACAGCTGGAGGTCACACCCGTCCCTCTGTTGCCCTGAAGAACCCTTGAGTTAAGCACAGACCGCTGCTTGGCAGAGCGCCGACGCCGTGGGCTGGCGTCACAAGGGAACCCGAACGGGTCTTCTTCTGCTCAGTCTGTGGCAGGACTTGGCCCGTTCTAGGAGGGGCTTTTGGGGAAAACCACGACGTGTTTGACGGGAAGGCATTCTGTAGCCCGCCTCGCTCAGGGACACCTGGACTTCTGGGTTCCTGACAGAAACCTTTTCCGCCCAGGGGATGGGGCGAGTCTGACCGCGGAAGAGGCAGAGCGCAGGTCTGGGGCCCCGGGACGCGCCCGGGGCCGGCACAGCGCGCGGTCCTGCCTTGGCGCTGCGTCACGCGGTCCCAGGCGGGGCGGCCGGGGGACACTGTGCTACGCAGATTCACGCCAAAGCTGGTATGAACCGGAAACTGCAAAGGAAATCCAGGAGTGGGGCCTGGTGGGTGCACCGAGGGGTCGCTGTCCGAGATCAGTTAGGGGAAGGGGCACACTCCGGCCGGGCTGGGGCTCCCTGCAGCTGCTGGCCTCGTGCGCTCACAGCTGTTTGCCTTCCCTGGAGACGGGCGGGGTTTCGTAGCAACGTTTCCTGTTGCAGTAATTAGTTCTTTAATGAGTTGCTTCTGAAGCAAGAAAAAAAACGAGGGCATCATGAATGCTTTTCTCCCCGGTTTTTAAAAAGCAGCAGCGAGTGAATTCTGCGTGCCTGGCGTGCGCGGGCGGTCGTTTCCCATCTCGCCCGGCGCGCGGGCAACTTCGCAGGCAGCCGTTATGCGGCAGGGTGGGCGGGGGGCTGAGAGAGACCCCTCCTGGCCCGTCACCTGTGCGCAGTGGCAGCGGGAGGTCAGGCGTTGAAAACCCGGACATTTGATCCCTCCCAGGCTCGCTCTGGCTCAGTGAGCAGGCGGCTCCTTCCCCGCGGCTACCGGAAACAGCCACACGCCGTCTGTCTGTCTGTAGACTCCAGGCTCAGTGTCTCTGCTCCCTTACTGTGGCCGCCCCGGCAGCCAGCACAGCCTTCGAGAGCATCCATTGAAAGCCCTCAAACCGCAGGGAAGTACTAAGCCGCGGCCGCCCCTGGTGCTCTGGGGGGGCGTGGGGAGGCGATGACGGCTGCTGGCGGTCACCATGCCCCGAAGGCGGCGGGTGGACGACCCGTGAGCCACGAGGGTGCGGAAGTCCAAAGGAAGCACCTGTCGGGCGAGGGGGAGGTAGAGTGGGCGGCGATATTTTTAGTTGCTGTGTAGGGAGCTGTTTAACATGAGAAGAAATGGCACTTTGGTTTTGGGGGTTTTTTAAATTTATTTTCGGGGTTGCTCTAGAAGGTGAACTAGGGATTTGTGGCTTCAGGGCCCGAGACGGCCGCATGGCTGGGCGTCAGCACAGAGGCTCACGTCCGGGTGGACTTGGCAGGCAGCCTCTCCCCGAGAGGACCCCCTGCGGACGAGCACGGGGGCCGTCACCGTGGAGCTCACCTGTGTCTCCCTGCGAAAGGGGCGGGTGCACAGAGGGTGCCTCTGCTAGAGCACCTCGAGACTGTACCGTGGTGCCCGGTTTACCCTCCACGCACACAGCTGTGAGCCTCTGAGGGACAAAGACGTGTCTGTTCCTCGCGTATCTCCAACCCGGAGCACACGGCCATCCGCGTGGAAAGTGGAGCGGTGAGCCGGTGAGGGGTCTCCTCCCTGAGCCGCCCCCAGGGCACGGCCCGCAGAGTTCAGGCGTCAGGGGTTCTGTGTGTTTTTCCATTCAACCCATGGGTCAGCTCTTCGGGGCCCGGAGGAGACTAAACTGTGAGCCCCAGCATAAGCAGCGCCCTTGCTGCCCCTCCAGGTCCCCTTCCCAGAGCTCTGACCACACCTGCCTGTCCTGCTCTGCCCGGAGCCCTGTCCGCCCCGCACCTTCCTGCCCTGCCCGGAGCCCTGTGCGCCCCGCGCGCCCGCCCTGCCCGAAGCCCTGCGCGCCCTGCGCGCCCCGTGCGCCCACCCTGCACGGAGCCCTGCCCGCCCCGCGCGCCTGCCCTGTCCGCCCCGTGCACCCGCCCTGCCCGGAGCCCTGTCCGCCCCGCGCGCCCGCCCTGCACGGAGCCCTGTCCGCCCCGCGCGCCCGCCCTGCCCGAAGCCCTGCGCGCCCCGTGCGCCCACGCTGCCCGGAGCCCTGCCCGCCCCGCGCGCCTGCACTGCCCGAAGGAGGAGGAGGAGCCCCGGCGTTGGGCTCGGGGAGGTCTGAGCGTGTGCGCCCGCTCCAGCACTCGGCAGGGAGGCGGCATCTGACACCCGCAGTGGCCCGGTTTCCGCCTCAAGCCAGCGCTGCTGTCATAACGGCGCATGTGACCAGCGCGGCATCACACGTGAAGGAGCGGAGATGCGATGACCTGGCATGAGTTGGGGCACCTTAAGGTGCTTCCCGGCCCCACGGCCCCCGGCCGCCCGGCTGGAGGAGGGAACACAACAGAGAGGCGCCAGCGTGTATTTCAAAGGAAGCGTGTTTGCCGCGTGGAACGGAGCAGCTCATTTCCGCTTCCCTGCCGCTTCGCTGGAAATGGCGCAGATAATACCCCGCGTTTGAAGCCATTAGTCTGCAGTTTTTGACTCGATTAAATTCACTTAGGCGGGTGGCCGACTAGTTACGCTGAGGCGCCTGGAGCTTCATTGTGGTTTGTTCGTGCTCAGAAAAGCGCGTGTTTGTAGCTTCGATCCTGCGCTCACGTGGCTCGGGGTGGTGCTGCCGTGGGCCTGGGGCTGTCCCGCAAGTCGTGGTCGCGCTGCCTGCAAAGGCCGCGTTCTGTTTTAAATATATTGAGTGTTACGCTCTTACAAGGTACACGGGCTTTCGGGTGACCGAGTTTTGGTTCTGAAGAATGACGGTTTTAGAACGGGTGCCGATATGACTGGAAGTGTTTGGTTAGCTTCCTTCTGCGCCGTCATATCTCCGTGGAAATTTCCAGATTTATGTACTGTGTTGTCTGTCATTGCTTGTACAAGGAAATTATACTTTTTAAAAAAACAGTCAGTAGTTGAATCCAAGAAAAGTACTAAAGAAAATGGAGACCACTGGGCCCCGAGGGTTGGCCTCAGCCTCTTGTGGGGCCCAGGGTGGCTCAGAAAATGTCACCAAATCCATACGAAGAGAAAGAAACACTGAGTTTTTCACTTCGATCTTAACTTCATGAAAGAAACTCAAGAAACTTAATTCTAGAGTAGTTTCAGAGCTGAGTTAATGTTTTGAATTTAAAGACTACAGAAAAGCATCAGATTTTTAAGTTTTCAAAAAGAAAACGTTTGTGGGAGACCCTTCATGTCTCACTCCCGTTCACCCGTGTGTGGGCGTTGAAAACATGCAGAGGTTGTAGGTGACATCGTTTTATTTAGAATGCGCTTGAGAGTTTTTAATATCGTCAGACTCATTCCTTCCTCCGCTCACTCTTCCTGGGCTTAGGAAGGGCGGTTATTTTGTGACGTTATCCTGTATAGAAGTTGAATGAATTTCAAGGCGAGGAGAGAGATCTCGGGGGGAAGCAACTGGCCAATAAGTCAATCACACCCCCATCAACCACACCTCCTTCTGGACACCCTACCTCTCTTCCCGCCTCCTGGACATCCCAGGTGAAAATACCAGAAAGCTAAGAGTCGCATCCCTGCATGTCCTTGCACACGACCTGTATCCTGATACAACTTTTTTGTAAGGTAACTCCCTTGATTTCTATCTGTAGAGCAGCGTGAAAATTTCTCGATTTGGACTGAGTGCAGCACCCCAGAAACCACTGGCAGACGGTATGTTATGTCTGCAAGGGGGGGATGGGCCCCTTGCCCATCAGGATGCCTTATTTTATGTCTTCTTGTACGGAGAGCGTGGTAACAGCCCACTGTCATGCGTCCCCGGCCGTGGGAATGAGCATATTTGCGAGAGAAGAAAGAAATGGCTTTCCTGTCATTGGACATTTGAGAGACGGGTTCTTGGCTGGCTGTGGGGATCGCTGACTGAGAGGTGTGCATGCCCCCCTGCATTTCTGTCCTTCCGTCCATCCCGCCCCCACCCCGCTGGTCTGAACAGCTGTCAGCGTGTGCCGTGTGCTGGTCTGTGCTTGGTTCCCTCAGGGTGCAGCGTGGGCATGTGACCATCACACCAGAGGGAGGTAATCAAGGAGTGGCACCCAGGGGTTGCCTAAGTGACGCCCCGTCCTGAGCTCCTCCAGCAGCCATACCGATTTTTGATAAGTATCTATTTCATGTAAAAACACGAGGACAGTTTTGGTGTCAGGATTGAAATAAAGCAATCTTTTTTTTTTTTTTTTTTTTTTTGCCCTCATATAGTTTTTGTTCCAGTGCAGGTCAAACATTTATTTCCAACGACTAGGATAAAACCTCTTCATCGTTCTCTGTATAATTTCAATACCTAGAATAGGGTAATAATGTTATTTTATACTTGTATAACATTTGCCATCAGTGCTAATAAAAGTGGAACACAAGGGGCACACACAATTTAAAAAGTTTAATAGCCACATTAAAAAAAGTTAAAGAGAAATAGGTGGAATTCGTTGTATAACATTTTAGTTAACCCAGTATATCCAAAATGGTTTTAAAATTTTGTAATCCTCACCTGAGGATCTGTGTATGGATTTCAGAGACCGGAGGAGGGAGGGGGAGGGGAGAACAGCAGTGATGTCGGGGAGACAGACGCTGGTCGGGCCCGGCCCGGGGCAGGCTCCGCCCCGTGGCGGGTGGTGTGCTGAGCTCACAGAAGCTGCATGTCTGTTTTCATCATCAGCCGCTGTCTGTCCGGCGGTTGCTGCCTTGGGCCCCCTACCCACGCGGCTAGATCGGCTCACCTGCCGTCTCTCACACCAGGGGTGGAGGGATCCTTGTCGACAGGGACTCCAGGCGTGGCCTTCCCTGGTCCCCCTCTCAGCCCCTGGTGTGGGCTCCCTCCAGGGCCGGGGGCCTCGGGGCACGGGGGGAGGGATAGGCGTGCTGCCCGTGAACAGCTGGGGGTCTCCTTTCAGTGGGCTGGAGGGGGTTGAAGTTAGTCATCGATGAAACCCGATGGCCTGCTTTCATAAGACCTCAGATCTGAGGGGCGTCGGGGGGCGTGACGCTGACCAGAGGGGCCGGGAGGCAGATGCAGGGGGAGACGTTACAAACGTTCTGGGGGCACACATGTGCATTCTGTGCACACACGCGCCCTCTTTGCCTTTCTCCTCGGACCCCGCACGTCACGGGGGCGGTCTTCCTGTCCGGCCCTGTCCCCTCCACCCCACTTCGTTGCGCCCACATCCTGTCACCGCCTCCACGCCACTTTCCGAGGATCCCTGGCCCGTGGAGCACTGGTTCCGTGTGGGCGGGAGGTTGTCCCCTCTCACGAATGTTCTGAGTTTGAACACGATTTAGAAACCGTGTTGTTAACGGACATCGCAGGGAGCTCTGCGGGTGCTCGGCCTCCCGGGGGCGGGACTGGCCACCTGCGGAGTTGGAAGCTCAGTGACAGCGCGTGCTGGGACCCTGGTGGCTGGAGCCTCCCAAGCTCGGGGCCCGGCCTGGGTCCCCTCACTCCATGCCCTGCCCCCGGCTCTCCACTTAGCAGAGACTTAGGGCCTGGATAGCAAGTGATATTTTTCAGGGAAACCCTTTACCACAAAAACCATTTTCCTCTCCGGGATACCCGTGCCGGGCCTTGGCTGTGTGGAGCCCCCACGGCCCACCGTGGCCCCCAGGACTGACTCACAGCACGTTTCACGCACAGACGGGGTTCCCGATGTTTCTCGTCAGAACCGCTCTCTCTGCGTGCTGGCCTCACAGACACGCTGCAGGGCCACGGGACGAGCCCTGGCCGGGGGCTCCGTGGGTTGGAGCGTCGTCCTGTAAACCAAACGGTGGCGGGTTGGTCCCAGTCAGGGCACATGCCTGGGCCGTGCGTGTGGTCGGTCCCTGGTTGGGGGTTGAGGTTCGTATGAGAGGCAACTGATCTCCCTCTCTCTGTCTCTGTCTCTGTCTCTCCTCTCTCTCTCTCTCTCCCCCTCGCCTCCTTTCTCTCTACCTCCCTCCTCTCTCCCAAGTCAATAAACATTAAAATTGTTTGAAAAAAATCCACAAGACTTTTGCTGGACTCTCCACTGGGATGGAAATTCCCTCCCCCCAGGGAACTGGAGTGACATTTTTGAATTAGGTATTTACTCTAATGATTCAGAGAGAGAGTCACTTGGTCCTGTTTGCTTTATTTTCATTAGAAGCTGAAGATTTGGATGGTGCTTTCGTGATTTATTGAGGACTGCACCAAGACCGTTGGGATTCAATAAATATTATTAACGACCGGAGTGAAGACACTGATATTTCCCTCACCCACGTGTCCCTCCATATTGAGACCAAGGGCTCATTTTTAATGAGTTCAGATAGCAAATATAAATAAATGTTGCCTCTCTGTTACCTGAATGGCTTACCTGTTTGGAGGTTTTATTGTCAGGAACTGCCAAATAACAGGCATGCATCATTTTAATTGAGTCTTAAGCCTGACACTTTTATTGAAAAAAATAGATTTCACGTTATTTTTCATACATAAACACTGCTAAGCCTACTCTTCCCTGGTGAAAGGTACCTCAGATGGGGGTGACCTTCCGTCCATCTTTCAAGGAAAAAATAGATTCACTCTCTCCTATCCTTGAGGTTTGGCAAAAATTGATCCATCAACTGTCTAACGACCTATAATAAAATGAATGTATGGTGTCCCATTCCAGTCACGAAAGTAGGCATGTGCCAAAGATGTGTGCGGCGTCCGAGCCCAGGGTCCTGTGTGCGGTAATGTCACACCCGTGTGACTTTAGTCCCTACTGGAAAGGTGACAAGGTTCCTAATTCACAGGAGATTCATTTTTCCCATTCTTCCGTCATCTCTGGCCCATAAAAGGCAGAGCTCAAAATCTGTATGTTGCTGAAACAAGGCTGCAGGTATAATTAAGACAAAATGAAGCCGATGGCCCAGAAGCACAGCTTAGAAGGTGGGAGGACTCAGCCTGGTACCAGGGCGCACGTTGGTATCTCCTGTCCAGATCCAGAAAGACTCGTGCGTGCCTGCTCCGTGCCCCGTGTTTATGGAGAACGGTAGGATCCTGCTGTCGGCCTGCGCACGTAGCAACACTCAGAGCACTTGCAGGCTGCCCCCGTCATCAGTACAGAATACGTGTCGCTGTTGCAGAGAAATAGTGTCCCTTCATTCCCCCCTCCTGATCTGCTCTGGAGAATTAGCTGCTCTGCACGGAGTTATCACCTTTCCCGGGCAGAGGGCATCCGGAGGGTCCCTGGAAGGTGGGCTTAGCTAATGATGCAGGAAAGCGCCCGGGTCAGCGTCCTGTTCCCAGGAAATTCACGGTAGTTTCAGAGAGATAAGAAATGCATGGATCTAGGTCTCTTGGGTTCAACCTTAATGTGCTGCTTGATGTCTGGTAGCCACAGCTCACTGTTGGGGTCCGGATGAAGATGGATACAGCTACAGGAAAAAGTTTTAGGCTTCTCGGTGATTTTGAGAATTTAGAGCAAAACCTTGGAATGATGGGTATTATGACAAAATAGAATAATCAATGCTTATTAGCATTATGAGGATGAAAAGCAGGTTATAGTTTTGTTTTTTTAATTCATTGATTGAGGGGGAGAGAAACATCAATTTGTTGACATTCATTGGTTGATTCTTGTAGGTGCCCTGATGGGGTATCGAACCTGCAATCTCGGCACATTGGGATGACGCCCTAACCAACTGCTCTTCCCGGCCAAGGAGCTTATAGGTTTATAACAAGTGTTTTATAGGTAGGACGACCATATTTCCCAATTTTCTTAGGACAATCCTGGCTTCTGCCGATTGTCTGGCTTGAGTTTAATAGCATCCTCTTTCCTTCCCACTGTGCTTGGTTTGGGCAGCAAGTCACATGGCAGCATCGGTACGGAGGAAGCGTTAACATCTAGAACAGCAGCGGATTGAAATGAAGATTTCAGTGACAGTAATTTTGAGATCCCCTTTTACTACCCTTCCATCTGGTATCGATGCCCATTTCTCTTTTTATTTGCCTGCATCTGTTAGAAGAAAAGACAAGTAGGAAACATGACCCACCTTGGCCCACGCTGTTGTGACATCTTCTCTCTGCAGTCGCCCTGGAACTCAGAACTCGGCAATGTCACTGCGCTCCCATCCGCCCGACAGAGTGGGGGAGCGAGGGGGAGCGAGGAGGAGCCAGAGACGTCCTGGGCTATGAAACCTAGGTGTCCCCTTTCTCCTTGTTGAGTTTGCTCCTTAACCATCACCGTTTGCACTGGGTACATGATTTACTTTTGTGGGGACAGCAAAGAAAAATACAGAGATTATGGGCCTTGTGATAACTCGCAGAAGAAATCTCATTTGCCTGGGCAATTACGTTTCTGTTCTGCCTTCAATGAAAACGCGCATTACGGTGAGTAATGCCTGCACGCCGAGGCTCTTAAAAAGGAGTCCCATTTGCGCTTCTTTTCCCTTTGATGGCGGTGGTTATTCGTCTCGTTTGCTGGAGCAACCTTCGGGAGGGCCCCGATCTCAGGGCAGTCACGGGCCCAGCGCCCGAGAGCGCCTGTGGTCGGACGGAAAGAGAAGGGACCAGTTCCTTCCTCAGGTCTCCATTCCCCTTTGTCCCCCCTTGGAGCGTGGCATGTGGCCAGGGTCAGAGAGCCACCTGTGGGAACAGGCACTATGTTTGGTGCAGGTGAGCCCCTCAGGGATCAGTCCACGGCCGCCGATGGGGGTCGCGTCAGGAGGTGCTGAAGGTGAGGGAGCACAGCGATAAGGGCTCGTGAGCGCTGGGGCCTCGGGGCACCCCAATGCCGTACCCGCAGTGAGAGGAGGAGACTCTGGGCAGGGAAGGCGCTGGATGAGAGTCCTCTTCGGTCAGCAGAAGCGCCACCCTCGCGTTCCGTTTTGCTTGTTTTTGTGAATCTCGCGGGTGATGCGTGTATCCGCAGCGTGCGATGGAACGCAGGGGGAAGCGGGGGTGGGGAGCTCGTTCCTTAGGCGTGGACGTGGCCCCGGCAGTGCCCTTAGCCGGTCTGCCCGGTATGGTCTGAGAGGGACGGGGGTCCAGCTGACGTCCAGTTTGAATCGAGGAGCCAGGAGCGCTCACAGCAGAAAGGAGCCTGTGTGGTCCCTGCTCACTCCAGAATGAAGAGAAGCGAAGCTCCAGAAATACAGGCTTTGCCTGACTCCCGCGGCGACCTGCTCATCGGGGTCAGGAGCCAGGCTCACGTGCACCCCCCGGGTCCCTGGCGTCAACCCCAACTCCCCAGAGAGCCTCTAGACCCTGTAGCTGTTCCTTCAGTCGTCACCCCTGGGGTGGCCTTCCTTCAGGACCGGTGTTGTCATGGCGATAGAGCCCTGAGAAGCTGTGTCGTGGCCCCATTGTTGATGGGGCTGGGCCGGCTCCAGCTAACCCGGCAGCCTCAGGCTCGGAGCGCACGGACGTTATTTCTTCCTCTTTCCGGGGTCTCAGACCCCAGAGATAAAAGGCTTTCTCTAGAGCCTGCGCAGATGGGGCGGTGTTGGGGCCGGCACGCCACGGGATGATGTTGGAGACCCCTTCCTCTACCATCTCCTCACTCGGCGGTCCCCAGTACACGGGGGCCGTCCGTCTGTGTGGCTTTTTCTATGAGATGAACAGACTGTTTTCCCGTGACCTCCCTGCTGACAGGCGGAGGGATCACTGGAAGACCGGGGGACCACCGATGGGAAGCGAGGGCTTCCTTCTGTCAGTGAGCCCCTCAGCCTTTTGATTATGTGGTCCTCCAATTCCCTCTCTCTGCAGATAGTCATGCTCATCCGCAGGGAAGCTCGTTTGACAGGAAATGGAACAGGAGGGGGCTGCCGCCGGGCGAGGAGAATCCAGCTTTGGAGGATCTTCGTGGGGGAGAAGAGCTGTCACAGGGCCATTTTCGCTCTCTATCCGTTCACGGTGCGCTGTGACCCTGCCACGTCTCGGGGTGGGCCCAGCATCACACGCAACGGGCCTGTGAACTCAGCAGGTGTGGTTGGATGCAGAGCTCTAGCGGGAAGTTAACAGCCCGACTGAAGCCCAGAGCCACATTCTTGGGGCCCAGAGAAAGCGCCCCTTCACGCTCCCGAAATGCGGCGACTAGCCACGCGCCCGGCACCACCCGGGAGCTGCTACGAGGCGCGCGTGTCAGGACGCCCACCTTGGTGCGTGTTTCTTTGGGAACGGGCTCGGCCTGCAGTTTCCGCATTGTCAGCCGTTGGTGCGAGGGGGCCAAGCCTCCCCAAAATTAATAATGAAGAGACCACAAAAGTGTTCTTCGTAACGTCTTCATCGAAGCTGTTCCTGTGCGTGTGGCCCAGAGATCGCCGGGAGATGCTGCCGAAAGGCAGGTTCTGGGCCTGGCTGGGTGGTCAGGGGGTTGGGGTGCCGTCTCATGCACCAGACAGTTGTGGGGTTGGCTCCCCACTTGGTGCATGTATGGGATGAATGTCTCCCCCCGCCCCCCCAACCTTTCCTTGCTCTCCCAAATCAATAAATACATCCCTGGGTAGGATCTGAAAACACTGCAGGCCCTGATCCCGCGGGCTGGGCGTGGGGCCTCGGCGTCCGCCTGTCTAACCAGCGCTCTCGCCAGGAGGCCGCGGCGGGCCCCCGGGTCAGCGTGTGGGGAGCGGAGCTTGCGGTCTTTCCTCACACGGACTGCGTGTCCTCTGCGAAGCCACTGTCCGAGCTTGGGCGGGAACCTCTCAGAGTTTCAGGGACGAGGACCCGCAGAATCTGAGAAATTAAGCGCTCGGGGTGTTTGTTCCAAGACCCGGGTTTAGAAAATGTGCAGACAGCGGGGGGTTCTGGGCTTTTTTCCTGACGAGAAGCAACAGGAAGACTTGCTTTGTCAACTTCTTTGAATAATCCGCTTTGTGTCAACAGCATCGTGGGGAAGGTGTCCCCGGCCCTTTCCCGCTCGCTCCATCGTCATTGGAGACAGGCGCGCACTCTGGCCTGGGCAGCGAGGTGTCACTCCGGGGCATGGGGGTGGCTGGCTGGTGCCCGCGGGAGGAACGCCTGGCATTGGCACGCGTGGGATGGAAGCCGCTGCCGCCAACCCAGCTCATTAGACAGGCGCGCTCGGTGCCGCCTCGGAACGGCGGCTCATGTTCCCTTTTGGCTGTTTTAAAAGCTCTGCTTCGAGCCTGTTTGTTTTTCCTCGTTTCCCGGTGTCTTTGAAGAGCATCTATCTTAGGCTGTACAACCCAGCGTGCAGAGAGACGACACGTTTGCGCCCGGGAAGGCGGAGACCCGTTTCTCCGTGGTTTTCCCCAATGGAGCCTATTGAACTGTGATGCCTTGAATGTGAAAGACACGCTTTCCTTTTCTGTGAATTCCTAGGAAATGTTCCCCGTTCTAAAAGCTCCAGGCTGGCCTTGCCGGGGAAGGAACACGGTGAGAGAATCTGGGCTGTAACTCCCGTGCGCACGTCGGGAGCAGCCGTGGGAACGCGTCGCTCCCCCGCGGATCCCCCGCGCTGCGCTCCGAGGCTGGAAAGCGTTGGGTTTCTCTCCCTGACAACGCGTTAGGTGGCAGCTGCCCCTACATGGGGACTGGCTGGGTAGTCTCTGCTGCAGGGAGGGCTGGGGAAACAGCTTTTCTTTGTGAGAAGACACGCCAGGGACGTCACGGGCGCTTCACGTCGTGGCGAGGCTTGGGATCAGGAAAACGAAACTCCCGCCTTCCGTCGGGGACGCAGGATCCACAGTGACACTTGGCTTGAGATGTGGGCGTCTGTCCAACACCTGATCTGACATCATTTTAATGGTTCAGGCCCGTTGTTAGCGTTCCGCTGCATTTTGTGCTGATTTCTTTTGAGGCTTTTAAGAACGCTCACTCCCGGGGACAAAATCCGAACGGAGTGGAAGAGGAGGTAACTGAATTTGCATTCCCTGGTATCATCTGCTGGAGTCAGAAACCAGAGCTTAGTAAGACGGTTTCCATAATAGGATCCTAAATCATTTTTATAACGTAACAGAATAAAGACAAAAGAACGCCAGTGAGGAGGAGGGCGCTCATCTCTGCCGTTCGGTTGCGTGCTAGTTTAAATTACTCTGGTCCTGGGCATATTATCAACACCTCACCTTCAGCATTTTAAACATATGCTGACTGAGTTTATATTTTGTTACTTGTTTTATTTTATTTTTTTTAAAGGTGGGGAGAAAAACTTTATGTAAGATTCTCTTTTGAGTTCCAGCTTTTCCTGAATGCTGGGGACCTTGTCTCCTCTTCCAGCAATGCACCCCAGTATTCCTGAGTCTCTGTACTTCCTCACCCAGGCCGACACCCCAGACCCTCCACGTTTCTTCCCAGGCAGGTCTCATCAAGCCCTGAGCTCAGGAGGGACCCCGGGAAACCGCTCCCCACAGAGGGGAAGGTGGAGGAAGTCATCCTTCTGGCATTTTTGTGGGGACGAGCCATCATCCGGGGAGGGGGCAGATCGGGCAGAACTTCAAGCAGCTGCTCCGAGTGGCTTGTTTTGGTGACTGCGAAGGATTTGTGGTTTGGGGTCTCTCGTCTGGCACCTAAGCTTGTGCCACGCAGAACATGGACCGCCCTGCCCCCAACGCTAGGGGAGCGTGGCCGGAGCGGGTGAGCTGGGTGACAGTTTCGCTGACAGCCTTTCTTAGTAAGAGCATGCTGACTTGCCTCCTGGCGGTGCCTTCCATATGGCGTCCTGCTTATTTTTATCTGGAATTCAGGTGATTTCCTGCAGAAGATGAGATTCTCTGCCAAGATGTCACAGGGGAAGCTGGGTGACAAAGCTAGAAGTCACTTCAATTTTTCCAAAGGGCTGAAGAGCACAGTTATCCCAACGGATGGACCTGCCGTCCTGACCGTGACTCTCCCGGGGCCGCGCGGCCTTTTCCTGAGAACGTTCATGGCCCGAGCCCCTCGGGTGCGTTATCTGAAATGCCCAACGAACACGCGAGGAAGTCTGCCGCCTGGGAGGCCGCGTCTCCGTGACGAAGGCAAATGTCTGGATGGTAATGAAGCTGGATGGAGCACCAAGGCAAAAGAAACCCAGGCAGACCGGGATGGGACTCGGGAGGCAGACATTTATTTATTTATCGTTTGTATCCGATGTATGGGGTGACATTGGCCAACACAATTATGTGGGTGAAAGGGGTACGATTCCACAGCACATCCTCTGTGTATCGTACTGTGTGTTCATCACACCAAGTCAGGCCTCCGTCCATCACCACGGATACCCCCGTCCCCTCTTGTACCCCCTCTCCCGGCTCTCCCTCCGGTGACCGCCATGCTATCGTCTGTGCCTACAAGTTTGTTTTCTTTGCTGAATCCCTTCGCCTGTTCCCCCCAGCCCCCCAGCCCCCTTCCCCCCGACGCTGCCAGTCTGCTCCGTGTCCGTGAGTCTGCTTCTGTTTTGTTTGGCGGTTTATCTGCGCTCTGAGTGCACGCGACAAAGCAGAAGTGGCAGACGCAGCACCGACCGCGTGAGAGGAAAGGACAGAGCGTACAACGGGCCGGCGAGAGTCGGGGTCCTTAACCCGGGGCGGCGGCGCCTGTCTGCTCCTGTGTCGGGGCGCCTTCCGCAGGGCGCCGTTTCCTCCGCAGCAGCAGCGGGTGGCACCGCGGCTTCTGCCCCACCAGCCGCTCACAGACGCCGGGGCCCTGAGGGAGCAGCAGCCCCGGACTCAGGGAACAGCCACCGCCGCTCCCTCCCGCGCGGCTGCCTGGGTTCGAAAGCCGATGCCCCAGGCGTCTCTGCTGCAGGGACACAGCCCTGCCCCCTGCGCCGCAGCGTCCAGGGCCCGCCCGTCTTCCGGAGCTGCCGCCCTGCCTGCAGGGAGTGGTGCCTGCGGGTCTCCCCGACCGAAGTTGCCGTGGAGACCCCCAATTTCCAGACGTGCCCCCGACCGGATGCGGACAGGCCCCGTGGTTTGTTTCCTTTTAAACCAAGTGCTCCATGGTGGCGCTGCGCGGGCCAGGTCCTCGGTGGTCACCGCCGCCATCGTCCGCACGCAGAGGCCACCGTGGAAGTGGGCTTTAGTGGGGCATTCCGCCGCCTTCTCTCCTCGGAGGTGTATCCGCCAGCGCGTGGCGTGCGTGGAAAACGCTGCTCGTTCAGAATTTGTCGGGGAGCGGGGGTGAGCAGGGGACCCCCGGGCAGGCGAGCAGGGGTGCAGGCCGATGTATTTGGACACACCCGTTTGGTCGGTGGGACTACGGGGGCTGGGGGCCCGGGCTGGCTGCCCCCGAGAGGGCTCCGAGCCGTCTCTGTGGCACCGGTGTCCCCTCAGCGGCCCTCCGCACGGAGCCCCCAGGCCAGGCAAACCTCACTTCCCATAGGCCCTGGGACGCGCCTTGCCGTCCACGGCCACGTTCTGCATACAAACCCATTTGAATTCGGCAGCAGCTTCTCCAGCAGTTACTATAAATAGGTGAGGCTCCTGTCCCCACCCGAGGAGCAGAGGCTCTGACGCTCGGTTCTTCATTCTCTTTGCTGCAACTAGAGGAGGGACTTTGCCCCTGGTCAGTGGGAGCGGATGCGCTGGTCTCCCTGCGGCTCCTGTGACCGTCGCCCCCTGGGGATGGGGTCAGCAGCCCCACCATTATAAGCACAACCCCCAAGTTCTTTTCCTTGCCGTTATCCTGTTGCAGCTGTCCCCATCCCCCCCTTTGTGCGCCCCCACCCAGCCCAGCACCCCGCTCCCACAGAGCACCCCCACCCCAGGGTCCACGCCCGTGGGTCCTTCACACATGTTGTTTGTCCGGTCCCTTCCCCTCCTTCCCACCCTCACCCCCCGGCCCCGGCCCTCCCCGTGGCCCCGTGGGAGCCGTCGTGGCCGGTTGGCACTGACGCGCGAAGACGGGACGCTAGGTTTGGCCCTGGTGAGTGACGTACGCCGGGTCTTCACGAACCTGTTGCAGAATCCGAGCCGCGGGAAGTCTTCACGCCTTAACGGGACAGAAATGGATGCGCTGTCATGCCAACGTCATTTATATTCTGCGAACGGTGGCGATGAGTGAGCGATTTCACATGGAAATAAATCAGGAATCCCCAAACGTCGCGTCGTCGGCCCAGCCCGCAGGTGCCTGCGTGGGTCTCCGCAGTCCTGTTCCTTCCCTGGTTGGGACAGACCGTCCCGGAGACCCTCGCAGAGACGCCTGCGGTTCCCCTGACCCTCCTTCCAACTTCCCGGCTCGCCAGCCGCAGAGAACAATGTATCCCTCTGCTGCCTCGTGTTCTCAAAACGGAAAACCCAGACGGCTGGTCCTGAGACCGCGCTGCGTAAAAATACGTCTAAAAAAATAGCTCCTTTAATTCCCCAGGCGTCGGGAAGTGTGAGGGACAGAGGCAACAGGAGAGCTGCGTGTGTCACGGCACGGGGGCCGCTGGTTCCCACGGTGCTTTCCCTACGAACCTCAGCTGATACCACCCTCCTCTTCGTTCCCGTTACTATTCCCGCTGGGCCGTCGGGGGAGGTGGCTCCCAGGCCGTGACGTTCTCTGCCTGAGGTCTCCCACGCGGCCGACGTGAGCCCGGCATCGGACCGCAAAGCCACGTCCGCCGCGGGGGGGGGGTCACTGCTCTCCGCGGCTGCAGGCGCGGGTTTGCAGTTTGTCACAGAACGCGCCCCCAGAGGCTTCCTTTCCTTGTGATGTCGGACTTCCCTCAATTCCTCGTGAGGCACACGGATCGCCTGCATCCTCTCGGGGGTGCGTTCACAGCTGGTAGCGTCCGCGTGCATTTTCTAAGCTTTTATTGCAGGTAATAAATTACCCTTGAATATTCTTTCATCCAAATTCTAATAAATTATTCTCCTTCCGGGGTTTGGAAAAGGCAGGAAAATCACGTGTATAAGCTACGTCAGGTAGGTTTCTGGTAACGGGATTGAAGGGTTCGGGCGCGAGAAGGCAGCGAGGAGTCTGGGTACCCACCTTCCCTTTGCAGGAGGGCACAGCAGTCGGGGGGTGTCCCCGGCGCTGTCCTTCTTCCCTTGTGTGGTGACTGAGGTCCCCTGGAGGAGGGGGTTTACTCAGGACTCTGGGAAGTGAATCTGTCAGTATTTCATTCGATGCCTTCCTCCGCCCTCCGTGACCTCATGAACAAAGGCAGAAGCAGGTCGCAGGGAGAAACCCCTCGTCCCAGGGCCTGGATTCACCCCCGTTTTCTCGCCTCCTGCCCCACAGGACAGAGGCGCGCTTCTCCTTCTTCCCTTAGAGCCGCGCTGCGTCTCTGCAGGGGCCCAGCCTCCTGCTTCGGCGCCAGGTTCTCGTCCCCGAGGCTTGGTCTTGAGGTGCGTGTCCAGCTTCTCCCGTGTGACACGTGATTGCCTTCCCTTCCGTGTTCCCGGCGGTAACAGATCTTACCACTGTGGCAGCTTGTTCCTCAGGTGCCTTCTCCTTTGCTATAAATAGATGATGATTTTTGAATGAAAGAAACAGTCACATCAGAGCCAGTGAAAGGGACGTGTCCGCGCAGAGTGGTCCCGGAGCAGGTGGCGCTGGTGGGGGTGGGGAGGGAGGGGTCGCTGCCCCGCTCCACCCTGAGTGGGACCCGAAGGCAGCACTTGGGTCCTTCGGGCTGGAATCTTCTCTGAACCTGAATCCTCGGGGCTCTTGTTTGCAAAGGGAGAACATGTTGGTGTGTGTCCCGTCTGGAAACATGCAGTTACTGTTCAGCTGATCATTAGAGCTGACCCAGAGGCATTTCACTGCCATGACCGGAAGGGGGATTTTCTGGGTTCCGATGGTCAAGGCTGTCTGCACAAGGACGAGGCGGGGGAGGCAGGTCAAGTTCAGCCAGCCAGGTGCTCTGGAAAGACCTGGGTCCTGGAGAGGAAGGCACTGGGATTCCGCCAGCACGCAGGCGCTCTGATGGCGCCAAAGGGACAGCGCCAGGGTCGGAGCGGGGGCTGGGCCTGGCTGTGGGGAGAGGCCTTCGCCCCACAGGGGAGGGAGGAAGACGAGGGGTCGGTGGAGCCGGCCTCACCCTCTAGTTCTCAATGCTGCGCACTTGGCCGAGGGCAGGAGAGCATCCCCCGGAAGCCCCGCCTGTCTGCACCGCTGAGGGGACGCAGTGGGCCCCGGGGAGGGCTGGAGGGTGTGTCCTGCTGAGGACTCTGATCTTGGAGGCAGAGCAGTAGGCCTGGCGCAGTCGACGCTTCTCGTCCGGAAACCAACGTGGTCCCCCCACGGCTGCGGCTCCGGGGGCCGCACGGTGTTTGGGTGGCAGGGAACCGCACAGGAACGAGTGGCCGGAAAGACCACCCACTTCTGAGAAGTTGGGGGCACTGGACTTGACTGGTGTGGCCGCTGCCGGGACAGCAAATCAGCCTCTGTTGGAGCTGAGGGTGCGCCGGGCGTATAAAGTGATCGATGAGCTGGGGAAGGAGAGCCAGCACCAGGCAAAGGATCCAAGATGGGGCAGAGGTCTTCACGTGGACCCGTCGAGGGTTTCTCCTTGGGACGAGCTGCTCAGACCTCCCCTGCGTCCTGGCCAGGCGGCTCCATTGCTCGGGGCATCGTCCTGTGCCCCAGAAGGTCGCAGGTGTGATCCCTGGCCAGGGCACACGCCTGGGTTGCAGGTTCGATCCTCAGTCGGGGCACGTACGGGAGGCAGCCGATCGATGTTTCTCTCTCACACCCATGGTCTCTCTCCCCGCTTCTCTTTCTCTCCTCACCCCCACTCCTCCCTCCCTCTCTTCCTCTCTCTCTAGAATTGGTAAACACATCCTCAGGTGAGGATTAAAAATAGAAACCTCACCTGCTCCCCACGGTGACACCGTGAAGCACTGAGCTTTGCGAGCAGGACTGGGGCGTATCCGCACGGGGCACAGGGGACGTGACGGCGGGAATGAACCAGGGCTGAGGAGGGGAAGCGGCGCCCGCCTCCATGCGGCCTGAGTGCAAGGCCTGGGCCGTTGCTTCCTGCGGTCGCTGCCGCACCTGCCCTGGGCACGTTCAGTTTCGGGGTGAGAAGCCAGGGCTCCCTCCCAGTGTGCGCGCCGCCAACAGCCCCACAGCTCGGGGATGGGGGGCCGCGTGCAGACGAAGGCCATCTGCCTCCAGCACCTGCCTCTCGGGGTGTTCATCCAAGGTGCTGGGGGGCTTTGTTCCGTGACGCCGAGATGGATGCCGTCCTGTCTGATTTTGAGACGGTGTGAGTATCAACCACCTCGGCCACCAGCCTCGAGTCTGAGGCCACACCAGCGTGGGTGCCAGGTATCTCCCATATCAGGGGGCCTGTCCCCCTCAGGGGCTTGGGGCCAGCTCTGCATGTCCTCCCTGACACAGGAGGAGGGCAGGCTGGGAGGTAGGTGGCAGGGACGTCACTCTGCCCTGGGTCCCCTGTCTTCTCCCCGGAGCCCCACTGATCGCTACGAAAGCGACTTTGCTGCAGAACCCCCTCCGGGCTGGTCTGTTCTCAAGCGCGCCCCCACATCGCCACCCTCCGCCCACCTTTCATCTGCCTTCTCTCAGTAACGCATGGGGTGTGCCACTGCCTTGGGTTAATTTCCTGTGAGTGACGGGTTTTAAAATGAGCGCTGCTCCCGCTGTACGGGCGTGCGTGCGGCCAGGGCTCGGTGGCGCGTGGGAGCCGGGGAGGTCAGCGCCCAGCTCCGCGCCTCCGGTGCCGCCCACCCTCTCAGGGATCACCTGGGGCCTCCGTGTCCCCCGTGAGACCTCAACGGGCTGACGAGGGGCTAAGCCAGAGGCGGCGTTCCAGGCGCTTCGTCCCGGGTACCGACACAGACACACAGGGGAGGCCTGTGAAGGACCCGCTGGTCAGGTGGGCTGTGCCGATAGAGGCGGGTGTCCCCAGCATGTCCTGGGAACTGTCACCCTATGGCCACCCTGCTGGGCTGTGCTGTTTCTTCTTCTGCCCCCTGGGGGTTCCTTGCCCCTGGCTGCCCTCTGTCCCCTGGGGGTTCCGCGGAGACATGCTCCCCCGCCAAGCTCATCAGCGGGCCCCTGCTTCCGGTTCCTGCCACGGTGCGTCTGCGGGTCCTGCCCGCCTCCCTGCTGAGCGAGGGACGGAGCCCCGGGGGCCAGAGCCGGCCCTGCCGCCCGCTCCCTCTCCTCCGTCCCTTCTCTTCTCGCCAAACCCTTTCTCGAGGCCACAAGGCAATCCTGGGAGTGAAAGAAGACGGATCTGTTAATTGCAGGAGAAACATGTGGATGGAGGAGTGGGAACGGCTACTTCTTCCCGTGGCTTCTCCCCACGCGGGTCTTCTCAGACAGGGGGCAGCCGCCCACCCACTTTCCGTCACCTTGGACCGTGCGCCCCAGGAGACGGTCAGAGTTCCACGCACTTCTCGCCCACAGGTCTCTCTGGGTTCCCTGATGGGGAAGTCATTTGCAAGGCCTGTGCATCGCACCCCTTCCCAGACCAGGGCTCCGGTTCCCAGGATGAAGGAAGACCCCCCGGGCCTTCACACCTGAACGGCCGCGCCTGTTCCCATCTTCACGTGCAGAGGGCGGGGCCCACGCTGAGCTTCCCGTCTGTGCTGGGGCTGGACACGCATCGGCAGACCTGTATCGCGAGCAGGGCTTTGAACATCTGAACGGCTGTGTGTTAAATGAAGAAGACCCGACAGATTGTCGTTGGCACAGGCTGTTGTAAAGAGCGATGCCGTAGGCAGAAATTCGTTTTCAGAACATTAAAAGATTCCAGTGCTAATATTTGCAAATCCTTTCATATGCATGAGAAATTACCAACCCAATCTGGCCGTGGACGCGTAATCTTTATTTGACCAAAGCTTGATATAAAAACGGAATAAACTGTAATTTATATTCACTGACAGCTAATTACCTGGAAGTCTGATTAAAGGGAAAACGAAATTTACTTAATTAGGGTTTTGGCGTTTCGTCTGTACACACATAAACATGCCCATCTCCCCTTCTACACGAGCGTCGCTGGAAATAAATCACCAGCTTTACTTGGTCCATTCAGATGTTGCCAAGCCGAGGACAGCATTGGAAGCGGGGGGACTTCACGCACAATGGGACAGGTGTCGGTCGAGCCAGCCGGTCGGCGGAGAAGGGCCCATCAGTGCGGAACACAGCGTCGATGAGGAAGTGCTTTCCCGTTTCGGAGGCTCAGACAGAGGAGAGCCGTCCGCCTCCGGGCCGCCGGCCTTTGATGGACTCCGGCTGCTCCGCAAGCTTCTCCAGGACGTGCTGCCTGTGAGGCGTGCGTTTCGGGGTGTCGCCTTCCTAGGGTTTCAAGAGCCGGGCAGCAACTACTATTATCCCCTCAGCTGTGGCTTCCAGTTCCAGGGCCTCAGTGACCTACGGTCCAGACGGGCCCCGAAAGAGCACGTAACAAAATTCCCAAAATAAACAATTCCTAACTTTTGAGCTGAGTTCTCTTCGAAGCGAATGTCTTGCCCACTTCGGCCTCCCCTCCCCCACCCAAAACGGGAGCCGTCCCTTCGCCCAGCTCCTCCCCAGGTACGCTCTCCCACTCGTCCGTCCCCTCGGGCCACCTCACTGATCAGAGGGTGGGACCCCATTCACATGACTTTTATTACAGCATATCGCTGGAATCATCCTACTTTATTATGAGTCATCGTTCAATTCCTCCTGTGCCTAGTTTATAAATTAAACTATCATAGGCGTGTATGTCGAGGAAAAATAGGGCTCAGCATCATCCGTGGTTCCAGGTGTCCCCTGGGGCCTTGGAGGGTGTCCTCCGTGGATACAGGGGGACGCAGGTGCAGCCAGAAGCAGAGGAGGCTTCCTGAGCCGCTGTCCCCGTTCTTGCTCCCAGGAGTCCCCAGGGAGACGCCGTTTAAGCAGGAGGTGTCCGTGGGGTGAAATCCTCTTCCTCTGTGAGCAGCTGGAAGTGAGAGGAACCCCTTAACTGTCCAAAGCCACCTGGAAGTCACAGGGGGCTGTTCCTGAGAGAGGGAGCGCTTCCTGATTCACGCGGCAGACCTACCCGTCGTCCAGGGACATGCGTCGATAAATAATTGGATGAAAATATTACTTTTGAAAAGCATTTCGGGTTTTAATGAAAATCCCCGAAGAAATGAAAGTCTTAATTAAATCTGAAACTATTCTTCCCAGGCCTGAGGTTGCCAGCATTTCTTTTCATCCTCCCCACACATCCTCGCTGATTAAAGCAGAATGTAAGTGGCGGAAGAGCCAATTACTTAACAGATAATGTCATTGAAATGAACCCGCAGCCCAGGGAGATGGCAGGGCACGCGTGGCACGGAGCACATGAAAGGGCTGTGGGCGGCGTCCTCGTCCCAGGGGGTGTGGGTGCCAGGCTGCCCTTTCTTCCCCCTCGTTCTTCCCCGTCGCCGAGCCGTCGGGCGGAATTGGCGGGTCTCCGGAGCAATGGCCTCGGACAGGGCTTCTGAAAAAGCGCAGAGTGGAGGTTAAGCAGCGGCAGGTATTCTTAGTGCCTTGTGAGAGACTGCGCCCGGGGCTCTGGACGCGTGGCCCTCGGCCCGCCCGGCCGCCTCCGGTCCCTCGCCGCTAGCGTTCCACTCAGGTCACCGCCGGGAGGCCTCTCGCCTTTCATCCGACCGCAGCTGCACGGGTTGGGCCTGAGGCCACAGGGGGTAACGGGATTCCAACCAAGGGAACCTGCAGTGCCACCGGCGATACCGGGGAGCCCTGCCACACTTGCTTAGAATTCTGGGAAAATGTCGTTGCTCGGTAGGGCCGTGATCTGACCGGCGTGGCTCAGACGGTTGGACATCGTCCCATAAAGCGAAGGCTCACTGGTTTGCCTCCTGGTCGAGGCACGTGCCTGGGTTGTGGGTTCAGTCCCTGGTCGGGGTGCATACAGGAGGCAGCCGACCAAAGCTTCCCTCTCACATTGATGTTTCTCTCTCTCTCTCTCTCTCTCTCTCTGTTTGTCTGTCTCTTACTCTCTAACATCAATAAACATATCTTCAGATCAGGATTTTTTTTTAAATGTTAATGGGTTTGATCAAGTATCCAGTTCAGTACAAGAGACTCCACGTCCTTCATACCATCTTCTAGTGGGCACAGGACAGGAGGGCAGCGGGGCCAAGAACACTTGGGCGCCCCCAGGAAATGGGGGCCCCGTGGAAGGAGAAGACTGTGGGTTTTGGCTCCTTTTTGATGCCAGGGGAGCAGATGTTGACGTTCCCAGTTAAGCCCACAGACACGTGACCCGCAGACGCTGCTGAGTCGGTCGGGCTGGCGTGCTGCGCTGTGACTGGTCCGTGATATCGCAGAAGTGGGACCGGGGTGGTTGCTTGTCTCTGGGACCCTGTCGTGCAAGACGGGATTGTTTAGGGAGTAATGAACTTCTCATGCGTGAGGCAGGTGTGACCCGGGCTAATTAGGCCTTCTGTGGCTCTAGGACTCGGAGGGTCTCGCTCGGTCTCTCCCTCTCAAAGCTTCAGGGCTGAAAACACGTGTGTACCCCTAAAGGTCAGCATGAGAATCTCAGCCCTTTAGTCTGGAAGTAGAACAGAACGCAACTTTTGGGATTGGTGTGGATTTTTTATGTGGACACCCCTTGAGGCGGGAAGCTGGCGAGCGCAGCCTGCGGCCCCGCCTGACGGTGCTGACGGTGAGCAAAGGGCCCTTCCCAGGAGGCCGAGGGGAGCCGCTGCGTCTCTGCCCTGCGGAGGGGCACAGGCTCACCTAGGAGGCGAGCTCGTGGTAAAACGTGAGTCTGATAGTTGAACCCCACGAAGAAACTACCAGCCAGGGCTCCAGGCGTACACACAAGAGGCCCCCACGGCATCCCCTGGGGGGGTTGGAGCCAGGCTTCCCCAAATGATACCCAGCGGGGATCCCTCTGCGGTTCAGGGGACTGGGCCTCGGCAGGGGCTCCCTAGTGAGCATTTGGCTGCAGAGTGGGGTGCAGCAGCTGAGGCCCTGCGGGGGCGGGGACTCACACCCCTTCCCACACCTGCGCCTGCACCCCACCTCCCCGCCATCTCCCAGGACAGAGACTGGGGCGGTGGCTAGGTGCCCCCCCGCCCAGAACAGCCCTGTGGATTCACACCTGGGTGTGAATTTTCATTCACAGATCCCTGCTCACAGCAGGAAGACAGAGTTATAATCCCCAGCCAGGCCTGCTCTGCACCCGGAGGAAACCTGCCCGCCCGCCCGCCCGCTCACAGCCACAGACAGGACCCACCTGGGCCGGGAGTGGGGCGGCCTCCGAGGCAGCCGCAGCTGGGGGCCGCTTCAAGGAAGGGAAGGCTAAGAGGGAAGCTGGTTAGTAACGCGGCTGGTCCCCAGACCGGCGGTGAGCCCCCGCTGCCCGGACCTCCAGGCTCCTGACGCGTGCCGGGAAGAATTCAAGGACAAGCCCAAGGGAGAGCAAACGCCAGTTTTGTTCAGGTGGGGAGAAAGAAGCTAGTACGCGGGTCCCTGGAGACAGGATCAGGGCTGAGCCCGGGACAGACTGCCACCCGCTGTCCCCCTGGTCAGAGTTCTCACCGGGCGTCGCTGGGAAAGGAGCGTCCGAGTGGGCGCAGGCAAACTCACGCGTGGCGCGTGCCCCGCTGTCAGTCAGTTCTCGGGATTGTATGAGTTTCCTAGTGTGGGTTGTTTCTGAACTTTGTGGCCCCAAATTCTGACTCCGCCTTCTGGTTGGGAGGGCTTCTTGCTCCCGATATGGTCCTTTCCCTGGGCCCCCCTTACCTGTAGTGTCTGGTTTCACGACAAGGATGGTTTGATGAGCTTTGGGGTCGTCCTGGTCAGTTTTCCCTTCATCTTGGGTTCCTCTGGTTTCAGCCAGTCCTTGCTGACCCCTGCAGGGCTTTCCTGCCGTAAGCAGGAAACTCTGGTCCCGCGTGGAGGTGGGGGCTCTGGGGAGGACCCCCAGTCACGCATCGGCTGCCCCCGTTTTCTCATTGCGCATGCTGGGAGGGTTCCCTGCCTCCCCTCTGTCCTGCCCGGTCACCGCCCGGGTTCTCGGGCGGATTTTCGCGATGTCACGGCGTTGGGGTTCGGGTCTCTCTCGTTGTGCTTAGGAACGGCCCCAGAGCACAAGAGTAGTGACGTTGGCAATTCAGATCCGCCAGAGAGAAGCCAAGAAGGGCCTCCGTGAAGTGGAAAGTGGGGGTTCTGAATGTCACAAGTGTGGGGGAGCCCCAGAACGCTCGGGTGTGTGCAGTGAGAGGGAGACCACGCCCACACCCCTTTTAACACAGTGACTGCTTTCCTTGTTCTGTTTTCATGGCAGTTCTTGCTGCTCAGCTTTTACTGTGCCTAATGTACACACTAAACATTAGTACACACACGTATAAGGAGAAACACAGTGTGTGCAGTTCAGGAGCATCTGTGGTTTCAGGCACCCACAGTGTATGGGGGGGTTACCCCTCAGAGAAGGGGGGACTGTGTAGTCTGTTTAGGGGACTTCTTAGTGAGGTTTCTTTTTTTTTTTCTTTCTGTCTGGACTGCATTTAATTTTTTTAACAAGAATTGAGACTAGACTTGTTCTGAATTTTTGAATTGATGTGGAGGAAAGGCCAGGGGGTCGAGAGCCAGAATAATGATCCTCTGGAAGGCAGGAGGCTGTTTGGAGAGGGCACCCACGCTGGGCGGACCATTGTTCTGTCCGAGTACACGGACGCTCTGTGACCACTGCGTGAAGCGGGGAGGAACCCTCCTTTGTCCCTGTGCGTTCCTTCCGGCAGGAGGACAGGCCTTTTGGTGACCCCTAGCTCTGATGACCGAGGTCTTTCACGTAACAGACAAAAACACGCCAGACATCCGACCCATTACAGCTGAACTCCATCCAAATAAGAGATGATCGTCTGCTGTGAACCGACAGCAGACCTCCTGCGAACGAGGGAGACTCTGACAGTAATGCTGATTTAGGGGCAGGAAGCGCGGTCAAGTTCGTCTGGAGGACTTCTGGCTGTGTACGGAAGTGACAGGCCAGTCCCCGCGGTCCACAGGACACACGCTGTCCTATTGTTGTTGCAAGGCCTTTTCCAGAGAAGGTAGATCCTTTCTGAGAAAATAAATTCCATCCTGCGATTTTCTTTCACATTCTACCCTGCCGTTCAGTATCCACGGGGAGTTTCCACCGAAGGCCACGGGGAAGGGAGTTATTTATTGAGCCTTGGCCATTCACCCAGTATGGAGAGAGGCACAGGGGATGAAAAGCAATAAGGCAGCCCTGGCCGGAGTGGCTCAGTTGGAGAGTGTCGTCCCATGAACCAAAGGTTGTGGGTTCTATTCCCGGTCAGGGCATCCGCCTGGGTTGCAGGTTCAAGTCTCCAGTTGGGCGCGTGCAAGAGAGAGGCAGCTGATTGATGTTTGTTTCTCCCATCAATGTCTCTCTCTCTCTCTCTCTCTCCCTCTCTCCCTCTCCCTCTCTCTCTCTCTCTCTCTTTCCCCCTCTCTCTCTCCCTCCCTTCCCCTCTCTCTAAAATCAAGAAGCCGTCCTCCAGTGAGGATTTTTTAAAAAGCAGTAAGGCAGCCACGGTCCCTGTATGTCTGTGCACCAGCCTGGCTCCATGAAATCAGTGCAACGGGAGGACGCCAACCGTGTCAAGGTCACACCCCTCACCGTCCACCTGCTGTTGCTTGCTTTGACACTTGGTATAAATGGGATCGGGAGGGCATATTTTTGTGTCGGATTTTATTTGCCTGCAATGGCGTCCGAGAGCCCGCCGGCCCCTCCCGCCCCACGCCGCAGGTGCCCCCCTTTTGCGTTCTGCCAGGTGCTTCCTGTAGGGACACAGCCCCGCCCCCCGTGGGCGCGTGCTGCCAGGTTTGGCCCGTCTGCGGCGTGGCATTTCGGTGCACAGACAGATGCATCCCCACTGAGGATCGCAGGCTCCGAGCCTGGGTCTGCCAGAGATTCCCGAAGCGGTTATTCCAGGGTTTGCCTCCGTCAGCAGCGGGGCAGGGAGCCCCTGTCCTCCGGGGTGCCCTCTCTGCGCCCGCACTTGCCAGGAGCGGGCAGGCTGTGTTGGGGTTGAGGCTGGTGTTGACGCTCCGGGAGGGGACAGAATCTCACTGCCATATTCATTTCCATGTCTCTGCCGTCCAAAGGACTAGAACTTTCCATGGGCTGGTTTTCCGTTTTGTCTGGCGTCTTTCCTCAAGTGCTTCCCTTCTTCGCAGCGGTTGTCACGCTAATGCCGTCCGAGGAAAGAATGTTAAAATTTCGATGAAGGAAATTGGTCATTCCTTTTATTTCATGTTTTATTTTTGTTACCATGGAATGAAATCCCTTCGTCAAGGATACGGCAGTATGTTCCTTTGTGATCATCAGGGAGCTTTATGACTTTACCGTGTGGGTCTGTGATTGTATGGCGTGAGGTGGGGGTCACGCTTTACTTATTTTCGTGTGGGTATTGCTTCAGGGCAGCGCCCCGTGGTGAAGACACCCTCACTCCCCGCAGTGGTGCTTACTGAAAAGTGGGGAGCCATGCGGGTCTCCTTCTGGGCGCTCTGTCCCCCTGGTGTGCTCATTCTTCAACTGAAATCACACTGTGGAAATCATCGCAGCTTTAAAAAATAACTTCTGTTGATGGGGAGTCTGAGTGCTTCAGAGATCAGCTTCCAGATTGTATTTGCTGTTCTTTGCTCTTTACGTTTTCTAAAAAATTTTAGAATCGGCTTGTGAAATTACACACTTGTGTGCGCACGCACACACACACACACACACACACACACAGAGTAGCTGCAGGTTTTGGTGGAGATCGCATTCCGTCTGTAGAAGATGAAACCGGTGAGACCCTCCATATTATTTACAACATAAAAGTTCTGGATCCATGAGTGTGCTGTGGCCCTCCGCTCATTTAGAGCTTTCATTTCTCTGAGGACATTTTAACGTTTTCTGGGTAGAGATGGTGCACATTTTTATGAGGTTGTTTTGTCAGTGTGTGGGGGTTATTGATGCTAATATAGATGCTTTTATTATCTTTTTAAATATTTTTAAATTATACGTAACGGACACTGTTATGTTAGTTTCAGGTGTACAACATAGCAGTTAGACATTTATATACCTTACAGAGTGATTCCCCCAACAAGTCTAGTCCCCACCTGCCCCCGTGCATGGTGACGACAATATTACTGACCGTCCTCCCTGCCCTGGTCTCTACCTCCCTGTGGCTACTTTATAACTAGCGGTTTGGACTTCTCAGTCCCTTCATCTTTTCCGTCCATTCCTCACCTCTTGCCCTCTGATAAGCGTCCGTTTGTTCTCTGTGTCTATGGCTTTGTTTCTGTTTTGTTTAAGAGATAAATAACAGTCTATGGGACAAAAGTTTCACGCAAACCTCTCTTACTTAACAGGAAGATCATTGTTAAAAAGGAAAGGACTCTAGTGCTGCGTTTGATCCTCCTGCTGGTCTGTTTTACGTGACCCGTGAACAACACATATCTGACCTTACTATGTAAAGCAAGAGGTTAAAGTAAAAAGGAATTCATCTACAGCTAAAATTTTTCAAAAATCACATTAGCTCTCTTTGATCTTCTACCAAACATGTAAAGGGCCTCTTTTGTTAATGCATTATCTTTGGAAAGTCGTTGGAATTAAAATAAGATTCATTTAATAAACTATCATAGTTCATCTGTTAAATTACAGCACTTTGCTCCCCATTTGTAAAATAATCTTCAGACTAATGAAGGGAGGTCAAACGCATGACGTTTTAGTCTAGCCAAATTGCTGTTAATTGCATCAAAGGCTTTGATAAGGTCGACAAATGATGCCTTTTTATATCCTCTCTTGAAAGTGGCAAAAATAAGCTCCTTTCTCAGTAACGCATGTGGGCTCATCACAGGTACGCAATTAGGTTTTCATTACCTGGTTTGCACACGTTTCGTTTCTGAAGAACAGAAGGAGGGATCTGTGTTCCCAAAGCAGCTTCAGAAGACGCACTGACCACAGGGCCTCTTTTGTGACCTTGTGGTGGCGGCGGCGTCCTTCACACAGAGACAGGCTCCCACTGAACAGCCCCAGAAGGACAGTGGGCTTGGCCTTTTTCTGTCCCCAGGCTGGACCACGTCCTCGCCCTTCCCCCTGGCTGCCCTTGCTCCAGACAGTAAGTGCTGACAGGGCAGTTGGACTCCGCTTAGAGCGGGCGGTGGACAAGCAGACGGGCGTGCTGAGCGGGCAGCCGGGCCAGGGCAGTGAGGGGAAGGTGCCTGGACCCCTGGGATGTCGGAGTCCTGCAGGCGCCTCGTGAATTCAGCGGACCTGACTCAGGCCTGAGGACTTGGCCAAACCTGCAGCCTGTGTTATGCTTTAATGAGCCTCGTTTTCTGACAGCATCGGTGTGTAAACGTAATGCCGTGTGTGTGTGTGTGTCTCTGAAAGAGCAGATGCGTGGTATGTGAGGTGTACCACAGAGAAAGGCAGAGAACGGCAAGGACCGAAGTCCGAGGTGCCGGTGGGAGGGGAGCGAGGGCGAGAGCCTGGGGCGTAGCAGTGACCCTCGGCTGAAGCTGTCACTTAGCTGTTGGGCCAGTGTCGTGTGCTAACCCACTTATTCCTGAAATATTATCTGGGTGCCCTGGGTCGCTCTCTGAATAGGGAGCTTCTGAGGGGATCGGTGGGGTTCTTGGGGACATGATGTCCCCTGATTCCAACCCCCATTTGTCAAGTTTCTAAGCTTTAATCCAAAATCTTAAGTGACTTCCCTTAATTTCTTCTTTTCACAGATCCAATTTCAGGCCCAGGGTCTATCTGGGTTCAACCTGCCCCCCAAACATAGTACAAGCTGATCTTTTAAAGACACAGACTCACAGGACTCAGAAATAACCTAGAATGAGCTCAGTTGTTAGAACATCGTCCCGATACACCAAGGTTGCGGGTTCAATCCCCAGTCAGGGCACCTACAAGAATCAACCAATGATGCATCAGTAAATGGAACAACAATTCTCATTCTCTCTCTCTCTCTCTCTCATCAATACATAAGTATTAAAAGTCACCTAGAATGGGCCCAAATAGAAGAGTGCACACCATGTATTGGTAGCTCTGGAAATGCCTTGACTGGGTGCTTTGCAGCAAAGTCTACGCACCATGCCGGCCGGTTCAGCTCCGTATAACGAGGCAAAGCCCCTGTAGGAGACAGTCGCCTGTTTGACGTTAGCCAGGCACAGCGACGCGCTGTTGCTAAGTGACCACAGGTGCGATTTGTGACCGTATGACAGAAAATTAGATGGTGAGACATACGTAAGCCAAGTGCCTACGGAGCTTCCCCATAGTGGGAAACAATCTCACCCCAGGCCTCTCCCACCAGGGGTCCACAGTGGGGGGCCGGGCAGGGCCGCCGCCTGCTGGGTCTGCCTTTCCCACGGAGCGGAGCGCCGCAGGTTGGTGGCTTCAGGGGCGGCCGGGTTAGCGCGTCTTACACCAAGTTACCCGGGATGCAGGCTGCCCTTGCAGGCGCGGGGGTTTACTTCTAACACCAACACCCGGCTGAGTCGCAGCGTGTGTGATCCTTATTGGCTCCGGCGGGGCTCCCCCTGAAGTCTTTGTGTGGGTGTGTATTGGGAAGCCTGGCTGCCCTGACTGCATACACAAACACATGCAAATGGCATGGAAATCCAAGTCAACCCTGCAAGACAGGTCCAGGGGAGAAGTGCCATCTCTCATGGAGGTTAAAAAGGGAAAGCAATTTACAAAGCACCTGGGGACAGAGGGCGGTCTCACACGCACTCCCGGGCAAAGCAAGATGACTGACGGCTTGAGTCCTAGCTGACCGCAGGCTGCGTGAGGGCCAGTCGTGGGGCCCCACTGCAGAAACTTTAAGAAACAGGTGTGATCAAGTACCTTCCATTAATGCCCGGTCATTCATCTCTGCCCCAGGCACTATTCTTACTACTTTTCAATCCTCACCTGAGGATATGTGTATTGAGTTTAGAGAGAGGGGAAGAGGGAGGGTGGGCGGGGAGAGAGAGAGAGAGAGACATCAATCGGCTGCTTCCTGTACACTCCCCGACTGGGGATTGAACCCCCTGCCTAGGTATGTGCCCTGACCAGGAATCGAACCTACAGCCTTTGGGGGTGTGGGATGATGCTCCAACCAACCAAGTCACTGGGCCAGGGCTATTCTGTTAAGTTTTGACCCCAGCGTGTGTCCTTACACAGGAGGATGGATGCAGGGATGTCCTGCCCGTGACTTATCCTGGGTTTGACGGGACTCAGTGGGTGGCCTGTTCATTTGGCACGGTGTCAGGGTGAGAGAAATCAACTCAATTCATCGTGATTTCCAGAAATAGATTCACTCAGGAATGGAGAACAAAATGAAAATAAACTTGATCGTGCCGGGACCGGTTTTCATGGGCAGAATCAGACACCGAGGAGTAGCAGAGAGCATCAGACTCACGGGGCCAGGCGTGATCTGTGTGTGAATGTGGTCAAAGCTAAGAGACAAAGGAGCCCAGGGGGACCCCAGTGCAGTCACCTCTTCCCTGGGGAGACGGGAAGCCGCTCCGTGTGTAACCAGATCTCGTAGAATGAGAACATCACATCAGTTGGGAGCCAGGCGTGGCCCATGTGGACTTGGAGTCTACGGACTCGCATGGAATTCACAGCTCAGGTCCCCCGATTGCTCCTCCTGGCCTCGCTTAGGGGTGAGAATGAGCCTTCCCTCCTCCTCCGGGGACCTGCCGTGCTCCTGGCGCGTTTTGTAGACGCCCGTCCTGGCACCGGGGCAGCCATCTGGTCACGCCCAGAAGCCTGTCCCTGAGCGACGTCACTTTCACTGCGTGGAGATGCTCCTACAACTCAGGGTCTGAGTGTGTTCTTAGTGGTGGCTGGACCCTCCTCCTGGCCCGACCCCAAATTAGGAAGAGAAGGAGAAAGTACAAGGACCCCAAGCACTGTCGTGATGGGCCAGGGAAACCATGATGGCACATGGACCAGGAATTGGGAACCCCCGCAAAGGGACTCTGCCCTCCTGCCTAATGCCTCAGCCACCTCGGGCCTGACGGGCAAAGCCTTTCCACAGTGTGCGGTGGATGCCGTGACTTAGCTTTTTTGTTGAAATCTGCTCCATCCAATGTTGGGGTCACCTCATCTGCTGAGCAGCGCTGGTCAACCACGGATGCCCAGGCGGACCAGGGAAAGAGCTCTTAAAGGCGCAGGTGCCGCGGTGCTCCTGCAGAGATGCCGATGTGATCGGTCCCCGGGTCACTTCCAGGCTCTCCCAGCCCTGGCTGGGTGGCTCTGTTGGTAGGAGCATCTTCCTGTAGATCAGAAGGTCATGGGTTTGATTCCCAGTCAGACACGTGCCTGGCTTGCAGGTTCGGTCCCCAGGTGGGGCATGTGCAGAGGGCAGCTGATCAATGTCTCTCTCTCTCTCTCTCTCTCTCTCTCTCTCTCTCTCTTAAATCAATAAACATATCCTCAGGTGAGGATTTAAAAATAATAATAACAAAATAAAAGCTCTTCCAGACAATTCGAACATGACGCCATAACCGGGCCCCTGCCTCAGCATGCCTGACCTTGCTGGGATTTTTTACATCGACAGCCTTCCTGAGCGGGAGGGACACCGTGAGTTTAGTGGAAGGGGCTGCAAAAACCAGAACGGAAGGACGCAAGGCAGGTTTCCTCCCCGATCCAGACAGTCAGTTCCGTCGACGTCTTCGGGTGATTGACTCCTCATGAAGCCCCGTCATTTCTCAGAGTTGTCTGTCGTAACAGAGATGCACAGTGGGATTGTCAGGTTAATTTGCAGGGAGTCTGGACGTGCGTGGAAAGCACTCAGGTGCGATCGATCTCCCGGCGAGACACTCTGACGTACCTGAAGGGCCGGTGCTATCAGTACGTTTGTCCTGCTTCCGGGGTGGACGCTGCCTTTCCTGGGGGCGGACGAGGGCCCCCGAGGGCCGCGGAGTAACTGACAGATGAGAGCTGACATAACCCGCGCTTGCTTCACACAGCGGAGCCCATTGTGTCTCCCGGGTCACTGCCAAGGTGGCAGGCAGTCACAGCTGGGGACAGGGACCAGGATGGGGGTCCCGGCACTGGCCCCAGGCTCCACTCCTGCTCGGCCTTCTGGACTGGGATGTCAAGTCCCGGCGCGATGGAAAGAAAAAGCGTGCTGGGTCCGTAGTTAGTGTGACAGTCGCATCCCCAGTTTACCCAGTTAGAAAACTGTGTTTGTTTGCTCATTTGTTTCCTATGGAAAGTCCACTGGTCAGGATTTCCCCAGCGGCTGACAAGCTTCTGCACTTCTGCCGTGACTCCTCTGACCATGTGGAAGGCAGGAACCTGTAAAAACCTAGACCGGCCGCTGTCACAGACTCACACGCTTCTGAACCTCCACCTTCCTGGTGAATCTCAGGGCCACGCGAGTCTGTTCCTTAGGCTACGTCTTGTTTCCTTTACTTCTCCCCAGACCGACGGCTAGAACCTCATCTAAGAGAACCCCTGCCCTTCGTGAAATTGAGTAGAAGGCGAAAGGAAATCCGTATGAAATATGACCCCCGGGACCCGAGTAGGCAAACCTTGTCTCCTAAAGCCTTTCCCCCGCTGCATGCGGATGGCACTGGGTTGTCTTGCCAAGTGTACTTTCCGTGGTGTGGCGTAAGCAAACCTTCGGAAGCCGTTGGAGAACAGTCATCAGCATCGAGGCAGCAGACTCATATATGTATAATGTATATATTATACACATAGATATATAAGCCTTGCCCAAGGATATTTTTATCGAGTTGAGAGAGAGAGAGAGACATCAATCAGCTGTCTCCCATACGCACCCCGTCCTGGGACCGAACCCACAACCCAGGCGTGTGCCCTGACCTGGGACCGCACCTGCCACCTTTTGGTGCACAAGACGATGCTCCAGCCACCGGAGCCACCCGGCCAGGGCTCTCGTGTTTTCCGATGGGTTCGGGAATCAGGAGAGACAGGGAGCTGGGCCCCCTCGCTCCGGGTTGAGTGGCCAGACCAGCGGTTCTCCAAGCGTGGGCCCCGGACCGGCAGCCTCCGTGTCACTTGAGACTCTGTTGGAAAAGTGAATTCTCAGGGGTCCTTTCCCACATCTGCTACTCGCAGACTCTGGGTGTGGGGCTCAGAAAACTACGTCTAACAAGCCATCCAGGCGTGCGTTGTCGGGCGGACACCCCATTCCCCCTTAGAGAGGACCCTCAGTGACACCCTCTCAGTGAACTCCGCAGGCCCGGATGGTACAGATTAACCGATGGGGGGAGCCTCTCTGTTTTCTTTCTTTCCACGTTGGTCCCTAAAGCGTGTCATTGACCTTGTGGCAGCCGCGATGCATACCAGCCCTCCACCCCGTCAGGGAGTTTGGAACGGGGGCGGGCCCTGGCCTCCTGTCCGCGCCCAGCCTCTCTGCGCAGAGGCCCCCCAAGCCCTGCCTCTCGGAGACGCCGCTCTCTGCCGGGATCGTGTGGCTAATTTCCCAGCCAGGGCCCCTGAGCTTCTCTGACCCCTGTGCCTGCCTGTCACCAGCCGACACGTGCCCTCGCAGTACCGTGGTGATGGGGGAGCAGACGGGCCGTCTCAGAACCTCGTGCCCAGAGACACGTGCCGGCCCCTGTCCGCCTGCAGGCAGGGCTGTGGGGAGCCTGTTCTTTCCTTTTCTCCTTTCGGGATGGAGCCGCATCGGAGTGCAGATGGTCTCCTGCTCGTCCCTTCAGCCCAGGCGGCTAATCACTCCGTCGGCCCAGTCTTGGGCCGGGTCAGGTGGCGGGACAGCGCAGAGCGGCCGGCGGTTCCTCTGGGGCAGGCGAGAAGCGCCGTGACAATCCTTCGCTGGATTCAGACTCGTCGTCCACCTGAACGAGTGCACCAGAGGTGGACCTTGTCGCGGGCTGCGGCCCTGTGATGGCCCGGAGGCCCTGCTTCGCCCCAGGCAGGGCACGGTGACCAGCCAGGAGCGAGTCCGGGGGGCAGCTTGCACGTCTGATATCACAAGCAAACCAGGCTTGGTGTCGCATGAGGAGCTCACGCTTTCCTGCACCAATCTTGGCTGGATTAGCAGCAGAACGTACCCACGACGTATTTAAAGGGCATCAGGCCCTGGCCCGGGGGCTCAGCTGGTCGGAGCGTCGTCCCATGCCCAGCAGGTCACGGGTTCAGTCAGGGTGCGATGGCAGGCAACCAATCGGTGTTTTTCTCTCTTTCTCTCTTCTTCTTCCTGTCTCTCTTTCTAAAAAAAAAAAAAAAATTAATAAAAACACAAATTCTCAAGTGAGAATTAAAAATAATTAGGTGCACCAGGACTATGGTCTGGCTCGCCGGTGACTCCCGTTGCCGGAAGTCACGCGGAGGATCTGCCACCGGAGCCCGAGGCCCCCACGCGCCGAGTCTGCGGTGTCTGCGTCCGGTGCGGGGAATGTCCTCGGGCAAACGCCGCCTCCCCGCGTCTCAGGTCCCTCGTTGACAGAATGAAGGTCACTGACTGACGGGGCCCAGTTCAAGGTGACCTCAGTTCAACTTAATCTGCTGCTGAGGCCGCCTAGCAAGATGCTTCCTTTGCGGGAGTTTTTATTCTCCCAAGTCCGAGGGTTTGTCCCGCACGGTACCAGCAGCCTTGGCAGCCACAAAAGCAGCCACGACGCTCTCGCCGTGAGCGAACCTCCGTGCCGGCCGCCCCGAGGGCCTTTCTGTCCTGTCCTCGTCGAGAGCGAACTCAGAGGGGCCTGCTCCTGCCCCGCCTTCCCGGCCTGTCCCCGCCGGTGGCTGCTGGCACGCATGTCCATATTCGTCTTGCAAACCTCAAACCTGCCAGAGCACGCAGAAGGGAGAATTATTAGCTCATCAGGTTCAGTCCCTCGGAATGGACTGGGTGACGGAGCGGGCCATCACTCACAGGCCGCGGCTGTTGGGAACGCGCGGCTATTTCTGGCGAGGCCCCGGGTGAGCCGTCCGCGCCATCAATCTGCGCTCCGGCTGCGGTTGAAAAGGTAAATGGGCCAGCACTTGAGCTCCCTGGGTTATTTCCTTGAACGGCGTCTTCCCTCGCCTTTGGGAACTGGATTCTGAAGGGCACGAAACCCCCCCTAAGTCCCCAACCCGCTTCGATTTGCTTCTGGGTCCTACAGGGAATGGAAACCCATTTCAGTTTGCGTCTCTTTTTAACCTGTTATTTGATATGAAAATGTTTTCTGTGGGCCGCCTTCTGGGCATGCTGATTATGCTTACGTGCAAAACATAGACTTCTGCTCCCGTTTAATCTACGGAAGTTATGCGCACCGTCCATAATTAAACGCAAAAACACAGAGAAGCTTTTTGTCTCCCCAATCTGTGGCTCAGCAGTTTAAACACACGTGTTGATGAGTCATTTAAAATAACACCTGGCCATTGGATACAGGAAAGGACTCTTAGACATCCTGGTGCGCGCCTGGGCCCAGCCCGCGTGCGGGACACGGGGCCTTCAGTCATTCTTGACCAGTGAGCCTTGAGTGGCTGATCTGCACCACACGCCCCACTCGGGACCCTGTCCACGTATCCCACTGAATGCTCCCCCCTCCACCCAAGGGCTGATGAGGAGTAACGGTGCTGGGACGTTGATTCCAGCTGGAGCAAACATATACCTGTTGCCACGTGTTAGAGATCACAGGACCTGATAATTTAACAGTTTTCCCTTTGTCAAAGGCTTAGCCCTTATTTGCTGGGGATCCGTTTCCCTCCAAAGCGGAGTCTCTGCCGAGTGTGACCTCCCATTCCAGCCCCCGGAGGGCTTGACTTCCTTCCGGGCACAAACCCTGCTGCCCGTGTGAAGGCCGGTTCGGGAAACAGTCGTTCCTGCCGGTGGGTGACGTCCCCACAGTGAGTGCTGAGCTACGCAAAGGTCGCAGCTCCCTCGCCTCGGTCCCCAGTGTGAGCAGGAAGGCGGGTCATTATTCAGGAGGGCATCTTGCTGATGGCGGCCACCCCAGAGCCGCGGACTCGCGCACAGTGAGGATAAGATAATAAGGAAGTTAAACGATGCTCTGCCTTGAAGTTTTGGTGTTTCCATTTCGGGGGGGAACAGTTGGTCAGGAAAGCCTTGGTCACCATGTGAGTTCCAGAAAATTTCACTTCGACCTCCTTCAGCACAGACATCAGTATCGAAATAGCCTTTTACGACCTCACTGTCTTGCTGCCCTTGAAAATTAACGTTCTTCATTTGGAATTAGTGTCAAACAATAACATACCTCATAGTACAGGCGTGACGATTTATTTTTGTGCCTAAATATGGAGAAAATGAAGAGAAGGGGAGCGAGGTTTTATTTTCAAATTTTTGAGTGAGATGATCCCCTGACACCGTGAGACACGGCCGATCTTCCTTGGGTTCTGACAGTCCTCCAGCTATAATTGGCAAGTTTATTCTTAGACAACATTAATTTAATCGCATCCCCCTCAGTAACCTTCCTATGTAGCAATTGGATTTTTTTCTAAAAGGATTAAAAAGCAAAGCTTTGAAGTCAGATGGGTGATTATCACCAAAGCAAATTAATACGATTTGCCCTAATTTCCAGAGCGTGGCTTCACAAGGAGCCCTGTAAGAATAGCTATTATTGCCAGTGTGTTTGTTTACCACGCATGACGGTGTAAGTCTCACGTTTTCCTGCACGTCAGAAGGGAGACATTCGAACGCGGGCCCTCCCTGGCGGCTTTTATGGGTCGTCGAGGGATGGTGCTGGGGAAGGAAGCTGGAGCCTCTCGTTCATTTATTCATCGATCTGTTAATTCAGCACATACTCTGCTGCGCGTTTACCTGGTGCCCGGTCCCCTACAGGCGCTCAGCTCCAAGGCAGGAGGGTAGCAGCAAACAAATGAATGTAAAATAGACTAAGCTGAGGCACAAAGAAAAGGAGGGTTGGGGGTGCTGACGTGTCGTGGAGGCCAGTGCTCCACAGGGAGGCCAGAGGAGGCCTGTCACCTCTGAGGAGGCGGCCCTGCGCCCGGCCCTCTGGGCGCACCTGCTGGACAAGGGGAGGCTTTGGGTTGCCCTTTGCTGGGAGCCACTGGAGAGGGTCAAGCAGAGAAGGGGTAAGACTTGCTTATGCATTGAAATCCTGTCTCAATACATGGTGGAGTGGCCCCCGTGATGTGGAAAGTGGGGGTTCTCAGCATAACGGGGCAGTCCTTCATCCTCTGTGGTCCCAGGGCAAGAGGGTATTTGGAGGCAGAGAGAGACCACATTCACACGACTTTTATTACGGCACATGGTTATCATTGCTCTTTTATTATGTGGTGTTGTTCATCTCTTCCTGCACCTCATTGATAGGTTAAACTTTACCCCAGGTGTGTATGTGTAGGAAACAAAGCACACGTAGGATCTGGGTGTCAGGGGTCCCCCGGGGTCCCAGAACGTGTGGCCCTCGAGACGGGGGACAGGTGTGCAGAGGGAGCGCTCCTGAACACAGGTGCCTCCCGAGAGCAGGCAGGCGCCCGGCGTGTTGTGCTTGAGGGCAGGGGCACAGCGACAGAGAACCGGGGGTCCCAGTGGCCCTGCTGAGGTGCAGCGGGGCTGGCACGGGGCAGCCGGCCCCCGGGAGGCCCGCCCAGGCTGGGTAAGTGGCTGAGGAAACGGGGTTTGATACTCTGCACTTACCGCTTTCTCTGCGCGGCTCAGCGACCGGTCATGCTGCCTCCCGTGGCCTTTGATTTACAGAAATCAAAGTGGAAAGGGAAGCTTCTCTGGGGGGTCTCACTCTGCTGGCTCGTCTGGGAGTCTGGGAAGAGACCCTGCTAAGAGATTTCTTTCCCGTAACCAAGTGCCAGAGGAGGGTGAGGATGCTTAATTACACGGGTCTGCAGAAAACAGGTTTCGTCCCCTGGCGGGCGGGTGGAGCCAGAGAGGATTTCAGACGGTGTCTGGGTCCCTCCTCCCACGTCAGGATCAGGAAGTGAGCTCAGAGGGGGCTGTGAGGGCAGCCCGGGCATCCACGAGGTACCCCTGCTCCGTGGGGGCCAGGAATGAGCGCCCCTCGGCCTGGCCCCCACAGCTGTTAGCACGGTCAGTGAGTCTTCATTTATGTTGAGTAATAATCGCCCGCCAGCCCCCGGGACACTGTATAAGCCGCCTGGTTGTCGCTGTCTCTGGTCAGTGTTCACAGACGAGGAGGCAGGTTAACCAGCACGCCGAGGAAGTTCCCCAGTGTTCCTCCGGTTAGCCCCAGTGTCGTTAGCCAGTAACTAGCACCCGGAAATTCCCGTCTGCACACAACAAGGCTGTCACCACTGCACGTGGTGCATCGGGGTGATCGGAGTAGCCAGGTGAGCCCAGAGGTCTTCACGAGGCGCCTGGTCTCTGTCCTTGGCTGGTGACTTGAAACCCTAAGTGTCCCGTTTTGCTAGGAAAGGCTCTACTTGCTCCGATTCTGAAAACATTTGCCCCATGTGTTTGTTATGTATTGCTGCCCAGCAGATCACCCCAAGGCTGAGCGCCCTGACAGGACAAGTGGATTGTGCCCCCCCCCCCGATTCCTGAGGGAAGAGATTTCAGGCCACCGATGAGATTCAGGAAAATACGACGGGGCAGCTGATGGCGACGGGGAGACCTGTGTGAGGTCCCAAGGGGCCTGCTCTGAAGGGGACTGAGGTGTCATGGTCCCGTGTACGGTGTTTCTGTACCTTGTTTCTTCTTCAGCAAATGTCTCCATCTTCCCTGTGACACGGCTGGGTGTCTTCTGGACAGACCGTGTGTGTGAGGCAGCTCGCGCAGCTAACACATGTTGGGAGCTCAGGAGTGTGTGTTGTTTTTGATATTTTTGTCCTCAGGGCCAGTCAGGGCAGTGGTAATAGTCGTGGTTCTTCCCGATGTTTCTTCTCAAAGTAGAAAGGCAAAAGGTGGATTAAGAAGTCCTGTGTTTCGTGAAAAATGGGACACAGCAGACTTCTGTTTTAGAGCAAAGGCTTTCCCCCACTGTTTCATGGGGAGACACCGTGGTTCCGTGTCACGGGGGCCGCAGTCGGGTTTCATCGGTGACCTGCCCGCGTGTGTGTCCCCTCGAGGCTGGAGAAGCAGATAGTTCTTGAGCCACGTCTGGTACTCAGGCTGAATGCTTTGGGGGTTTTGTTTGTTTGATATTTTAAAATATAATCTTTTTTAAAATTTTGGGATAATTTTAGATTTTTTTTAAAAGTGGTGAAGATAGTAGAGCCCTTCTGTGCCCGTTACCCGATGTCCCCGCTGTTCAGAGCTCGCCTTGCCAAGGCGCCTCAGTCAATACTGAGAAACCGAGATGGGTACACTGCTGTTCACTGCACCCCAGGCTCGGCTGGGGGGCTGCCCGCTTTCTGCATGGACGGTCTCTTTCTGTCCCAGAATGCAGTCCTGAGCGTCCCATCGCATCGGGCTGTCATGTCTGGCCAGCGTCCGTGGTCTGCAGCTGTTTCTCAGTCTTCCCTTGCTTTTCGGGACCTTGAGTCATTTCTCGGGATCAGTGTTATCAGAGGCTGAACCGAAGCCCCTCAAATGCAGATGGCGGCCTCCTCAGCACGTGACCGTATTCGGAGTGAGGGTCTTTAATGAAGTAATTAAATTAACATGAGGTCATATGGGATGGGGGGCCTTAATCCAGTCGGGTTTGGGTCTTTATAAGAAGAGGGGACAGGGACGCAGACACACACAGAGGGGTGACCGTGTGACCACACAGGGAGAGGACAGTGTCCACGCACCCAGGAGAGAGGTCCCGGGGGAGCCAGCCCTGCCCAGCCCTGGGTCTCGGTCTTCTAGTCTCCAGACTTCTAGTCTCCAGAACTGTAAAGAAACGTCTGCTAATCAAGCCACCCCAGCCTGTGGCAGATTCGCGCTGGAGCCTTTGCAAACCAGTCCAAGCATGGCCTCCCACATGTTTGTTTTATCCTTTCCATTAACACCTATGCTATTTATATCATTGCGCAGACTGACCCAGCTTCGGCCGCTGGGAGCTCCTTCCGGCCGGTCTCTGGATTCCTTCGGCGTGGCCCATGCGGCCGGTTTTCGAGCGTGTCTTTTCTGGTAGGACTCGCTCTCCCAGGCTCACCGTGGAGTCCTCTTACCCTGGCTCTCGAATCTGTGAAGAGTGTGGGTCACACTCTCGAGAAACAGAACCTGCTGGGAGACTTGGCTCTGCCCGATCTGCCCACTGTCTCCCGGCAGAAGCCTCCTTGCTCTCCAAGGTGCTGACCGGGAACTACTTTTGTGCTGGGGAAGAGAGAGGAAAAAATAGAAGAGAAACATGTAACGATGTCACATTTCAGCAGCGCGCCAGTCGTTCTGTGTTCACAGTTGAGATGCTAATAAAGGAAAATATATCGCTTGGGTGAAATAGATTCAGGACTCTGAGCTTTTAATGAGGAGCTCCTGTCTCTGTAAATCCATCCCTTGAAAAGGGCAATTGAGCCTCTTCAAAGAGACTTTATACAAGACGCTGCCCACAATGTCACACGAGACCAAAGACCACCCAACCTCAGGGTTTCCTGACTCCGTGTCAGAGGGGTGACAGCTGAGGAATCTGTGCACGCTGTGGCCGGAACGATTTTGTTTGATATGTGCGTTTTCTGACAGGCGACGTCCGTGGGTTTTGGAGAGAGCAGCGATGAGGTCTGCAGTTTTTTCTCCTGGCTCTGCTAACACACAGGTACAAACGGCCTCAGATGTCCACTTGGACTGAACTATTCCAGGTTCCGTGTGTCGCTGGGTTTGAAGTTTGGGGTTCTTTCCCATCGTGGAAGCGTGTGAAATGATGGCAGGCTTCTGGTTCTGCGCACACGCTGATGGGGCCTCCCCACCTTTGGGTGCCCTCCTTTTTCCTGTATCTCCCGAGTACGTTCATCTCTGGAGAGGCCGTGAAGAGCCAGCCCTGACCGTCATTAAATAAGCAAATACGATTTTTCCCTTCACAGTCGCTGATCAACGGATGCTAAGAATTTTAATTTTACTTATCATAGGCACCAAAATCCCATCATGGGAGATATTGTGTTTCTTTGCTTTAAAAAGACTAAAGTTAGTGTTTTCCCTTTGAGCCTGAATGATTTGCTGGGTTACAAAGTATTTAAAATCATTGTTGAACGCATGGGAAAAACAAACAAATTGGTCATTGCAATTCCTCCTTTTTCTAAAGACACCGGTGCTCCCTGGTTCCCTGAGGAAGCAGGAACTTTTGCAGTGGGGTCTTAGGGACTGAGACGTAGACACCGACAAGCCTTACCAGACACAGTATCGGCCTGAGCGGCTCTCCTGCATCCGCCCTGGTAAGAATTCCCATCAGCTCAGATATTTCTAGGACTGGATATGTCTCTGAGGACACGGCTCTCTGTCTTTGGTTAAACCCATTCCCGAATGACCTTGATGTGCAGCAGAAACGTCCCAGGTGTGGATCCTCAGCAGCACCCTTAGGTGCCTCCTCTGGTTCTGCGTAGCTCACCCTGCATCTGCCCTCTTCTGCCGTTCAGAGCTGCAGTGGGTTTCCATCTCCCCAGGAAATTTGTAGTGATTCTCCCTAAATGCAGGTTGGAGCTCTGGATCTGTAGGCGAACCAGCCCTCCAGAAGTTCAGCCGCTCAGGCAAAGCAAGCAGCCCATCAGAGGCACTCGTGAACCCCGTTTTCTCCCCTAGGCCCACTGATACTTCTCGGCTGCTTTTTCACACCTGTGTACAGGCCGTTCTTAATTTTGAAGCCCCCGCCTCCACGGCTTTGCTGGGCACCAACGCTGTGTCCGTCACCTGCGTCTGAATAGTTGTAACTGTGGCTCTGGGGCCAGTGATACTTGGAGCGTAGAGCCTTGGCGTGAGAGCCCACCGACGTGAGCCGGGCTCAGGACCCACCCAGCCCATCCTTCCCGCTCTCAGCAAAGCAGGCGAGGAGCGCTCAGGCTGCCATCACAGGAGGCCACCGGCCAGTGGTGCTGTAGGGCTCTGAGGGCTGGGCGTCCAAGGCCATGGGGCGGCGGTTTTGGGGATGGCCCCAAGAGGCCATCTTCTCTGTGTCCTCGCGTGGCCTTTTCTGCATCACGTGCCCTCACGTAACCTTCATCATTCCCTCCTTAAAGGCCCTGGCTGCCTCCAGTTATAGTCCAAGGCGGGGTTAGAGCTCCGACATATGGACTGGGGGTGGGAGCCCAATTCACGTCCTGACAACGGGCGTCCGGGTACCTCAGTGTGAGCTTCCTCTCCCAATTGCCTGCAGTTCCCATAATCCAAGCGCAGCATCTTTTCTCTTTGCATCAACCCTTTGCAAGCTTGGCCACCTCCTCTGCACTAACTTATCAGAACGCCTTCACGGCTTCTCCTGCCTCTTTTCTGGCTGGTGTCTGAGCACCAAGGGTGCCCATCCAAGCAGATGGGTGCCCCACCCATGCCACCTGCCCTGAAACCTCACGGACTGTGGTTCCCTGTCTCCCAGACCCTCCTCCTCGTTACAGACCCTTCCGAATTGGAATTGCACGGGTTGCCACTCGGAACGTTCAGAGCGGAGTCTGGGACACATTGGTGTCCCCTGGAGTTTGGAAGAAATGCAGACTCTGGCCCTGCCCCAGGCCCCTGGAACCAGAGCCTCACCGAGTCCTGTGACAGAGTGAGCAGTCGTGGCCCAGCCTGTCACCCTGGCACACGGGCTGTCATTAAATCCCCGTCCCGTCTCCGCTGCGGAGTTTAAACAACCCTAAGCTGCCCCAGCGGCTCCTCAAGCGGCCCATTTCCCCCGACGGTGTACCGCACGCTCCCGGGGCTGCTGGCTTCTCACTCCGTTACCTGGAGGTCACAGCTCTGCTGGCATGGCCCGTGACGCGCGCGTGGCGGGAGCCTGTCCAGCGGTGAGGGTCTCTGGGACCCAGTGCCAGGCTGAAGTGCAGGGAGGAAGGAAGGCTGCGTCTCGCCAGGGGTCCGCGGCCGCGTTTCTTCCCCCGCAGCGCCCCGCGTTCCTGCGCCCGTGGGGTTTCCCGGAGAACGCGTGGGGGTGTGATGGGCGTCTGTTTACCTGAGGCCGCATTGTAATGAATTCTGGTTTTAGATATTTGTTTTGTATTAAATACACAAAACGTTTGCTACATAAGGGCCTCAAAGAGGATTCCCTCTTCAGGTTAATTTTCTTTCTCGTCTCTCGTTGGACTCTGAGAACTGGCCTGCGGTTATGGGAGTCACGTGCATCCTTGGCGGCTGCTTGAGAAATTCAATAACCACTTATTTAAAATAATTGAGAATTAAGTGAAAGCCCAAATGAGTATACACCGAGTTTTTTTCACCGATAACGCACGCCAGTGAGCCGACTGAACATCACCTGCTTTCCCATGAAAACTGACACGAGGCTCTGCTAACAACCACAAAACGCCGCGCCGGGCGTGTGTTTCAGCGCTGCTCGCAGGCAGACCCTAAAGGGAAGCTACCAGTGAGGATAAATGGGGCGTGCAGTCTGTACATGTCCTTGGTTTCTGGTGCCCTGACGTCTGTTTCACAGAGAGAACAGTGTTCCGATGGCCCCACGTGACAGGGTCAGACTCCACAAAGCACCCCGCGAGGTTCCAGAGGGGCATTCAGACCTTGGCCTTCAGAGGTGCCGTCAGCAGGACGTTGGCCTCCAGGTTTTATAAAGAAGAACAGTGGAAGCCACTAGGAGCTTCGCTCAGGACTGTGCCAACCCAGACGAGCAAAACTCAGGGGCCCTTGAAAGGCATAGAAGAAAGAGCTTTTCTATCAGAAAAAATTTTCAACTTCTGAGTTTCCTCTCCCATACCTGCTATGTGATTTAAAAAATAATAATTAAAATAAAAAGGACTTTCCTCCTTTTTATGTAGTTTGAGTCAATCTTCCAAAAGTCTTCCGTCACTGAATCGCCTGTATAAACCCTTGAGTGGTTCTCAATTTCCTCTAAGATAAAATAAAAGTTCTCTGTCTTGACATCTAAAGTGTCTTAGGGTGAACCCCGCTTCCCTAATACTTCTGTCTCCCCTTCTCCCCTTCACAAATATTCTTTCAAACGACCTGCACCCCGTAGAACAAGTCTTAGTCATTCCTCAGTTATCTCTATTGGTGCAAAACCAGCCGCCCCCCAACGGGGTGGATTAAAACAGCATTAGTCCTTAACGGTCTCTCCTAGTTTCCGTGGGCCAGGAAATCGGGGGTAGCCTGGCCCCTTGGTTCTGACATGACCCCCCCCCGCCCCGCCCCCAGGATGCTGCGGTCAGGGCTGCAGGGTCATCTGGGGCCAGCGGGGGGCTGGAGGACCCGCTGTCTGCTCACCCCCGCGGCCCACGTGTGAGGCTGGCGTTTGGCTGGGAACCTCGGCCCCTCTCCACGGGGCCACTTGGGCACCCTCCTGGCAGGGGGCTGCCTTCTGCCAAAGGAAACTGCCTGACTTGGGGCCAAGGCTGACACTCATATCACCCAGCCTCAGAAGCCACATTTTGTCCCTTCCGCCCCCACCTAGGAGCCGGCCATGTGTCGAGGCGCTGATTTAATTTGGAAGGAGCCGCACGGGGTGAACGAGAGGTGACCTCCCAGGCCCGTCTTGGAGCGGGCGGCCCTGGAGCCCTTCTCAGACCTGCAGACCCCACCTGGCCCCCCTTTCTCCATCCTTCACCCCCTCCCAGAGAAGCCCTCTTCCTCTGTGCCTCCTGACCGCCCACAAGGCAACGAAACCCGCGGGCGGGTGCTAGCTGCCCACGTCAGGCACCTCTGCCGCCTTTGGAGGCAGAAGATTTCTCTCTCGAGTTGAGTTACAGTCCAGACGAACCACGCAGGGCAAGTTCTAACCTCAGAATGCCCTTCACGTGTTCGGTATTAATAAAGATGTCTTAATGATCGTGACTCAGAATTAAGAAGGAAACTCTGCTGGGCCTAATATCGTCAACCCTTCAGTGCTGTTTGTCTCTGGCCAAAGCTGATTTGCGTTATTCCGACATGCTTCCCTTTGGTGTGCCCGGTAAGCGCGCTGCACCGTGGCCGAGCGCTGGGAGAGCTGGTGTGATGTTGCCCGTTCTCCAGGCCTGAGAGCGGGGGCAGAATGCCAACGGGAGAGTACCTCAGCAGGAAGGTCCCTGCGTCATTTCGGTTCCCATCTGAACCAGTAAAAGATTAAGATTAAACTCAGTATGATTCGATGGTTAAGTTTGACCCGGTAGTTGAACTTGTTATAAATCCATGAGCTGTGGTATTGGGCAAGCCTCTGCCATCTAGAACATTCAGCTAGCTCCCTGGTGAGGCCGGAGAAACACATTCCCAGTATTGGCCACACTGAGCCATCTTCCCCGTTAGAGAGCTTTATCTTTTAAATCGAATTTGACGTCTCCTCTCCGGTGTCCCAAAACCACAGTGATTTTGGGATGGAGCCAGGCCAAGGCCTGTACTGGACGGGCCTGCCAGGGGACCCACTGCTTCTCTCTGAGCCCCTCGGGCCTGACACTGGGGTTTTATAACTCTTTGGGGAGAAACATGCCCATGGTTATTCTATTGCCAAATTCTAGCCGGTCAGTAGAGCTAGCCGTCACTAATTTGAATAGCTAAGAGCCAAACTCCAGCTTTCACCTGCCCACAGTACGCGCAGTGAACCTCAGGAACTCTGTCTCATTCAGATACAGCTTCTGGAAAGTGGGGACCCCCCTTCACTTTGCTATATTCTTGCAAACAGTGAATACACAAAACCTCCTAAGCAACCGATTTCTCGAGCGGGTTAAACAGGCTCTTTCAAATCATGTCTACTGATCAGCTTGTTCACCTGCCTTTTCAGTCATGGGGTCAGCATCAGTCATGATCCAGGTCAAGTTGCAGTGCGTCACCCTCCCCCACCCCCACCACCCTGTGGCTGACCGGGGTCACCATCTTCCCTGAGCATCCTCAGAATACGCAGCCTGCTGTCACAGCTAAGAGTGAAGCAAGGGCAAGGTGCCCAGGCTCCTTGGTTAGAGGAAGATCAGCGAGTGTCTCCCAGCGCGGCTCTGTGACACCTGGAATTCCTTCCTTAGCATGTTCCTGTCCTTGCGGTGATAATAGTCCTCCAGGTGCCGTCTGCACACAGCCCCCTGGGGTGCTGGCCAGTGCAGGGTCTGTCTCCACAGATGTGCAGAGAAGGCTCTCCGGCTGCAGGGTCGCTGCCACCCACGGTAGCCTGGGGACCATCACATCCCAACACTGAAGGGTCGTCATCAGCGTGATCATAGAAAACCGGGCCCTCGTTAGGGACCCGTGTCAAAGACACACCAAATCCAGCTCCGGTGGATCTAGCATCGGGCAGGCAGGACTGTTGGCAGAGGCATGGACACGGTTAAAAGAGCCATCAGAGCAGTGTGGCCTCGAAGAGATGGTATTTGCCCTAAACTAAACCTGAAGCAGTGAGGGGGCCCCCAAGGGGGTGGTCACTGAAGGAAGTCACCCCTGCCAGGCAAGCTGGGCAGAGCCGGGAGACCCCAACAAAGAAACCCCTGGAGCGCTCTCCTCCTCGCCGCCCTTCTGCTGCCCAGGCCTCCTGTTGGCCAAGCTGATGCCACCAGCAACGACAGGCAGGGGATGCAGCTCCCAGGGGCCGGGGTCAGGCTCCCAGGACACCAAGCAGGGCCGAGGACCGGGCAGAGTGACGTTTGGAAAGGACCAGAGAGAAAGCCCCTTGCACGGGCCCCGCTGCGCTTTCCTTTGGGAAGAGGAGAAGGCGGAGAGAAGGGGATGGTCCGGTGAAGACCCCGGTGTCCGCACAAGACCCAGTGCGGTGGGATGGGAGGCCCCATGCTGAACAGTGGAACTAGCCCCGTCCCAGAGCAGCGGGCTCCTTCAGGCAGCCTGCGCGTTCCGTCCGTCAGCCGGCTTCCAGGGCACTTGCTAAGCTGGTTACCGGGGAGAGGGGCGAGCGGGGGGCCGTCCCTCCCTGTAGACGGGGGCTGTCACACTTCAGGCTCTACACATCGCTGGACAGATGCCACAGCATGAGCAACCCCTGTCCCTCTCCCCGGAGACGGCAGGTCGGTAAGTTTCAGAGGGACCGGGAATCTGCGTGTTGACCTGCTGGCCCCAGGGGCGTCTAACCCGGCATCCGTGACACCATTTTGAGAAACACACCAAGTCGCTTCCCATCATCTTTCTTGTCTTGTCGATGGGCTCTTCCCTTCCGTCCTACAGATGAGATAATTCTTTCTTTTGTCCAAAATCTTTGGCTTACTCTGCATGCAGGCAGTAATTAAGTCCTGGCCCGAGTCATTTTTCTTCGGATAAGTAGACTAATTACCTTGACATTTCCTTGTAGGGCCAATTTCCCAGTAAAATATTTACTGTGTTCTTTTTCCTTTGGGCTCCCTGCAGGTTTTCTTCATCTGCTCCGTCACACCCTTTCAGGCTGCGCGTGTTGCCATTCAGACACATGCCTCGGGTCCCCTCGGTGTTATTATAAACATCGGTTATGTTTTTAAAAGTCAGTTTTACCTGTAACAACAACAAAAGTGTCCTTAAGTGTTTCCTTTTGTCATGGTAATCTTTATAGACGTTGGATCATAAAATAATAACGTAAAATGGCCTGATAAAATCAAAGCGGCCAATTAATCTTCATTCAGTGCACGAGAGAAACTTACCTGGCTTGTCCCTGGTCTGGACCACCTCCACAGGACTAAAAATTGGCCACTCAAAGTGCAGAATGTGTTGTAATATTGGGTTGGCCAAAAAGTCTGTACGGTTTTTTCCATAAAATAAAAGGCACATTTTTTCATTTTCACCCATAGCTTTATGGATTTGGAAACCTTGAGTATGTCGGCTCTCTCCCACACGGTAGAACGTTGATTGTTCTCAATTCGTGTCTCAATTTGATCTCTATCAGCGTCAGTGGGTCTACCTGAGCATGGAGTGTGGTCCAATGAGAACTTTCCAGCACAGAACCTCGAAAAGTACTTCTGACAGAGTCCATTAGTCAGAGCACCTTCTCCGCACACTGCAGATCTGTGTGTGTGTGCGTTCCAGTTGCATTTTTACCTTTCTTGAAATCATAAAGCATAATATGCTGGAAATGTTACATATAGTCTTCCATCTTCGATATTAAAATGGCTGCACAAAAATTTACCAAGTTTGATGTTGTTTAAATTGCCGCTGACATGACAGCTGTCACAAAACAACCTAACAAAATTGTTTTGAATGAAGTTAACAACAGCTAAGTGCTTCCAGAGCCATCTTACAGAAAAAAAAGACCAAAACGGACTTTTTGGCCAACCCAACAGTTTCCAGTAGGAATTACCTGAGAATGTGCTAGGCCATCATTCTACACATGCATGTGGTACCTGCAGGTGCCTTGATGTGTTCAGCTCTTTGCTCCATCCCAGAGACCCAGGCTGTGGCCCCTTCAGGTGAGTCTTCCTCTTGAGTTGGGTGTCACGTGGATTCTCACTCTCCCTGAGTTGGATGTTCCCTGCTGTTTTCCTCTCGGTGCCTTCTAAATTCTTTTCCTCGTGTTCCTTTTTTATCCTGCCCCGAGCTCTGAGCTCCTCACCTGTGCTGAGCTAGGATGTTAGTTAGGTCATTGGCGTCTTCTATCCCAGCGCTTTCACCTTCTGGTCTGCAAAGTAACTTGTGGCAGAAGTGACTGCGTTCCCTTCTGGATATGGGCATCTCTTCAGCATTTGTGATCAGTGCGTGTGGACTCTGCAACTTCTTTTCTGTTTGTGTTGATTTTGTGCTCAGGGCTGTGTCAGAAGGGAGAGAATTTTAGGATATTAAGTTTGGGAGACAGAGGTAGAGGGCATTGAGGGAGACACAGAGAGGGTGAGAGAGGAACCAAACCCACTGAGCGTGTCTAGGAATCCCTCCCAAGGCTGTGCTAGGGCTGACACCTCCCCGTTAATGTCACTGGTGGGGACTGGCCTCACTGGCATGTTACCATGGTCTTCTGAGGTGAGGACCATGCAGAGTTCTGCTTTCTGCTGGGGCCTCCTCTTAGACTCCTCTTGCCAAATATTACCTTCGGTGTGTTTCAAACACCTTTATGAAAAGATTGAGCCACCACTAACAAAGATGAATTAAATGGGCCAGTAACACAGAATCAGGACGCGTGTCAAGCAGGCTGACATGGTGAAGGCTAATGAACATGTGTCAGTCGCTTGAAATGTTATTGAACACGTGTTCTTCCCGTCTTAAAGCCGTTGGTTGTCCTGAATATGGACGTGCAATGATTAGGAAGCTGTTTCACCACCCTGAGAGAGAGGCACCATTGATTTTGTAATTTGCTGTGATCTTCTACTTATCGTAAATGGTCCATGATACATAAAGTAAATTTATGTCAGAGCTTCTCATGGCGAATAAATATTAGAAAGAAAATACATTTAGACCAGAGGCTGAAGCAATGTCATGGCAGATCCTGGGGTCGGGTTGGCGTAGTTTATTTTCTCCCAATAATTTTAATAGTTGCTATGCAAATATTTTCCTTTTTAGGGGACTTGATGCTACCTTGGCCCGATATTAGACACATTTTAAGGCACAGTGGGGGAGAGTAAGCAACCCTGGTCTTTCTCAGAGCGCTTTTTCTGATGTCAGTAAAGGAGTTGAGTCACAAATCAGTGCCTTCTTCTAGAAGGTATCCAGGTGGCCTACAGATGCCTCCAATGGCTGCCCATCGTTTTGGATTACATATAGGACATGTGACGTTGCCTGAAAAGGTGGCCTGGTTTTGCCTGGGCCTCCCCAGCCATCTCATCGTAAGACACGGCCCCAGTGTGTCTAAAGCATGTGGGCACCAGGTTCACACTGTATTGAGCTTCCGATGAGCGGAGAACCTGCCCAGGTGGTCATCTGCCTGTTTCCGACATAGCCTTCAACAAGCAAATTAAATTCCACTCCCTCAGAGAGCCCTGGCCTGCCTCCATGGCCCCTCAACAAAGCTGGCACCCCCCGCCCCCACCATACACTCCCTCCCAGCACCTGGCTTGCTGTCCACCCCTCACATACCTCATGGTGTCATCTTTGGCCTGGTCTCTCTCTCTCCTCCTGGGTGTGAGGGCAGGAGAAGTATCCCTTCCCTTCCCACTCCTGGCCAGCGATGTCGCGGGCCGTTATGCATGACCCACGCCTAACCTTGGCCGCTGTGAACGCTACATTGCGCGCCAGCCTGTAGCTCAGGAGATCCACATCCCCTGAAAGAGCCTCCTGGTCCGCCCCGGCGGCCTGCACCCCACACTCATGCGTCTTGCTGCTCCCTTTCCAATGGGGACTCCTCTCTCCCCACCAAGGGACACGACATCCTGCGTTGTATGAAAATTTCTTTTTTTTTTTTGCTTGTCTTTATAGACTGAAGTATGAACCTATGGTGTGGTTTGCCCAGTGGCGAGCTGTGTAGAAGAGGACTCATTCCGCGTGTAGGACTAGGGTCTGACCCACGTCCCTCAGAATTGTGCTTGTGATGCCCACCCAGGCCGTGCGTGCTGCGGGAGGCTGATACCCCCGTTGGCATATAACGTGTTATCCTATGGGCTGTGCCCCTCCCTGTGGTAGGCCACGTGACGACTCCCCTCCCCCGCCCTGCAACGAGATGTCCACATCCCAGCTTCAGAGCCCGTGAGTGTGAGGCTGCGTGATAAGAGCCATCAGGTGCAGTGAACAGTGCTGATTCCTGCGCCCCTAATTCCTCTGTCACCTGTGGCTCACAAGGGCTCTGATGCTGCTTGTCTTGCTGAGACTGGGTGACAGGAAAATGCCAGTGTTTGACGCTTCTCTATGACAAGAGTAGCCGATTCCAAAAAAAAAAAAAAGGTTGATTTATTCTAGGCCAGCTAGAATTTAAATGTACCAGCGCTTTCTTTACTTTTTAAAACCTTCACCCAACGATATGTTTATTGATGTTACAACCTTTTATTTTAATTTTTAAAAATCATCACACCTGGATATGTTTATTGATTTGAGAGAGAGAGAGAAACATTGATTTGTTGCCTCCTATACATGCCCTGACTAGGGGCTGAACCTGCAACCCTGATCGGGAATCGAACCCGCCACCCTTTGGTATAAGGGACGATGCTCCAACCAACTGACCCCCCAGGTCAGAGCTGTGTATTGATTTTAAAGAGAGAAGGAGGGAGAAGGAGAGACAGGGAATGTCAATGTGAGAGAGACATCGGTCGATTGCCTTCTCCTACGCACCCCGACCAGGGATCGAACCTGCAACCTGGGTATGCGCCCCGACCAGGGATCGAACCTGCAACCTTTTGGTGCACAGGACGACGCTCCACCCCGGCGAGGGCAAACATACCAGAGCTTTCTTTCTGCGTCACTTTGTACCTGAAACAGTGCCGATCTCAGGAACAACCCCCAGGGCTCCCCTGCACATTCCATGGTGCCAGCTGTCTTGGCAGCATGTGCTTCAGCCTGACGTGACCCTCCTGTCACCCGGGGGCTCCCCTCCAGTGCTGATAGATGATAACAAGTGGGGGTTCTTGAGGGTTTATGAAGGTAATTGCTAAATTTCGCTCAGTGGTTCTCTGAAAAAAAAAAAGGCTATACATACTGGTGGAAAAACCAGTCTTTCCAGAGAAAATTATACGTCCAATTGGCAATGCTTGAAACTGTAGACCAAGCTGGTGGTCAAAGCTTTCACCTGCTTCTCGAGTGTAGCTGTGGCCTGAGAACCACGCAGTAAGTGGGCCGTGTGCTCCTCTCTGATGGACACGGACACCCCCTTAGAGAGGGGGCCCCAGCCGGACACCGGGCTGAGGGACCGGTAGCTTTACACGCTCCAGATGCAGCGTCTTTGTCCTCACGTTGCAGAAACCAGCTTCAACTAGTTTAAATGACATGCGACATACAATACTTCATAAAGGGACAGGCGCGTCGTGTTAGATCTAAGGGTAAAGTTCCCTTGGGTCCAGGAGGAGGACTGAGTCTCTCTCTGCCTTTGCTCCTTGTCTCTTGGCCCCTGTCTGGCTCCTTCTTTCTCCTCGGCCGGCAGACCTGCTCTATTTTCTCCCAAACCCCGACGCTCGCCGTGGGAGGCAGGCACGCCCCCAGCCATCCTCCCTCCCTTTCCCAGGTGTCAATGGCCAGGAGGAGTAAGCTGGAATAGTTTCACCCATCCCTGAAGGCCTGGAGCCGTCTTCTGACCCAGGCTGGTCTGATTACCCATGGCAGAGAGGGAGCGGAGTGGGCTGGCAGAAGAGAAGTGTGGCTGCCGGCACCCGTGGGTGGGGGAGCTCACGGTCTGCACCCTGCCGGAGGGCTGTAGCTGGGCAGCAAGCCGCCCAGGGAGCCCTCAGCAAGCTCAAATTATTCTGGGCTCCGCCGTGAAATCGTTGGTGGTTCTCGCCTTTGGGGGCCACTTAATATTTATTGAGAGCCGACGGGCATTTCTGATGTTGACAAGTGACGTGGGGGGCTTGCCAAAAAGCTGCCCAGGCTCCAGCGTGTCTCAAAATCGCCTCTGGGTCTCCGCGAGTTTATGCAAAGACACCCATTATGTAGAGATGATTTTTGAACGTGGCCGTCATAAATAGCAGTGCTGTGCGGGAGATGCTAATGCTCCGTTTTAAATTCCGCCACGGACGTGCCTCTGCCCCCTGCACGGGCTTCTCCTGGCACGAGAGCTCATGAAATTCCTCCTGACTTTGACCCGGTCACCAGCGTTGCTGCTTTTGTGATTTACGGCACAGCGTGGTAGCTTTAAAAGATTACATTAAAATAGATCCAGGTTCAGCTGAGCTCGGAAGGTATGAATAGCTTTGATTTTGAATTAATGTCATAAAGAAGCAATCAGACACCCTCCGTTAAACTGAAGGCCCTAAGATAATTTCAGGCCTGGTGCTGAACTTGTAGGTAAAACATAAGGAAGAAGAAATTTTTAAATATATAGAATCACAGTTGGTAATTTGCCTTTTTTTTTTTTTCTAGAAGGACGGATAGGGCAGGTGCTGCCTGGGCAAACGCAGGCAGGAGGTTGACAGGTGCCTTAGTCACCGGAGGAGGGTGTGATTTTAAAGGCTGTTGCCCTCGGCAGGAATAGAGTCCTGTTATGTAAAACAGGCCACTTCGGAAGTGGCCAAATTCACAGAAAAGGAGCTTGGATCCCGGTCGGTCCCTTAGGTGATAATAGATGGGGTGGTGGGGAGCCCGGGGGAAGCTGAGTGGGGGCAGCCATCAGAAACAGGAGGCAGGGACCCCGAGATCTGCCTGTAATGACTGGGAACGTCAGCTCCTCTCTGTCACCGAGATAGCGGTGACTCCTAATTAATCACCAGGCCACCGAAGGAGAGCCTGTCAGCCAAATTTAATTTCTAATTAGTGACATCAGCAGAAGGTTTCAGAGGGCAGGTCCCATCCCCCGCCGCCAGCACCACCTACCGCGCACCCAATGCCGGCTGCTCGGCCCAGCCCTGCAGGCACCTGCAGCCCCTGGCCTGCGGCCACACGGAACGGTGCCTTGTGGGTACGGCTCTCACCTCCTCCTTGCGCCCACAACCAGCCAGCGCACCCCAAAGTCCTTAGGAGACCCAAAGAGCGTTCAGAGAGGAGGGGCCATTCAGGGGGCAGGGAAGGGCTCCCAGCGCTGACGCCCGGCTCTGCGGCCTTCCCAGCAGCGCCGGCCGTGACCTCGCACCAGCTGATCCACGCAGCCCGGCGCGCCGCTGGTCCACACACACCTTCTAGACCTTTGTCAGCCAGCAGTTACCCAGCGTCGGGGCTCCTCACAGCCTGGAAAAGGCCCCTTTCTGTCTGAGGAGCCAGACTTAGCCTTCCCGTCCCCCTGTCCCCTGAAAGCTCGCCGCATAGACGAGCTCCATCGGCCGAATGAAGGATTGTTGGGAGAAAATAATTGAATTCGCTTCCTCCTTCCTGAGTGAGAGGGCCATCTGGTTGACCCCCCTGCCATTAGCAACGGGAAATAAAATGCCAGATTGCCAGCTGTCCCCATCGTGGCTGGCAAGGGCTGGGCCTTCGCTGTCACTGCAGCCTGGGCCCCCCCCCCCCCCCCCGCGCCACCCTAGTCACGCCCGGCTCTGCAGCTGCCTGGGGAGCGGGCCCCCCTTCCCGGGAAAGTGGTCTCCTCTCGCTTCTGCGAGAGGACCACGAACCACTAAGAGAACAGCCTTCGGCAAAGGTGAGCTTTCTCTTCCAAACGTCCACCACCTCAGCAAAGGTTGAGTCTGTTTTTAGCTCATTGTTTGCTCTCTTTCGGGCCGAGTTAAAAATAAGGATGCGCATCCCCTGTGTCGCCAGGGACCAAGCTCTGCACGTCAGCTGGCGTGACCTCCCTCGGGACCGGCTGCTCTTGGTGGCGGCGTTGCTGCAGCTGGGCGCACCGTAGTGCCTCGCGTTCTGCCCCAGTCAGACGACTGCTGCTCTGCCCGACGTGCCGGGAAGCACCCTCTCCTCCCTGGGAAGGTGCTCACGGATGCATTCACTCAGCGCACAGCCCCTGAGCGCGGCGGTGACCCCAGGCTGGCGCCACGCGGTGGGAACAGGCACATCCCGGCGACTGTCATTAAGTAGCTGGCACTCTGGTGACGACACGGGCATTGGATACGCACTTTAGTAGCACCGGAATGTTACCGAAAAGCATGCCCGAAGTATCGCGGTGTGTCCCGGTGGGAGAATGATGGGCTCCCCGAGATGTCCTGGTTGGTAACTACAGACAGTGAACGCATTTGCCTGCTGGAGTGAAGGCGGAAGAGGAGGATCAGGAGACAGAGGCGGTGCATTCCAAGTGGGGGGGGGGGCTGGGAGCCGGGGGGGGGGGGGGACTGCCCGGGGCTCAGCGGTAGGGGTTGGGGCAGGGACTTCGGGGCAGTGATGTGTAAAGGGCTTTCTCCTTGAGGACGGAAGCTGAGCGCCCCAGAGAGGGCCCTGAATGCAAAAGGGAGCCGCATGCGTCGTGGCCCCTGGGTGTGTGTGATCTGTCCCTCTTTTTCTATAATGTGCCCAGAATCAGCCACGTCTCACCACCTCCACCTGGGACAGACCCCTGTCCCCCTGCCTCCTCGGGGGCCCCTCCTCTGCCCACCCTGGTAGGTGTTCTCCCATAGCAGCGCCCACGACGCGGTCCTGCTGACGGGAGTGCCGTCAACGCGCCGCTGAGCTGACCACCCTGTGTGGGGAGGGAGAGCCGCGGCCAGCGCGGGGGCCTCCTCTCCGGCTCCCGCTCCCGCTCCGCCCCGCCCCTGCCTCCTGCTCAGCTGGGTCATGTCACGGACGCCCCCGTCTCTGCTCCGGCCCCGCCAGCAGCCTGGGCCTTCCTGTGTTCAGGCTGTGACGGCCAAATGCCACGGGCAGGCGGCCGAAGAATGGAGACGAACATCTCGCTGTCCTGGAGCCTGGACGTCCGGGACGCACGCGCAGGCTGTGGGGTCTGGCGGTGCCCTCCTTGGGTTGGAGATGTGCCTCCTGACACAGCCTCGCTGTGACGCACGTGGATGGGGGGGGAGGGCAGGGGCAGAGAGGGAAGACGCACGCTCTCGCTATCCTGTCTTATTAGGGCACTGATGGCATCCCAGGGGCCCCACCCTCTGACCTCATCTCACCCCCGTCGCCTCCCCAAGCACAATCTCCAAATGCCATCCCACTGGGGGTCAGAGCTTCAGTGTATGAATTCAGGGGACCGCAGCTCAGTCCCGATGAGCCTCCTCCCGGATGCCTTCCCGTTTCTGTTCAAAAGTCCCTTTACAGGAGAACTCTGACCTGCTTTTACACGCACAGCTCACAGGACAGCCCCTCGTCTTGATCTCCCCTTCTTCTCTTAATGGATTTGTCTGTTTATTATTTGTCCCCTCCCCCCTGCACCAGAATAAATGCCACTCAACGTGTTGTGTGGATCACAGTGTCACTGCCTTTTTGCTTTTTACTGTGGCACCAAGGGTCTCGGAACAGGGTCTGGCAGAGTGAGATAACTATGGGAAAGAAGGGAGGGAGGGAGGAAGGAGGAAGGGAGGGAGGGACGGAGAGAGGGATGGGGGAGGGGAGGGGGGAGGGAGGGATGGGGGAGGGGAGGGGGAGGGAGGGAGGAAGGAGGAAGGGAGGGAGGGATGAATGGATAGAGGAAGGACAGATGAAGGATGGATGGACGGATCAATGAATGGAGAGATGATGAAGGGATAGGTGGACAGATGGACGGATGGATGGGAGATTTGTTTATCTTGGAGCACATGGTTAATTATGAACAGTCTTCCGTTTTATTGGATCTCTAAGTTATGTGTATGGTACCAGACAGAACAGGGAATATGTTATAACCCCATTTTTACCACTCGAGGCAAAAAATCTATAATTCTACTGAGAGATGCATTACTGAGGCTCAGCGTTTCAGGGGATAATTTATTAACTCCCTTTGCCCTTCATGGGAAGCAGGGTCATTTCTTTCTTTTTTTTTTTTTTTCTCAAAATTTTAATAATTCAACTCCTGCAGGTTAAGAGGAGGAAGCCTGAATGTGCGGAGCTGAGTTAGACGTTCAAAGGCACAGATCCTGACCTGCATTCAGACCCCAGAGCCCCACCTGGGCGCCAGTCACGCCCACCGAAAATCACATGTGCGTCAGGACCAGGACTGGAGAGAGTTAGAGAAAAACGAGAAGTGTGTGTTTTCTTGGATTAGCACGCTCGTTTGTGACGTTTTTCTTTTTAAACTGATTTCCTGTTCTTATTGCTGCAATATTGCTTGTGTAGAAAGAACAGGACCCGCACTCTGAAAGGGGAGATTTGGCAAGTGGAGACACAGGCTGATAAAGGGGACCCGCGTGCCTGGGCGCCCAGGGGCGCGGAGGGATCCCTGAGAGGCCGGGCGTAGAAATGCGTCCCTGAGGGGGCGCTGCCAGCCGCGTGGGTCTCGGTGGCCTCACGGCGCGCCCTCCCATTCACTCGTACATAACTGGTTTTTTATGCACCATCTTGGCTTCGTCCAGGGGGCCTGGAGAAACCGTCTTTGTCACCTTGTCCAGTCAGTGTCCCCCCCACGGTGGCAGCTTCAGTCCCCCAGCTTCCTTCCCATCCCACACGTGTCCACGGAAGGTAAAGGTGCTGCGCATCGTTAAGATCATTCCTCCCCAGAGGGCTGACCCTCGGGGTCCCCGCCTGGTGCTCCCTCCCCGGAGGGCTGACCCTCCCCCGCCCGGGCAGTACGGTCCTAACGATTAGAAAGAAGGAAGCTCTGTGGCTACACAGTTGCATCTCCGGTCCTCGCTCTGCCCCCGGGAGCCAGTCGCCTTAGATCCTCTCTCTCTCTCTTCCACGTGATCTTTCAAATGGACAGGAGCTCAGTGTTTGGGTGTTGAGACGGACACGCCCTTACCCTTGCTCCACAGGGCGCGTTTTGTGGGCGTCTCCGTGTTCTGGTCACCCAGGGTGGGGCAGACGTGGGCTGACAGTCGTGAGTAGGCAGAGCACGGAGTGTATGCGTGTGTTACTGTTATTTATTCATTGTTGTGTGGTTTTCCGTAGGGACAGCTGGGAGCCCGCCCCGGCCCCGCCCCGTGTCTGCAGGCTCGCCCTCTCTCATCGGCCCTGGGCGCGCGTGGGCGGGGAGAGGCGCGCTGGCGTGGCAGGGGCTGGCTCACGGCGGCGTTTGCTCACGAGCGGTTTTGACAAAGTCAGTCGGTGACGCTGTGGCAGACTCGGCTCCCAAAGTTCAGGCGCCTGTGCCCCGTGCGCAGGCGAAACCCAGACACGGGGCGCGGCGTTTGGGAATGGAGGACGGTTCCTTCGATTCAGCCGAGGGGAGAGGGCAGGAGGAGAGAAAGACCTCTCAACCCCAGCCCCCTAAAAGCAAAAAGAGGGCGCTTTGGCCCAGCCAAGGAGTGAGGGCGGGGTGAGAGAGAAGCCCGTGGCCCGGGCCCGACCGCCTCCTGGGTGGGATTCTACAGTTCTGTTCTCCCGGAATTCTATGGTGAGAACAAGGGGCGGATGGAGGAACCGAGACTCTGCACCACCCCCACCGCGGTGCCCCCGTGGCGTTATCCCCGCCGCAGAGAGCAGGAGGGGGCCTCCGGCGACCCTTGCTCCTGCTGGTCTTGCTTTGTGCCTGACAGGCCCCACTTTTCCCTTCTCTCAAGCCCAGCGCGTGTGGGCGCGTCGCCCCCGGAACCTGCGGTACGGGCGCGCGGAGCACATGTCACGCTGCCTTGGGCTTTGAGTAGAAACCACGTGACACAAAGCAACAGAAACATTTAGTTAAAGGCCATGCCTAGATCCTAATTAAGAATTAAATTACTTCCCGCTGCCGAAAGCACCGGGGCTGTTCACACCCCAAGGGGCTCTCGTCACCAGCACTCCTGGCCCGTGACAGAGAGCAGAAGCCCCGGCTTTTGTTTTGCGTAGGAGCATCTCATAGACACGTCTAAAATAGGATTTAGAATTCCAGGTTCTTCCTAGTAGACACAAAACTCAAAATGTATCCTTTGTTTGAGCTGATGGAACAATGGCATGAATCGTATCCTTCCAGATCTAGAATAAGATTTGGTATTGCGTATTGACCCGTTCAGCTTTGGATGGTATTGAGTATTGATACGTTTGGTTTTGGATGGTATTGATCAGTATTGATGCGTTCGATTTGGATGGGGACCCTGGGATTCCATCTGATCAGTGTTGGAGAAATGTCTGCTAGAGGTCGTCCATACGATGTTGGTGGTAGGGACAGAACTGCGTCCAGATCTATGCTCTTCACAAATTTGATGAACAGGGCTTGTTTTCTTGGTAATCATGGATAAAGCGAGAAGCTGCTAAACCAGCAGGATCCTGTCACTTCCGGGTATGCCGTTCTCACAGAGAGGACCCAGTGCCCCTGGCAAAGACAGCGTCTCGGTATCACATTCTGTCAAGATTTCACGCCGGTGCTTAGTCTTATTTTTTAAACATTTCATTTATTGATTTTCAGAGCGAGGGGAAGGGAGGAAGAAAGAGAGGGAGAGAAACACTGATGGGTTGCCTCTCACACACCCCCAACCGGGGACCTGGCGCACCACCCAGGCCTGTGCCCTGACTGGCAACCGAGCTGGTGCCCCTCTGCTTTGTGGGACGATGCCCAACCCGGTGACCACATCAGACAGGGCTAGTCTTATTTTTAAGTGCTAACGAGTCACTTTGTAATAGATAAATTAATTTCTGGGTGGCAGATAAAACTACTGCTAGAAGTTTCTAAACAGCCACAGCACTATTTCCGCTTGAGACCGCAGTGGCGCTCGGAAGTTTGTTATCTGACAACGTAGACAACAGATGCCCGTTGTTCAGAGTTGAATTTTTCATAATTCCAGAACCCAGATACGCCTAGATTCTTTGGGGTCTAGTTTTCCTGAACTGGATAACCTAGAGAGAGGGTCAGTATCAAATATTTAGATGCCAGGTATTAATTATCGGCCACCCCATAGGTGAGGATCATCTTTATTTTGATTTGCAACAAGTTGGCATGTTCTAAGAACTTGCCACCTTAGCTAAAGAAGTGTTTATGCAGCGCATTGTCTCCTTTCTGAGGGCGTCTCCATCCCATTTAGCCTTGACTGGGAGTCCGGACGCGTTGGGGCTGGGGGCCGCAACAGAATGCTTGGGGGTCGGTGTGTGGTCAGGGGTAGAGGTAAGTACCCCGTTTGCAGCATGATCATCGGTCTTTATTTACCCTGGAGAGTCCCAGTTGCCCCTGTATAATTAATAATTATAATTATTAACTCATCACTCTTCTATTTCTAACTTACTATTAATTACCAATATGACTTCCTTTGTCTCTCAGAGGATCCCAGTTCGAACTGTGAATTATATAATCCCCATCATTGGAAAGGCACTGAAATGCTGGGTCAGCAGCCAGTGTGGTCGATCACATCCCTGGGTTTATTCGACCTTTACGTCCCTTTAGCAATGTCTCCAGACGTCCCCGCCCACCCCCGACCCCAGGGGCTAAATCCTCGCATACGGGCGGGTGAGTTACTTGTGAAGACCGTTCAGGAAGCTTTGTAGGAGGGCCTGTGGCAGGAAGACAGGCTCAGGTGGACGGTGTGATGTAAACATGGAGAGATGGGAGCGGACTTGGGGCTGGAAAATGGCGCACCCTTGGGGCTGATGCTCTGGGCACTAATAGGGTGGTTGTAATGAAGAGGAAACCCTGCCATGGTTCCCCTGCGCTGGAGAACCTCGGTTATTGGGGGGCAGAGCAGGAGTGTCCCCCCAAAGCTGCGAACCTAACGAGGTATCAGACTCTGTGCTGAGGTTTGGCCACAGCGCAGGGAGGGCAGGGGCTGAGAAGAGAGCGGACCGTCGCTTGAAGGATGAGCGCGCACCGCACTCCACGGTGCCACGTGCAGGGTCCTGACTTAAACGGGCACGTGGGTTTGGCTGACACCGCTTCTCCTTCCTGTGTCGCTTTCAGGAGCTGGTGGGGAGTAACCCTCCGCAGCGGAACTGGAAGGGCATCGCCATCGCGCTGCTGGTGATCCTGGTCATCTGCTCCCTCATCGTCACCTCCGTCATCCTGCTGACGCCAGGTACTCCCGTTTGTTCTTGGGGCGGCGTGTCCCCGGAAGGGAGGGAGCACGACCTTCCCCTCGCTTGTCGTTGCAGTCCCTGCGTGGTACACAGTTGAGAAGCTTCCCAGTTCCAGTCCCCAGTGTGCCCCGGGGTCACTGGTATCATACTCGTATCTGTCATTGAGTCAGATGCACCTGACGTTCTTCGGATGCGTTTGCATAATTGTTGGCCAGGGAAACGCTTCTGTTAAAATCCACAATTACTTATTCACATTGGATGAGCTTAGAGACAGCGTCGTGATAGATCTAATAAGTTTAGGTATCGTGCAGCATCCCGAGTATTATATCAAGGATGCATTACAGAAATTATTAAAACAACAGGCATTGAGAGTGGGCTAGGAATGAAGGGCCTATTAGATACTCCCGATGAAATAAAAAAAGTATAAATAGAATCAGAAATCTCTCAGGGAAGAAAATACACACAGAAACAGAAAAGAACCTGCAGCAAAATCCTATGTAGACACAGGTATTGGCTGTTCCGAAAGTGAGGGGTCTGGAAGCTTCGAGGAGAGAGACATCCCTGGGGAGAAGGTTCACGGTGAAGGTGAGGAGTGACGGGAGCGTTAGCAGAGGGGCAAGACAGGGGGACAAGACAGCCTTTGTCTGGAAGATAAGCACATGGGAGTTATGATCTGAAAACATGGCCAAGAATAAATAGCCCCCACTTCAGCAGGTGCCTGTCTGTGTGGACAAAATCAGGTTTTGAGCCCCAATAAACAGACTGCACGCACAGTATTAGCCCTTAAGATGAAAAAAAATGCAGCGTAAAAAAATCTTCAATAGGTACAAGAAGTGCCAATTATGGTGTATGTTTAAACCATCATCACAAAACTATAATGAAAAGATAGTAGTCTTTATCCTTAAGCCCAACTAGATCAAGTTATCACAATAGCAAGAAACTAGAGGGTCATTCTTTTTCCAATGGAATGTATTGGTTCGCAAAACCATGCAGGTTTCAAGTGTACAATCAATAACACATCATCTGCCCACAGCACAGTGCACCCACGGCCCCAAGCAAAGTCTCTTCCCACCCCCGTTTTCTCCCCTTTGCTCACCTCCACTCACCCCTATCACGACACTGTTCATTTTTGGCAAGGGTGCTATGGCCACTCAATGGGGGAAAGTACAGTCTTTCAACAACTGGGTGTCCGCAGCCAGGAGGACCAGCCTGGAGTCTTACCCGTGCGAATCAACACCCTAAGCTTAAGAGCTTAAATATAAGAGCTAAAAGGGTAGAACTCTTAGAAGAAAACATGCAACTAAGTCATTGGGACCTGGTATTAGGCAACTCTTCCTTACACAGCCCAGCAAAAGCACAGCAACCAGAGAAAAACAGATACATTGCGCTCACCCAACTGAAAAACTTCTGAGCCTCAGAGGACTCTGTGGAGAAAGCGAAAAGACAGCCTCCTACGGGGAGAAGCTATGGACCAACCACATATTTAGTCTGAGTCTAGTGTCTATGCAGAGAACTCTCGCGACGCACAAAAAGACAATTAATTTAAAAATGGGCAGAAAATTGGATAACGTTTGTCCAACAAAAGTGCAAAAGGCCAAGAACCGTAACGTCAGGAGTCATCGGGAACGGGCAAACCCAGCCCCACAGCAAGAAGCCACTGGGCTCCCACCAGGATGGCCACATTAAAAAAAAAACAATAACAAAACAAAAAGGAGGGAGAAAATCCATTGTTGGCGAGGATGTGGAGAAACTGGAGCCTTCCCCCATTATTAGTAGGAAGGTAAAATGATGTGATGTCTGTGGAGGATGTTTTGGTGGTCCCTCAAAAAGGTCAGCGTAAAGCTACCCAGTAATTAATGGAAACATGTGACCTAGTAATTCCGCTTCAGGTGTGCACCCAGGGAAACTGGAAATATGTGCTGTTCCCCAGCTTGTCCACCGTTGTCTGGGGCATCAGCATTCACGACAGCCAGGAAAGGAAAACGACCCAGATGCCCTTCACCCGGGGCGCAGATGAGCAAATGTGGTCTGTTGTGGAATATTATTCAGCCATGAAAAGGAACAAGATGCCGATAGGTACTAGCGTGTGGGTGAGACTTGGAAGCCTTATGCTAGTGGAAGATGCCCCTGGGGTTCTGCCACAGGCGAATCCATAGAGACAGAGCGTCGATCCGTGGTTAACAGAGGCTGGATGGAGGGGACACAGTAGGTATGAGCTTTCTTTTTTTTTTTTTTTCTTTGAGACATCATACATTTAGGGAAGTTTTAGGGTCACAGCAAAGTTGAGAGGAAGAGACAGAGATTTCCCAAGTACACACAGCCGCCCCTATTCGCAACATTCACACCAGCTGGGACATTCTGTGACCATGTCTGAACCCACATGGACATGTCAGAATGAGATTGCTTTCGGGGGTGACAAAACTCTCCTGGCATTTGATAGTGGGGGATAGACACGCACGTCTTTATGAAAAGTGAATTTTATTTCCATTCACATGTTTCAACAATGTTGAGAACGTTGTAAAAAAAAGCAAAGTGTGCTCTGGCCACTTATGTACTAAAGTGCCCTAAAAAGTTGCCAGAGGTGCGGGAGGCATCCCAGCAGCAATTCTGAAAAGAGCGTGTGGCCCCCCCTTGGGCGGCGGTTTGTGAAGGAGCCGAGGTTGCCTGGGACACTGGGACTCAGGACTCAGACCCGTGTTGAATCCGCCGGACTGACCGGGAAAACACGGGCTCACCTGCGGAAGGTAAGGGGCGGAGTTCAGAGGAGCCGCGGAAGGACCCGGGGGCGCAGATGCGGGCTGGGGCCAGGCAGGCCTGCAGTTGTCCGCGTGGAAGGCACCGCAGTGGCTAATGAGTCATAACACAAGAATAAACCGAGTTGCGTCCTCGCAGGGGAACCCTCCTGGGCCCCGCCCTGTGCTTGCTCTGGTTGCCACGGAGCTCCTGCGGGCTGAGGTCAGCTGGGGGCCTGAGCAGCTCCTGTCTTCCGTGAATGCAAAGGGGGCCGGCGTCCCTGGGCGCGTGGGGAGTGCACCTGCGCTCCCTTTCCTTCCTGGGCACAGGGCTGGCTCTGGGTGAGCAAGGGATGATTGGAGATTGGATTCTCTGGTCGTCCAGGGCTCGTGCTGGGGCTGAGAGAGGCAGGACGTTCTAGGGCGTGCGGATGACCCCCTCCTCCAAAGTCACCCGAGAACGTTCGCCATCTCTTGCTGTCATCCTGGTAAGGGAGAATAATTACGCGCCTGCAGCTCCTGTCACCGTGGCCCAGAGCCGCAGGGATGCATGGGAAGCGTCTGGACCCAGGGGCAGGGCTGAGAACCACGTCTGGGCCCCTTCTCTCCTTGTGCCCCGCTCTGCGCCACCCAGAGCTGTCCCTCCGTCTCCTCAACGGTCAGGCGACCCATGTCAGCTGCCACCTCCCAGACGCAGCCTCTAATCCCCGCAGGATTTGACATGCGTCCCCGAGGCCGGAGAAGCAGCCTTCTGTCTGCAGTAGAGAGAAAATGCAGCCAAGGTACCCCATTATCACGGAATGCTGATGGCCCCGTTGTCAGGGCAACGATGAGCCAGAGCATCCGGGCAGCGGGGCTCCGGTGGACTCCCTCAGTTCCAGAAAAGGCCGGGAAGGGCGCAGCTTCTTCTGTGCTTCTGGTAAAAATCAAGGTGGCGGTGCCTTGCCACACTGACCCGGTGGTCCTGTCGGGTTTTCGCAGCGACTGTTTCTTTGTCCGGGTGGCTCTGCTCGGGAACTGTGCGTCCCACGTCGGCTCCCGCCCCTCGCGGGTCTTCTGCATCCTCCCTCCTTCCTGGACAGAGCAGCGGCTCTGGCTCTGGACTCAAACACCAGGAGGCAGAGGAGAGGGTCAAATGCTCCTCCTGCCCTGAGCTGCGGAACCACCGCACAGGGACCAGGGGTGCCCGCTCCTGGTCAGATATTAATGACCCCCCGCGAGGGCCCGAGCGCGTGGAGCTCCGTGCTGGCGAAATGCGCGGAAAGAAGAAACCGGCTGCCCGGTGCCCGGGAGGGCTGCGCGTCCCCTCCCACAGGAGCACGTCAGGGGCGTGTGATCACGGAGCAGAAGTGACAGAGCCTCGTGGGCAGGGCTGGGTTGGACGCCGGGTTGTGCCAGTAATTGAATCCTTGACTTTCCGACGCGAGTTTTGCCTGAAAGATGGAGAGCCCCCGAAGCAATAACACCTGGGTGCCTCTGCAGAATCTTGGGTGCCTTCCCCCAGCACCGGGCTCCCCACCCAGCCTCGCCTCCAGTTTTGTTAGAACGACTTAAAAAGCCTACTGTACTTTTTAAAAAAATAATCCTCTCTCCAGCGTTACCTGTTTCCGGTCTTGTGTTCCAGTTTACTGAAATTCAGATGATAGTGACTTGCTTTTTCACCTTGTCCCCCAAATATGTTCTGAATGCCCCAGCTTCTGTCTTTTGGTGAAAATGTCTCAGGCCCCCGACGGGGCCCTTGGCACGCGGGTGCTCAGCGCCGTGACAGGCCGCTCCGTGGTGGCCTTGGGACCGCGAAGGGCCTCGCGGGGACCGTTACGCATACCAACTGCCTTGTTCCGTCGTTCAGCTTGATTATCACCAATTACACACAATTTATGTCTTGAAGATCAAATTAAAAGTGCTTAAGGCAATCCTTGCTCCAAACGGAGCCGCCAGATGAGACTGTGTCCTTTTCAATTCTGTCATTCATTTCTCCCCGGCGAGCCGGTGCTCTTTTCTAAATCTCTCTTTGGAATAATAGACTCAGAGCTACCTTTTTTATTTGCGGATATTAAAAGCGAGGCTGCGCCGGGTCACAGGCAGCACGGGCCTGCTGGGGACGGCACCGGCTGGTGCGTGCTGATGAAGGAGCACCCTCCTCCTGCTCCGGGGCCCCCGCTCCTGGGGTGCAAACTGGGAAACCCGCCCGGTCGCGCTGGCGTTCACACAGCCCTGACGTTTGACTTCCATGGGTTTTCACATTAGAGAAGATGGATCGGGGTTCCTGACAAAACACCAGAACCCCCTCAGGTGGCACATAAACAAAAAGCCTTGGCTATTTGAAAGTCGCGCGGAAGGGAGACTTGGGGTGAAGGCCAACGGAAGTTCTCAGAATATATGACTCGGCGGTCTCCCGGGGAGGAGCGCCGCAGGGAGATTATTTTTATGGGGTTGAAATTTCATCACTGTTTGATTTAGGTCTAATGTCTGCAACAGCGTTGCTGGCTCTCGGCTTATCTTTTTAAAAAAAGGAAATGAATTCAATTGGACTCAATAGCTTAACGGAGAAGAGAAACCTACAGAATCGGCAGTTACAGCTCGTAAGTCAGATTCTTACAGACGCGTCAGAAACGCAGCCGGGCGTTCTGAGTTTATACGAGAGCCCAGACCTGACGGAATGTGTTGGGGGGGGCTACATAATAATTACATTGACGAGAATCCCCCCATCCCAGAATTGTAACTGCCGGTTAATAGAGCATGTTCTGTAATAACATTTCCATAGATTTTTTTTAAATGGACATTATTTTTTAGAGCAATTTTAGGTTCACACAAAATGGAAGGGAAGATGGATATTTCCCCGATAGACTTTGCTCCCAGACGTGCACGGCCCCCTCACCAAAGTGGTCCTTTCGCTACAATGGAGGGAGCACTGATGTCTCATTGTCACCAGAGTCCCCAATTTCCCTGAGGGCCCGTCCCTCTTGCTGTTGCGCCTTCTGGGTGTTTGGACTGATGTGTAATGGCATGGATCCCTCACTACGGAGTAGTTTCACCGCCTAAAACTCCTCTCTTCTCTGTTCATGCCTCTAACCCCTGCCCGCCACGGGTCTTTATGCTGTGTCCCTAGTTCTGCCTTTTCTCGGACGGCGTAGGACCTGTGGCCGCAATCACACAGTACGTGGCCTTTCCAGATTGGCTTCTTCTCTTAGTCAGGTGATAGACAGCTCGTTTCTTTTTAGCGGAATGATATTCCACTGATGGATAAACCATAGTTTGTTTATCTATCACCTGCTGAAGGCCACCTTGTTTGCTCCGAAGTCGTGGCCATTACCAATAAGAGGGTGATAACCATCTGTGTGTAGGTTTGGGCGTGGACTGAAGTTTGCAGCCCCTTTGGTTAAATACCAAGGAGCGGGACTGCTGGATCCGGTGGTGGTGAGAGTGTGCGTAGTTTTGTAAGAAACGGCAGAACCGTCTTCCGGGGTAGCAGCCCGTCTGCATCCCCACCCACTGTGAGGCGTGTTCCTTTTGCTCCGTGTCCTTGTGTGCACTTGGTGTTGTCGGGTCTGGGTTTTTGGCCATTGCAATAGGTGTGCGATGGTATCTCATTGTTTTAAGCTTTTTTTCTTTTTAATTCCGGAACACACGATTTTTGAAACATTTATTAATATATAGTGTGTGGACTATAGATGTCTGTATAATTAATACATATATAAATACTTATATTACTTGATGAATTTTCAAAGTGAACAGGCTCCTACAGCCAGCACCCTTATCAGAACACAGAAGGTAGTTGAGAGGAACCTACTTTCTAACATAGTAGGATAGTTTGGCTTGCTTTTATACTTTTTACATTTACAGTATAAATTAATCATATAATACAGGGGAATCATTTTTAACATAATTCCTGTTGAGTTCCATTTTTCAGCTGTTTTAGACTTAAATAGGCATGCTGATTTCAAAACTGCAGTTAGTTTTCTTCTATCACGTCAAGTTTTTCTCTACAGTTTATCTTAATGAGCCCACTCTAAGCTGGATCGAGCCTGGATCGAGGGAAGCACTGGTGCTCTCCTATTGGCTGAGAGCAAACCTCCCTCGAGTGGGGGGTGGGGTGGGGGATGACCTTGGAGACCAGCGACAGGTCCATACTGGTCTAGGCTACTCAGTTACACAGGAGACAGTGTGGTGAGAGGTTGTGGGCCGCTCTATATAGTGAATCGTATCCCAAAGTGTAGTCCGAGTTCCTGTCTGTATACAAGGCGTTAGCAGAATTTATTTTTTTATTTACATACGTACTTATTTCCTTCCCTTCAGGTCACGTCTGCCTCTGCTATTTCTTGTCCTAAGTGCCTAAACAACCCTGATTCATTTAGTTATATCTGTGGCAGTTTCGCCATTCCCAAAGGACAAACATCAGCGCATTTGTCAGGCAAGCCTATTCTGCATATTTTAAAGTAAAACTTGGTGATCAGGATAAGTCCTGGGCCCCTCACAAGGTGTGCAAGCAGTGTGTCGAGAGTTTACTGATGTAGACGAAGGGAACATGTGATAAATTGCCATTTGGTATACCTACGGTTTGGCGAGAGCCCAGAGATCATTCAAATGACTGTTACTTTTGTATAGTGGAAACGTCGGGATATAACAAGAAAAATAAATGTAAAATAGAGTATCCTAGTCTGCCATCAGCTATACGCCCAGTGCCTCATTCAGCTGAAATCCCAGTGCCAGTTTTCACTGAACTACCCTCTTTCGAAAAACAGGAGTATGGTGAAGAACTAAGTGACAGCCACCATGAAGAATTTGAAATTGAAGATGTCTCAGTTTATAAGGGATTTGATCAGCATGAGTTGAATGGTTTGGCATGAGATTTGGGATTATCCAAAAAGGCTTCAGAACTCCCAGCATCAAGACTGCACAAGAAAAACTTGCTTGAAAAAGGAGCGAAGGCACCCTACTTTTGGTCAAGAGGAAGTGCATTTCTGCAGAACTTTCGAAGTGACAGTGGCTTTGTGTATTGCTATAACATACATGGCTTAATGGAGGAATTGGGAGTTCCAATCTATAACGCAACTGAATGGTGACTGTTCATCAATAGCTCAAAGCAGAGCCTGAAGTGTGTCCTCCTCCACAATGGCAATTTATTCGGTGTCGTCCCAATTGGCCATTCAGTTTGTTTTTGTGAAGAATATGAGACATAAAGAGAGTCATTGGTCTGTTGCAATATCACAAGCACAACTGGATCATCTGTGTTGACCTTAAATGGTCTGCTTCCTTCTTGGTCAGCAACGCAGATACACCAGGTATCCCTGTTTTCTGTGTATGTGGGACAGCAGAGCTCGTGAGAAGCGTTGGGGGGAGTCAAACTGACCTCCAAGGTCTGACCTCAAACCCAGTGATCCAAACATTCTACATGAGCCACTTGTTGACTGAAAGAACATTCTATTCCCACCTCTGCACATAAAACTGGGTCTCATGAAGCCATTTGTTAAAGCTTTGCCAACTGAAGGAGACTGTTTCAAGTGTCTCATTTTGGCATTTCCTAGCCTGTCATTTGAAAAGATAAAATACCTTAATATGTATGTTTGGTAGCAGAACTTTACTACTTGTACACAATTTGACTTAACAGTAACAATATATAGCCTTTATATGAACAAAATAACTAAATAAACAGTATATTCAGGTAATTTTTTCTTTATTTTCCCTTGTATTACATTTTATATGATTTTTGGGACAAAAGAAGGGTATCCTGTCCTTTAAAAAGTTGACCTGGTAGAGAAAAACTGGGGTCATTTTGGATTCAGATGCCAAAAGTTAGTCAAAAACAAGTGTCAGATCTAACTCAACAAAAATCGTGTTCCCCAGTGTTATCCTTTCTCCCATCATCACCGTTCTGGTGGTCAAGGTCAGCCATGACGTCACACCTTCCGTCTTGTACCGTCACAGGAAGGAAGGGAACCTCCCAGGACTCTCCTCACGGACCCCTGTCGACCCCAAAACAGCTGCTTATTTGCTGTAACAGATGATATGGCAGAGCCCCCCTTCGCCGTAGGGGGTGGGAGCAGCAAGTGTTCCTCTGGGTCCATGGAAGAGCCCCCGTCTGCCCCGACACGCAAGAGCCCTGGACTTACAGACTCCGTCCGCAGCACCGTCCCATTCCTTGGACTGGGGCAGAGAGCCCACGCCGTTCTTTAAACTGAAAACAGGTCTACGGGGGAGCTCGGACAGAGTCTCCTCAAAGAAAGAATTAATTTGCGCCACTGCTCACCTTCTGGTTTAGTAGTGAACTTCCAAAACACCGAGCAGCGGGGCCCCTGGAGAGTCATAACGGTCTCCCTTCCGATGCTTCTTCATTCGTTCCAGAAGGGGAGCTAGGTACCCCCTGATTATTTATTGAATCTCACCCTAAAGAGCCGTTTGCCTCAAGAACAGCAGTGGGTGCTTATGATTCACGCCTGCATTGAGGCTGTCAGGTAGGCACGTGCACCTACGAATGTATCCATAAAAGGGCAGTTTTCAAAGCATCACTGCATCGTGCTCCCGATTCCAAAGGCATCGTTGCCTGTGAACCATGAAAAGCGGTAAATCGCATCCCGGCACCCTGGTTTTCCTGGAGTCTGTCCCCTGGCTTCACTGGGGCCTCTTGGTAAATTCTAAGTGAATTTTGGGACCCTGGGTTACAGGGGGCTGGCTGGTCTAGTTGTTCTTACTTTAGGGGACTCTGAGCAGTCGGGAGCCAAAGGCATCCATTCAGGGGTCTAGGTCGAGTTACCGGGTCAGAGGCAGGAACAAAGAAATCAGTGATACGATAAAATGGTACAGAATGAACTGGGCAGGTGGGAGGAGGGGAAGGGACTGTCCTTTGCCTCTTGTAGGCAGAACTGCTCTTGACACCCTTGTTCAACGACCCTGATCACTTTGTGATGCAGAAACATACAAGGGGGAGCCCCCCCCCAAACCCTGAATTTATTTATAAAACGTTGTGTATTTATTCTCACATGTTTAAATGTCCGTCATCTTCAGAATGCTCTATGCTTGATGCAATACATCTATTGAGATGTTTTTTCCTCTGCTCAAAACAGTTTATGAACATGTCGATTTTGATGCCTTTTGGTGCTTCTACTCTTCCACGTTGGCAAAACGTTTCCCTTTGAGGACTTTTCTCATCTGGGGAAACAAAAAAAAGTCGCTTGGGACAAGATCAGGTGGACAGGCAGGGTGGGACATGGGGGTCATGCTGCTTTTGCTCAAAAACTGCTGAGCGCTCAGCACGGTGTGGGTAGGTGTGCTTGTAAATCACCCAGCATGAGACAGGCAAACACTTTGAAAGAATCTTCAAAAAATTTCACTGCAGCCAAATGCAGCCTCTCACAACGACACCAGCTGGTGCACAGATACAGACGGGTTCCTAGGACATGCCCCTAGTTGTGGAAGCCTGCACTGCAAGGGGCCGGCCCTCCAGAAGATATTCCAGGCTTTTAGGGGGGCGATTCCCCCTCATACAGGTGTACTTTCTCAGATTCTGATTTCATGGTCGCCAAACCCCAGGGTGTTTCTAAATTGACTCCATGCTTTTATGTCAAGTGTTAACATGACCAGCAAGGAGGTCATGCGATGATTCGCGGAGCCTCCAGTTTAATCCGTCTGTTCTCCCCCGTGGTTTTCCTTCATACAGATTCTTTATGTCTTTTGTTTTTAACTTGGTAAATATATGGTTATTGCATTTTCCGAGAATATCTTCCAAAGTGGTGGCTTAGTTGGAAGTGGGAGGAAACGTCTCGAGGGGTGTGGTTGGTGAAAAACTGTCTCCTTGAAGAGAGCGACGTCCCACTGCCGGGAAGCTGGGAATGTCACCTTATGTGGCGAGAAAGGGGTCATCACCGACGTGGTCATCAGGGGCGCTCTAAGACGCGGGATTCCCCTGGATTTTCCAGAGTCCTCCATGCAAACACATGTGTCTTTATGAGACACAGGCAGCGGGGGATTTGAGACAGACAGAGGGGGAAAGGCGATGTGCCTAGGGGAGACACGGGAGAGCTTGTCCCCAGAACTTCCGAGAGAGCTCAGCCCTCGGGACACTTAGATTTTGCCCGGTGACACTGATGCTGGGCGTCCAGCTTCCAGAACCAGGAGAGGATACCTTTCCACCGTAGTAAGCCACCAGGTTTGCACTAATCGGTGACAGTAGCCACAGGAATCCGAGCAAACGAGGGGAAGTGAGCACCCTCGCCAGCCCTGGGGTGACTGAGGCTCCCAGGAAGCATAACCGTGGACGCGTGGGAAGGTCAGAGCTGGCAGGGGGCTGACCCACGGGGACGCAGAATGAGACCGTGACCGTGCCTGGGCCTCGGCTGTCTGCGTCTCCGCCCCGACTCACCGTGGGGGTCCCGTCCGGACTTCTCTCTTGCCACTCTGGGGACCCCTGTCGTCCCCACAGTGTGGCTCTTTATCATCATCACCATCGCCGAAGGGGGAGCGGAAGCGCACCCCACGAAGGTGTGTGTGTGTGGTCTGCCACAGTCGAGAGGGAAAGACAGCACCCGCCTCCCTCACGGAGCAAATTCTCTCTGCTGTTTTGCGTCCATGCATATGATGGATAAAGCCCCACTTCCAGGTCTTAGGAAGTTAGCAAAAGGAACCAAATGAAATGCAGAGCCGCCCCCAAAGCCATGACACCCAGATGAAGAGTGTGCGTGCTGTGCAGCAGACCCCGAACATTTCGGAAGGTCAGTCACCCCATGAGGCGTGTCTGAGTGGCGTTGGCTCTTGTGATGCAGACGCGGGGTTTCACGCGCCCACCGGGGCGTGTGCTGGGAGAGAGTTGTCTCCCCTCCTGTCTCTGTGGGGGTGCCGCACACCCTTGTTCAGACAGCAAAGGGCGTCGTTGGGGAAGATGAAGGCAGCTTTCCAGGGCGCTGGGGCATCGTGAAGACACACAGCCTAGTTCAGGCACTAACTTCTGGTGTGACTGTGTGCTTATGATCAAGGTATGACTTTGTTAATATTCATTGCCCAAGTAATATATATACACACACATACATACAGAGAAATAAACAGTAGGGAAGGATATTAAATTAACAACCCAAGTCACATAATAGCAGTTTTAGTTTTTCTGGTGTGTACCCTGCAGTTCCTTATATGATGCTCATATACCCATGTTCCCAGGGCTACCTGCCCAATGGTTTATGAACTGACCATGTTAGAAGGTTGAGTGACAGCCAGCAGAGGGGACCCGTGATGGTTTCTGCTTTTATAAAGTCTCCTGGGCCCTGACCGTGTGGTTGGGCGTCATCCTGCAAAGCGAAAGGTCGCCGGTTCGATTCCCGGTCAGGGCACAGGCCTGGGTTGCGGGTTCCGTCCCCAGTTGGGGGCATGTGAGAGGCAGCCGATCAATGTTTCTCTCCCTCCCTTTGCCTATCTCTAAAAAGAATAAATACAATTTTTAAATGGGAAATTCCTTGAAAACAGTCACAGTTTTATACACAAACGTGCATTTCAGTCGTAGAGCGTGACGCTGGACCGAACCAGAGAGACAACTGTGAAACTGTGTCCCCAAACAATTGTGGAGGGGATGCAGGCCCAGCCAACTCTCATGTCTTCATATCCGTCAGTGTCTCTGGGGGTTTATCGTTATTGGGACCATGACGTTCTCAAACAAACCAGTGTCCTTAGCCAGTCAACCTCGGCGCTCCGGTCCCACGGCAGCTTCGGGGATTTCATCAGGGATTATTTCTTCTCGTGCTGTTACGGAATCTCACAGATGGTTGCACTGTTCCCCATCAACCTGCCACAGATTTTGAAATAAAAAATTCAAACAAGCAGAACAGCCCAGGGAGTGGCAGCGCACGGTCCCCTTACCGTCCGTGCAGATGGGTTAAGAACAAAAACGGGAAGCATGGCTGGCTTCGTTGTTCAGCGTGTGTTTGTGGGAGTTACATTGTACCATCGATCCTGTGTCTGAATGGCAGTTGAATGTTTATAGTCCTCGTTCAGCCAGAAATAAAAAGTGTAACAATGTACCTTTTTTTCCCCCCAGCGGAAGATAACAGTCTGTCCCAGAAGAAGAAGATCACGGTGGAGGACATCTTCAGTGACGAGTTCAAAGTTCACGACCCTGAGGCTAAGTGGATCAGTGGTGAGTCCCAGGAGCTGGGGTTGGGGGGCCAGGAGAGCCGTGCCTGGCCATTTCGGACAATGTGGTGTGGCCTCCCTGGCTGCTCCACGCAGCCTCCTTCTGGCCACAGAAATAGATCCCCCGAGCTCTTGCAGCGATGATCTTATTATCAGTCTGAGAAAATGTGTGTCTGGGAAAATGGGGCGGCCCCTTCGTGAGAAATGAGTCCTCCGTGCCGCCTCCCGGAATCATCATTTCTCCCACGGAGATGGGAGGTGTTGCTAAGCAACCAGCCCTGGAAGAGACACAGCTGAGCTCTCCTTCCTTCCCCATTGTCCCCCACCCCCGACCGCCCTGCTGGCTAGAGGGGCCAAGGAGCTGGAAGATGCTTCTAGAAGGTGGCCGCATCAACAAGACAGTGCGCTCTGTGCACAGAGACAGACACGTTCATCTCTTGCAGCCTGGGCCAGGTCTCCCTTTCTTGTTTGCAGGATGTAGCCCATGTCCTCTCTCGTTGGTCTGGGCTGGCTGTCGGTGTGGGGGTCGGGCAGAGACGCCGCTGGGGCCCAGCCAGCCCAGCGGGCAGGGTGGCCCCCTCTGACGTCCTCTCTCCAGAATGCAGTTTGCATTCCGTCGTGGCCTCAGTGGGGTGCACTTGAGACTGCTTCTCGGGGCAGAGAAGCTTTGTGGTGAAATGCTAGAGACCTAGTTCGAATCCTGGCTTGTGCGGTAGCGAAGCCCAGAGAGGCTGTGCTTTTCGGAGGTCACGCGGCTAGGAAGAGGCACGGCTGTGGCTGCCAGCCTGTCTCCTGGCTCCCTGTTGAGTTCTCCTCCTGCGACAGTCCTGCTCAGGGACACGCCGCCCTGTGTCTTCGCGAAGTCACGCTGCTCCCGAAATGCTTCTGACGCTTCACAGGCTATCACAGACCAGTGAGCTGCCTGCCCCATGGCTCTGCCCTCTGGCTTCCGAATTAATTTCTGATCCCGAGGTTAGCTTATTTAAAAATGAAAGAAATAGATGGTTCTCGGAGAGAACAGATTTTATCAAGGGACTTGGGGGCAAAAGAGAGCAGTATGTTGTAAATTCTGGGGGTTGGTGGCACCCAGAAATCCAAACCACAGAGACAGCCAGGGTCTCCTGGGTGTGACTGGAAAGGATGGTGCCTTTGATTTGGGGGGAGACTGAGCATCGCACTCTGTTACTCCCACATGGGCTAGAGGTGGCCCCGTCACGCAATCTGGGCCCGGTCTTGGCAGTGAAAGATCATGACCATCTTCGTAAGGAGGGCAGAGTTAGCTTTGGAGATGAAATAGTGAGCCACCAGCGGGAACCTAGCACCAGAACACGCGTAGGGGAATCATCTCATCCCTCCTGAGGAGGCGTTGCCAAGACATAAGGGATGTTTGCTAAGCAGAAGGTGGGGCCTAGACCCCAGAAGACAGCTGAGACACGTGTTAGTCTGCGCTGAACCCTGGGGAGAGCCAAGGGTTCATTGAGAGATGATAGGGATAGAAAAGAAAAGAAAGAAAAAAGAAGAAGAAAGATAAGAGAGGGGGCAGAGGAAGTGGAAGGAAGGAAAGAATGAAGGAGGAGAGGGAGGAAGGGAGGAGAGAGATGGAGTGGGGAAGGGAACTGGTGAAGAGTCAGGATCTAGCAATAAAACGAGGTACCAGAGCCCCGGCTGCTGTGGCTCGGTTGGTTGGAGCATCGTCCTGTAACCAAAGGGTCACAGGTTCGATCCCTGGTCCAGGCACATGTGGAGGTAACCGATCAATGTTTCTCTCTCACGTCTGTATTTCTCTCTCTTTTCCTGTCTCCCTTCCTCTGTCTCTAAAAGCAATAAGAAAATGTCCTCGGGTGAGGATTAAAAAAAAAAGGACCAGAGATGAAGAGCCCCGAAACAGAGCTATGGGGTTCAAAGCAGGTCAGAGGAGACCCTAGGTAGACACAAATAATGCAGCGATATGTTTTTACTAGGGTGCTGTAGCTGCAGGCCTGGCCTAAGCCAGCATTCCATAGGGAGAAAAAGAAAAAAGACCGTAAGTAGAAAGATGGAGGCACAAGCACACGCATTTGCCTCTCACGGGCTCATTCTTGCTCCTGCGAGTGAAGCTGTCCAGGGGCCTGCTGGCTCCCGGCCCAGAAAGCAAGGCCGCATCTCTGTCTCCACAGCGGTGGGAATTAATACAAGCAATTGAGGGGGGCCTTGTGCCCAGCAGAGAAGCCCCGCCCACTAGAGAAGCCCCGCCCACTAGAGAAGCCCCGCCCAGCAGAGAAGCCCCGCCCACCTCTATTGGCAGGTTACATATATTCATAAAGGCCTCCTGCGGTTAAATAAACCTGCCTCTGGTGTCCAGGACCTTTCGTAGCAGGGTCTTCCCTTGCAAAGGTGCACACCGAGTGGCAGCAGTGGCTGCAGGTCGCCAGGCGGTCAGAACCCACCACGGAGGAGGCACCATGTGGGGACCTTTCTCTCCGTGATGCTTCCAGCTGCCTCCTCCTTTTCTCTCTCTCATTTCTCTTCCTGATCATTCCCTTCCTTCCTGTCCTGAAGAGGAAATAGCTTTACGTGAATGCAGTGACTTTGCAATGAGTAACAACCTTCAGAATTGATTTTTTACAAATACCACCAAGAATTCATTCATTTTTTATGCCACAATGGACACGTTAAGATCCAGGAGAAGGTTCCGGTAACAAGAGTATGGAATGACGTGGAGCTGAGATGAGCTTTCGAAATGGTCAGAACGCTCATTATTCAGCTGCTCCTTATTGGGTCCCTGCAACGCCCCGGAGTGAAATCCTGTGTCTGCCTGTTTGTGTGCGTCCCCAGGGGACGGGCTCCGCTCTCTCCCTTTGCATCTGGAGGAACCTATGGATATGTCTGTGCGCACATATGTGTCAACTAAGCCACATCCCCGCCTGGGAGAATTTTTGTGAGTTTCTTTGCGCCAAACTGACGGCAGTTGCCAGGAAGCAAATCCTAACAGATGGAGAAGATGCTCCGGAAAATGGCAGTTTTGCACGTTGATTTGTATGTTACAGTCAACGGAGGAGGCGTGAGGGGGTTCCAGGAAACCCACTCGTGGTAGATTAGGGAGGCGGGACGAAGCAGAGCAGGGGAGCTCTGGGATTGGATAAAAAGTAGGATGATTGACACATGATTCTTCTGTACAGGTGGGCCCGGGAGCGAGAGCAGCCACCAGCCAATGCGATCACAGTGACAGTGAGGGGATTCGTGGTCTCCCCCTGGGGCGGAAAAAGGAAGTTTCCCTACATTCTGAGCGCGTATTGTCGTAGATGCAAAAAGGCAGCAGACGGGCTCGATTAAGGTGAAGGCTGACCTTTGTCGGGGACAGGACTGCCCGCCACGACCTGCTCCCAGTCAGACAGTTTCCACTTCAGACCATCCCATGGGGCCGCTTTGGCCTCTGAGCCTGAGAGGCCACCACGCAGGGTCCCCTGCATGTGCCAGGCTAGCACGTGGCCCCTTTGTGTCCACATGGGCACATACCTTGTCTCCTTGACGAAGGGATCTCGAGTGAGACTTATATGCTATTTTTCCTCCTCGGTGAGGTCAACATTTTCCAGAATGCCGTGGGGTTGTTCCCGGCCTCCACGGGTTTCCGGGACTTTTCCTGAGGATCCCCCACAACGCTCGGCCCCTCTGCTCTCCCACCCTGTGAGGCAGACAGCGCAGCGAGGTGTGCCTCCAGGCAGGACACCTGCCTACATGGGTCTTGCTTCTAGGCTCCGTGGAAGCGCGGGCAGCGGATGACCCGCCAGCGCTGCCCGGACCGTCCAGAACACTGTCACCCCGGCACCTCCCACCTGGGACCCACAGCCCTGTTTTATTTTACCTTCCTCCAAATTAAGAGGGCCCGCGAAGGTACAATACGTGGGTCACCGCGTACTGAGGCTGCCAAGCCCGAGGGCGCGCTACCTCTGTGCACCCTTGTCACTAGAATGCTCTCTTCCACGCAGACCGGGAAGTCCCCTTCCCTAGGCTCCGCCTCCTTGGGTGCTGTGACCCTGCCGTAAGCGCTGACATCAGCAGCCACTCTTCCCATTAAACTCTGCTGCCCACAGCGTCCTTAACCACATCGGCTTCTGAGAGGCCAATTAATTACCATTGACATCTTTTCAAACACCGATCGCCTTCTTAATTAATAAAAAATGAATCGCTTGGTCTCTTCCACAACTGAGTCTAATCCCCGACGACCAGCAAGCCTGTGCCCACGGGCGTCTAATCTTACGTCCGGTGCCGGTTTACGTCTCTGCCTCGCCCTTGACAGACAGCTGGCTTCCCGGGGCCGTCGTGCGTCCTCTCTGTGCGGTCACAGGCCCGAGCGAGGGTCTGGCTGTCACACAGTCGCCGTGAATAGTGGCGGTTTGAAGGGGTGACTCAGTGACAGGCAGACTGAGTGTGGCCACGAGTTTCCGGCCGTCGGGACAGCCGGCCTCTTCACTCCCTGTGACTCCTGCAGGTTAAAGGCAGATGCACTTGGTGTGTTGTTTAAAGTAATGCTGTGGTAAGACCCGCACGAAAGGAAGGCTAAACAAACAAGGGAATCACAAATAGCATTAGGCTCTGTGCACAAGGACCACATCAGTAGTCCCTGCCGTTCTCAGAAGCTACCGGATTCTCCCTGATAGGGACCGGCCTTGAAGAAGCCACTGAAATGCCTAAGGCGCAGGGACTGACGGCCACAAAGAGGTTTTTGTCTCACTGACTCCAGTAGACCCAGTTGCCCCTCTCCCCGCCCCCCTCAGCTTCTTCACCTTTAGAACCTGGCATTGCCCAGAGCCTCTGGCTCCCTCCTCTTTGGAGGGGGTCCCGCTGGTGTTTAGGACAGCACCCCCACCTTGTCTCGTGCGTCCGCCGCGCACACGGACCTGAGGGCCGGGGCCAGGAATCGGACTGGGAAGCAAGGCCTGTCTGTCGTTCTGTTTGGGAGCTCGAATTTTAAACTAGTGCTGTTGATACGATTGTTTGATGGTATTCCAGGAACCGTGAAAATGTCCTGGGCAGAAGTGGGGACCATCTGGGGGTCCCACGCAGGATTTGGGAAGCTCCCTCTCTCCGCTCACTCATGACCTTAGCAAATCTCCCGCGGAAGTGTCTCTTCAGACTTTCCTTCTGGGGTCGTGACGTAGAGCCTTTAAGAGATGTGTCTCCAGCCTCGGTAGCCCCAGGGTTCCATCGCAGCCCCAAATAAGACCACGTCTCTCTGGGCCCGCCCCAGAAAACAGCATCCTGGGAGCACCTTGCAGTCATGTGGTGAATAGTATTCAGTGCCACCAGGGGCCTCACACTCTGCTTTCAAGGGAGAGGCAGGCAATTCTGTCCGTTGGAGAGACAGCCTCCAGTGACAGCTTTCTGTGCCCACCTCTCTCCCGGCCCTGGACTGGACCACAAGACTGCCCAATCTTTTTTTAATTTTTATTTATTTTTCAATTCCACTTGATATTCACTATTACATCAGTGTCAGGCACACAGCCTAGTGGCTGGACAATCCTAGTGACTCCCCCCCCCACTCCCCCTCAGTAAGTCCAGGACCCCCCTGGCACCGTCCCAGTTATTACAACATGAGTGACTGTATCCCCTGCGCGGGACTCGACATCCAGCGACTGTTCTGTACCTGCCAGCTGCCGCTTCTCAGTCCCTTCCCGTCTCACCCGGCCCCCCACCCCCCGCCCCTTCATGAAACAGTGCAGCTCTGCTTTGGAATCTGTTGGGACTGATCAACTTCTGGCAAAAGCTTCTGATCAACTCCAGCAACGAAAACATCCCGTGAAGGAACTTTTCAAGAAACCTGTCCTACTGATAGCCATGCCACGTACGATCAGAATCTTTTTTTTTTAATATCCCAGATGTATTATGACAAAGTTCCACAAATGGGTGCTTTCCTGGTAGGAATAGGAGGCTTTCAGGTGGTTATATACACTTACTGAGTCAACCCGTCAGTCCCCCGGGGCACTGGGGTCAACGCCCAATGCTCCTGATGGGTGGACCAATCATATGAACAATAAACTTAGTTTTTATGAATCATCGCTGCTTACCAGCCCCGTCCTAGGACGCTGTCATTTCAAATTCGTTTTAAAAGCCTCTCTGGCGCCTGGAGGCTTGTAGGACCCAGTACCCCCCGGTGTCCAAGGGGGCACATGACGGTCTCGGTGACAGCTCTGCTCCGCCCGCTGCAGAATTAGTGGTAAGGCAAACAGCAGATACACGTATGCTCCGGCCGCCGACGTGTGCACCGCATGTGTGCAGCGGAGGAGCGGGCCCACAGCTTCAATCTGGCTGGCTCACTGGGCGCATGATTTCTTGATCACTGACCTGTCCTGCGCTTATTAATATACCACGTTGCCTTGAATGTAAATTTAGCTGCCTCTCATTTATCATAGCATTAGCAACGGGGCGTGTGCTCATCTGAGCAAGAACACTGCTTTCTGCCAAAGCCACGAGCCTCGGGAATTATTTTCTTAATGTGATGAGGTGTGATGTGGGAGAGATATCAGTCCAGGAATAGATGAGTCCAAGGCGCAACGTACGGGGCCTAATTTTTATGAAATATGACTCTAGCCTCATCCGTCTCTTTTCCGTCCAACAGATCATTACAGCCCCAAACCTCAACATCGGATTTCCGAAAGTGGAAATTAAGTTCTGCCTCTAAAAATAGCCTGCCTTAGCCAAAAATACCTACGTTTTTCTTTAAACCGTCAGGACGCTTTAGGTGAAAAAGGCAAAGCAGTAAATGGGAGAGACGCAATATTAATTTTTTTGTTTGCTGCGGAACTCTATTAAAATTTGATGAATTTCTGAAACTTGTCGTTTGTGGGTTTCCACGCTCCATCACGCGTGGCCTGGGTGTGGGGTGTGCGTCTCTGGGACGTGGAAAGTTAACGTATTGAAAGAGGCTTCGTAGTTCGGGAAACAAGGGCCGTAAATGTTTGGGGAATTGAGAAAACCGTTGGACTTTGTCATCGCAGAGTTAGAACCAGAGGACTGTCCCCTGCTGACCAGGAACGTGGAAGTTTTTGTTGTTGTTTCGAGAGGAAAGGAATCAGCGCGCAAGAGAGAGAGAAACACATCCATGTGAGAGAGAAACACCCATTGGTCACCTCCTATATGCGCCCCCACCAGGATTTGAACCTGCAACGTAGTTACGTGCCCTGACCGAGGATTGAACCTGCAACCTTTTGGTGTTGGGGACGGCGCTCCAAACCACGGAGCCACCCGGCCTTGTAGTTTGGGGATAAATTCCTCTTTGTCATGGTGTCTGGTTCTCTTTAACTTGCTGGATTTGGTTTGCTGATATTTCGTTGAGAATTTTTGCATCAAAATTCGTAAGACAGATTCGTCTGTAGTTTTCTTGTGATGTCTTTGGTGGTTTCTTTCTTTTTTTTTTTTTGTATCAAGGTAATACTGGCCTCATAGAATGAGCTGAAAAGGGCTTCCTTCTCTTCCATTTTTCTCATTATTCTTCAGGTATAATGTCTGCTCTTTTCTCTCTGAGTCCTTTTTCAGCCTGCCACGAGGCAGGTCTCTGAAACTGGTTTTTCTTCATTCCCTTTCCCTTCTGCTCCCGGGACTAGATAACCTTAGTTATCCCCAGGTTGGCTGCTTCTCCCTCCTGTCTGGTCAGATATTATCTTCGCCCCCTCCAGTGGCTTTGCCAGTTCAGCGGTTGTGCCCCCCTCTCCCCAATTTCTGTTTGGCTCATTTTAGATCGCGTCTATTTCTCAGTTGATATTTCCTATCCGGAGATACCACTCATTTTAGTTCTTTAGACATGGTGCTTTTTAGTGCTTTGAACATATTTATAATAGCGAATTTTCTTTTCCTTTTTTTTTTTCTTGAATCTATGGGGGTGACATTGGTTAATAAAATTACACAGGTGTCAGGGGTACAAACCTATGACACATCCTCTGTGTATTGTGTTGTGTGTTCCCCACCCCAAGTCAGGTCTCCTTCCAGCCCCACGTACCCCCCCACCCCGTCCCCTTTCCCTCTGGTGGTCACCACACTGTTGTCATGTCTGCTGGGGTCGCTTTCTGCTTAGTCCCTTCATCTTTTTCACCCAGCCCCCCAACACCGCCCCTCCCCCCGCTGACAGCTGCCACTCTGCCCTCTGTATCCGTGAGTCTGTTTCCAGTCTGTCAGGTTATTTTGTCCGTTAGATTCCCCGTGTAAGTGAAATCGTACGGTACCCGTCTTCCTCTGACTGGCTTCTCTCACTTACGTAATACCCAATTAAAGAGGTTTTTTTCCTTCCTAATACGTCTAATGTCTGGACTTCCTCGGCAACAGTTTTTATCAAGTGCTGTTTTTTCCTGTATGCGGAGCCTGCTGTCCTATTTGTGTGCGTTGGACCCCGGATACTGGGAAGACCCTCGTGTGGCTGCTCTGGAAATCAGGCCATCCTTCCCCTCCGGTCCTGTCACTGCTTTTCGTCGTTCCGTGCCGTGTGCACGGTTCCCGGCCTCCTGAACTCACTTAGTCAGGTCCCTGTTCTTTTCGCGGGCAGGCCCTGAAGCCCCTGCGGGCCTAGGCTGGCGGCTGTGCAATGATCAGACAGAGATGTCCCCAGATTCCGAGAACCGGCCCGTCTCCCGGCGGTGGCCGGTGAGCTCCGTGTGCGCGGTAGGGTGCAGCCCGGCGCTCAGCAGGCGGGGCCCGGCCCGCTGTGGTCTTCTCTCCCGCGCGACTCTCCGGACAGCCACGTGCCAGACAGGGACGCTGTCAAACAGCCTTCCAGGTTTTCCCAGCCCTGAGGGACATCTCGTCCCCTGGGTTTCTGTTAAGTGTCCTTGGCTGTAACCGTTAGCACCCCCTCCAGCTTAAAACCATTGTCAGGGATTGTTTCTGACAAATGCCCCCGGGAAAGGGCTTTTGTGAGGAGCAAACTCAGAGTTCCAGGAACAATGACAACACAGGCAGGAAACGGCCAGAGAGCTGAAAGGGGGGGTGGGTCCTCCAGAAACGGGGCTTTTGGGGACCTGCGCTGCCCTTTCCCCTCAGGCAGGTGGCTTCGATGCTGATGGATGTGGTGACTCCCATGACTGCCAAGCTGTGGCTCTCACGGCGGCTGGGAGCTACGCACAGATGCGCTGGGTCCAAGGCCGCACGAATCGCTGTCCTGACCAAGATTCAGCCTTTTTCTATTTTTTCAATCAATGCGCCTCAGACTGGCGCACTGCCAAAGATGAGAAAAAGTTGCTTCTGCCCATTTGCGCCAGCCCCTTGCTTTGAAAGAGCAGCAGGGTTCCCGCCGGTCCGCAGGCGGCCCCTCTCCTTCCACGGCATCGTGTGTGTGGTTCCTTCCTTGGTGCTCGGAATGGCCTGCTTCTCAGCCCTGACTCGGGAGACTCAGAGGGGTGTTTGTGGCCCAAGAACACTTCCAAGAATTTCCAGGGAAGATTCAGGACGTGTCCAATTTCCTATGCGCCTGGGAGCAGGTGTTTCTGTGGGGCTGAGGGTGGAGTCTATGGATACCCGTTTTTCCGACACGTTTCATGTTGAATAACATATTTTATGAAAATACAATGACCAGGGTGAAAGAATCCCGCTGACATACTCGCTCTGCAGAGCCCCAGTGGCGAACGCTTTGAGAGGGAACATGCTTTGCCTAACAAGGTGCAGGCTGTCTTGCTTTGTTACTGACGGCATCGGGCTAATGGCATATCAGTAGGTAGCGAAATTCTTCCAAATCGCCCACTTAAAGGCAATTTCTCTTTATTCATTTCTGTGTGGGATGCTAAAAACGTGTAACACCTGATTACCCACAACTCCTCAAAGAGAAACGGGGTTTTCTTTTTTCTCTTGACCTTCAGATCTATGTTTAGAAAAGAAGCGCGGTGTCCCCTCCACACCCACCGAGATGTGGCTTGGGGCATCGTGGAGAAGTGTCACCAGACAGTTCTTTCTGCACCTTCTGTTGGGAAGATAATTAATGTGTCTCATGTATTTTCCCGTTTCTAATAGTCGTTGATGAGCAGGGATGGGGACAGGTTGCTGGCAGCCAGGGAATGGGAGACCCGGTTTTTCCAGGCCGGCAGCCCTTGGGGTTTTCCAACATCTCCAGCAGATTTGGAAATTGGCTTTCAAGTGACAACACTTATTATTTCATCTCTTAGGGCACTTTCTTCTCTGATGACCACTCAGCGTATTAAGTGCCAACGGTACGTGCTTCGTCACACAAAGAGCACTCTAGGTGGCGTGATTGAAGGCCCTTGGTACTTGCGATCTGATGGGGAGGCATTAAACATGAACTTGGTCCACCTGGAGGATATTTAGAAGCAGAATGAACTGAAGAGCTTCAAGAAACGTGACCATTTACACTGAGAGTGAAGACGTTGCCTGCGGAGACTCGTCAGCCTCAAAGACTTTGTAGAGGCAGGGGCTTCAGTGGGCCCTTCAGGGAGTTCGGGAGTGCACGTCAGCAGGGCTTTGGGGCATCTGAACCCGGACTCGGCAGTCGATGCTAGATAGTCATGTGGGGGCAGAGCAAGCAGAGGCAGGACAGGAAAGGGTTGACGTCCTGGTGTCACCGGACGGGGGCCTGGCCTGGAGCGGGTCTGCGCAGGGCGGGCTGGTCGTGTGTGGATTCCTGACTTTGAGCAGGGAAAATCTCATGACACAAGTCCAGGTGACTATGAGGGGACGTGTATTCAAGCTGGGGACACACAAGGAAGGGGCCAGGACAGAAGCAGCAACAGGAGAGCCGAGGCGGGGCTGCCTTAGCCCACGGGGAAGTCAGAGGAAAGGGGGCCGTGGGGACACGGTCAGGGGGTGAGCCTGGGACAAGCTGCCGCTGCCCGCTGCTCCCCTGGTTGCAAGTGTCTTGGGTCCCTTAGAGTTTAGGGGACACCTGCCTGTGGGGAAGACGGGGAGGGGAGAGGAAAAGGCGAGGGTGTGCTCCCCAGAGGGAAGGCTCATGCTGAGTCCTTTGTCTTGAGGCTTTTACTTCCTCTCTCTTTCTCTCTCTCTCAAATCAATAAACATATCCACTGGTGAGGATTTAAAAAATTAAAAATTCATTCCCGTGACTGTTCTGTGACTTCCAGTCTGTACTTCTCAGTCCCCTCGTCTTTTCCACTCAGCCCCCCAATGGCCCTCCCCTCTGGTGACCTTCAGTCTGTTCCCTGTATCTATGAGTCTGTTTCTGTTTTGTGTGATTATTTTGTTCTTTAGGGTCCCCGTATACGTGATATCACATGGTATTTGTCCTTCTCTGACTGACTGAGGTCACTCAGCATAATATCCTGTAGGTCCATCTGTGTCACAAATGGTGAGGTTTTGTTCTTTTTTTACGGCTGAGTAATATTCCACTGTGTACACATACTGCCTCTTCTTCATCCATCTTTCTGTTGTAATAACGGTGTGTGGTGCCAGGTGGGTACTAGAATTATTGGGGGGGCCGTGTTGTAAATTATATAAATGTCTAACCACCGTGCCGCACACCTCAAGCTAATGTAAAATAATATTGACTGTCAGCTGACATTGAAAAAAAAATTTTTTAATTCATTCCCTGATAACTAAACATATTTTTCTGGAAGTTACAATTTCCACTCACATTTCCGCTCCTCGGAGAGGCAGCTTTAACACGTGAGATGCATCCGTGACCTTCACTGGCTGCACTGAGCCGACAGGTCCATCCGCTGCGAGGACACGGCTCAGTACGGGGCAGCGATCGTCTTGCCACCTGTGACAGGGACGCTGCCTCGCTCGAGAGAGAACAGTGTCCTGCGCGCAGAGACCTGAAATACTGTTCGTCAATCCAGCGGGTGCCTCCGAGGACGAAGCCTCAAGAGTCGCGGAGCCCCCTGTTTGTTAGATTCCAGGGCAGATCACCTCCCTCTCGAGAGAGCTGATCGGCTGCCTCTTACATTAGATCTTTATCGGTGGCATGCATGGTTGACCATCCTGACCATTCAAGTTCGGTGACCCCCCCCCCCCTTATTTAAAAGACATTTGCAGCCCAGTTCCCAAGTTTGCAGACATCTGCTCAAAATCTCAGAATCGGCGTTGTGAACTGAGTGGGTGCACACGGGGTCTCCCGTGGGTCTCCCGTTTCCTGCGCTGTGTTCCTGCCCCCGGGGCCGCTCGCTCAGAGCCTCTGCTCACGGCCAGCTTTCGGCCCTGACGGGACCCCTCCACTCCTGTTCTCCGGCCACAGCGCCTCTGCCCGCCCACCCCCACGCGCCCGCCTGGCAGTCAGGGGCTGCGGCAGTTTCTTTATTCAGAAGGGCAGCGCCGTGAACAACTGAATACCCACCAGTTGATTCCAACGTCTCCATCACGTCTGTGTGCTCCAGCAGTTTTTTGCTGAAAACATTTAAACCTAAGTTATCCCATGTTCTCTCATGCCGGAACATGAACACGTGTCTGCAAAGGCGTGTTCTCCCATATAGCCACAGCATGAGCGTGTCTACAAAAATAACTATAATTCCCCAATAGCTTTGATTTCCAGGGAACAGTGGGATTCTCTACTCGCTCTCAGCCTTTCCTCGACGGCCTTTTCCTCCCAGCTTGGTCAAGTGCAGGATCATGATTGGAGCAGGTCATTCTGTCTCTGAAGTTTCTGGCCATGGAGAGCGCCTCGTCTTTTTCCTGCGATAGAAGGTATTGCCCTACTGTGGGCCGGTTGTGTCGTGGGACTTTACACATCCTGGATTAGTCTTACTGCTCCCTCGTGGTGTGACTTCACACATTCGTCTGTGATGCCCGGCGGTCCCACCGTCCGAGATTCCAACGCTGATCCATGGGCGGTTGTCACGACCACCCAACCCCTCCATTATAAACATGTTTGGCCCATGGAGACTGGCAGGGTTTCCCTGGGGCACTATCTTGGTACCAGGAGAACATCCTGTCAGCGTTTTGCCAGGTGAGGTTCGCATTGATTGAGGAGATTTACCTGAATCAAGCCCTGCAGGAGGGCCTGTGAAACGATGATTCCCTCACTTCACCCTCCCGTTGACGTTTGTGAGTTGGCTGTCTTCAGAGGGAACGCTCTCTCCCTCATCCGAAGTCCCCCTCAACTGCCAGAACCACCCAGGAAACACAGTCACTTATTTTTAATGACCAGATTCATGGAAGAGAGTTGGTGTGACAGCTGCCTTCTTCACTGGTTGTCAGTGGAGGTTTCCTTTTCTTCTTCTGTGACGGCCGTTACTGATTCCTGAGTCGCGTTCTCCGTGTGACGCATTTTAATCAATGGTGACTTGCTTCTGATGCTCAGACTTTCCCAGCTTTGCCCCTGGGGCCCGCCCAGCTGGCTCCTCTGCGCCTGTAGCTCCTCCCTGGGGCCACAGGAGTGTGAAGCCACCACACGCCCACAGGGACACACGGAGTGTTTGTCTTTCACGACCTGGTGGTCAGCAGGAGCTTGGTTCTGACTCCGCTTACCTGCTGGCTTAATGGCCCACAGGACGGGCCGACCTGCTGGGTGTCGGCTGATCTGGCCTGGCTCTGTCTCGGGTCACAATGACACCTCAGCCGTGTTCCACATTTGCTCCTCCCCCGGGGGCTGGGTGTGCCTGTCCCCTGGCAACGGCAGAGGCCAGGGCAGACTTTCAGTGCTTTTCAAGGGTCTGATTGCCCGTATTCCATGGACCGAGTCAAGTCACGTGCCTGAGCCCAAGGTCAAGAGGAGGGCCTGGCAAAGTTTGACACTGTGGGGAGAAGAACTGGGGTGTTCTTGCAGTCTACCGGGGTCTTAGGGATACAGCCCATCTCTCACTGAACACACATCCTTGCTTTGTGGCTAATGAGATATTCCAGATTCAGCCTCGGCCGGGTACCATAATTGGTTACAGCGTCATCCGATGCACCGCGGTTGCAGGTTTGATACCCCCCAGGACACATGCAAGAAGCAACCAGTGATGCAGAAGTAAGTGTAACGACAATATAGGTTTCCCCCCTCCCTCCCCCTTCCTCTCTCTGCCTAAAATCAGCAAATAAAAAAAAAAGATATTCCAGGTTCATCCTGTGCCTCAGGTCTAGAATCACCCGTATCTTCAAAGATCCCACATTGTTTACGTGGGGATGGAATGTCCTTAGAAACCAAACTCTGGGTGTCTAGGATAACCGTACACCCAGTCCCTTTCTGTGGACAAGACTGGCGAATGTGTACTTTATTAGGAAATAAACCTCCTTTCCTCTTGATGCGTCTTATACAAATGTAACATTGTCAGGTTTTTAACTTTAACTTCATGTCGGGATTCTCAGTGTGGGCCTGCTCCTCTTACACAGAGCCTGACTTCCCACGGGCGTTAACGGAATCGCGGTCCGTGCAGCCTGAAGTCGTGTCTTACAGGCAGTGCCGAGGCACGTGGAACCTGGCTGCAGCCCGCGGGCCGTCATTGCCGTCTGGTTGGCAACTGTAATTGTAACTCTTGTCAATTCAGGGAATGTGGCTAATTCAGGATACATATGTCCAAAGGTCTGACAGAGGAGGAAAATACTGGAAATATTTTTTAAACGAATAAAATGTCTCTGGGTTGTTTTTCTTTTCTTTTGAACTTGGCTCCTTAAGCCCATCATTTCTCTTTTCGGAAACTCCCACCTTTTCTAAGCACATCCTCATGACGATCGATTACTTGCCTGCTTTTGGTAAAATGTGCATCATTTACTCTGTTCCCTCGCCGTCTCTGGCAGCACTGATGTTTCCCTGTTGTGTAAGTTCAAGAAGACATAGTCGTCACGTTGGGTGCTTTGGGAGGGAGGGAGACCCAAAATATCATGGGTGTCAACACAACCTGAAAAACAGAAGCCCCCTGGGCGCGTCCTTCCCCCTTCTCAACGCGTCGGTTCTGGTGACGGCTGCCAGACCCCTGCGGATCAGACCATCTGCTTTTCTTTCTTAAGGCTGCCTGCCACTTGGGATGGTCTGGAAATACTTTTTAACCATTCCAAGGTCTTTTTTCCCCACACCTGTCATCGTCCGTAAGAACGGAGATACTCTGTCACGAGGGAGCACAGGTGTGCCGGCCACGTTTTGAGGACACCCTTTGGTTTTCTCTGTGATCGTGGTGGCCTGTGGGGATGGATTTTCAGATTAAAAGTACAGGGCAGTGTAAGCTAAGGCGTCTTTGGGGTCACATCACACCACTCTGGCCTCCTAGACGGCCTGTCCAAAGCGCTTTCTGTGACAACGGACACTCTCTGTACCTTCTGTGTCCCACCCGGTGCCCACGGCCGTGCGTGCTTGAGATGTGTCTTGTGCAAATAAGAATATGTATTTTATGTCATTTTAATTAATTTTCAATATCCACAGAGATATGTGGCTGGTAGCCAGCTACCTATTAATGACACAGTCCTAGATTATAAATAGGATCCGATGAAAAACACTTGCATTTGGCTTCTATTTCCCAAAGTAAGTCTCGTTTCTGGCATCAGCTAATGAGCGTTGCCTCTGGGAGCCAAAGAAGAACTCCTCTTGCCCAGAAGCAGCGTGTCTGCACCTGGATTGAAAACCTGACATCGGCCGCTGCAAATTCACACCCCTGGCTGCTGATGTTGGAGGGAAAGGTGTCAGAATCTTAATTTATGGGCCAGCGGTCATTGGAGAAACATGTTTAAAACACAACACTGTCTGCCCACAAGCCAAATACGAGACGCGTTCTGGAAGCCCCCATCAAAGCGAGGCTGGATCGGAGGTAAGACGCCGCAAGCAGCCGACGGAGCTGTGTTTTGAGTGCAGCTGCCTCATTTCCGTAAACCACTTGAGCTTTAAAATCAATTTGTAACTTTTTAGGACAGAAAACTTTAAGCCTGAACCAAAGTAGGGAAAGTAATAAATAACTTACATGTATTTATAATTCAACTTGGGCACGTACCACCTGTGGGCCGTGTTATTTTATTTATATGCTGACCTTTCCTGGGTCTCCCCCGTGATTTGAGAGCACAGCCCAGACAGCCTATCATTTTATCCTCATATGTTTCGCGACGTATTTCTCTAAAAGATAAGGAATTACCTTGTTGAGTAGAAAAGAACGTGACTATTGTATTACACTAAAAAAAAAAAAAAAAAAAAAAAAAACAGCTCATTTTCCGTACAGTTTCTCAGAGGTTCCTACCTAGGGCACTGGCTGGAATGGTACTATCTGTCTTCCCTGTAACTGCTAATAGGTGGCTTAGATTGGAGCTTCTTTCTCTTTTCTTCCTTGTTCTGGTAGCTGTCCCTGGTCCTGGCACGCAGGCTTTGCTGACGGACGTCCTCCCCTGTGGGAGCTGCGTTAATACCTTTCCGTGGGGTGACTGCTTCTTAACGTGAGACTCCCCTTATCTGGTACAGTCTGAATGGGAACGAAGGGAGATTTTCTTGATGTTTTCCCTTTTCTGCGCCAGTTTTTACACCACAGGCTGACCCACGAGTACCCTCCAACAACCGTGAGCCTCATTAGCTGTTTCCTTTGTAAGTGTTTTAAACTCCTGAGCTGATACATAGTTAATGAGCTTTAATCTGTTGCCGTCATTCCTGCTGAGGCTCTGACTGTCCCGTGCTTGGCCAGCGAGAGCCTCTTCCACGTGGGTTTTGAGTCACTCTGACATGGCTTGATGGACGTGGCTACCTTCCTCGGTGTCCGACCCAGTTCCGGGCCCAGACCTGGAGGCAGCCATTTACGGAAGGGATGCTGAGTTCCCCTGCAGGGAAGTGGTATTTCTAGGCTACACTGTAGCAGGTGGGGGTCGCAGGGCACAGACGCCAGATCAAGTTTTCTCATTTATGACCGACATACGGATGATGATGATCTTGGGAAATATATTGTTGTAGGTTGTGTGTTATCGGAACATACAGGAGGAGCGAGAGAGGGGAGAGCAAGGGGCGGAAATTGAGACAACTGTAGTAGGACAACAATAAAAAAAGAAATATAAAAAAAATTAAATTTTGAAATATTTCAGATGTAGGCAAAAGTATCGAAGGTGGTATCATAGCTGCCCCTATTTATTAACACTTTTGCTTTTTCCCTCTCGTTCTGAAAAGAAATAAAAGGTACCAGTTAATAGCTTAAAAAAAAACATACAATTAAGTTATAACCGAGGAGAAAATATAATAAGCAACAAGAGGACATAATTCCTATTAGCAATAGTTAAAATTAAAAGGAGATCATCATGAAAGCAATCCAATTTACTCCGTGTTTTATGAGCACTCTCTGCTTCAGAAATTAAAACCTCTCTTCACATGTGAGAGTTCTTTGTGATATTTGTATAATGAAGGATCATTATGCTCTTCAAAGCCAACAGCACACACAAAAGACACTTGCCAGTGAGAACCAAATGATCGCGATTGTTGAGAAATCTATGGGACCATGAAATGCCACCATGTTTTTAAAAGGTTTATCATGGGTGAGACCTTTGAAAAAAGCTTTCTAAAAAATACATTATTGCCCAGCAAAAATAAGCCATACATACACTCAACTGATATATGAAACTCAGAGCGAATGCCTAGGATTTTCTCTTATTGTGGGAAGGGCAAGAAAAGAATGCGTTGTTTGGCTGTATATTTTTATATTACAACATAAAATGAAAAGTAATCAGTTTGGGTTGCTGAGAAACCGGCAACTTATCTTCGGTTTGAGGAATTACTCAGGCCCACAGCACAGTGACGCTGGTGATGGGTTTACGTCCGGAGCCCCGCGAACTTGGCCTGGGAAACCAACTGCCAGTGGGCGGTGATGGGCGAGAGTCTCCGCAGGAAACCTCCGATGGTAAGAAGCTCACACACTGTGCTTCTTGGAGTCTGTGCCGAGTGTGGCTTTTCAGTTCGTCCCCAGACCCGAAAGCCTTCAAGGGCAGCCAGCGCTGCCCCCACAGCGGCAGGGGTGGAGAGGCTCCCGTGGCAAACCTGCAGAAGCCAATCTGACGGAAAAAGGGGGGGTGCTTTTGATTTGTTCCCTCTGGACGACTCCCGTTGTGCTGGCTGTTGCCACGTTGTCATATGACAAGCGAATGGAAAAGAGGTCCGTGCCCCTGACCAAGTAGTCAGGGGTTGCATGTTTTAAAAATTCCTGAGGCGCATGGGAGAGAATCGCCCATCTAATTGAGCCGTCGCAAAACACGTGAAGCAAAATCTCGAGGCCTGACAGGAGAGAATTGATCCCTCGCGGCAGATTTCAGCACAAAGTTCTTGATTTGTCTTTGATTTCAAAATTTCAGCGTCATGTTCTTATTGAAGGAAAGGTCGATAGGCCAAACTTAGCTGCGAAAAAGGCGAATCAATAATGCCAGTGACTGGACAGATGTGCACATGGAACACCAGAGGGGAAGATGCAGATAAAGGGGTAAAAGACAGTCGGGAACTTAATGGCTGAAGGTTTGATGCAGGTGTGACTTTGCAGACACAAGGTGCTCAGCGCACATCAGACGAGCTGGACACACAGCCCCCTGTCTAAAGGCGCCGTGGTCAAGCTGCTGTAAACTGAGACAGCACATAACCCTGAGAAGCAGCGAAAGAAAAACATGGAAAAAGCATGCAGGAAACAGCCACCGAATGAACTAACGGCGGACTTTCCATCGGAAACCATGGTGGCCAGCAGAGACTAGAACAAAGTTTCAAAATGCTCAAAGAACAAGAAAAAGGACCTATCAGCCTAGAAATCTCTAAGAGATAACGTCCTTCAAGGGTGAAGATTAATTGAACACACTTTCAGATAAAACCAGTGTAAAGGGATGGGTTACCAGTGGATCCACACAACCAGGAATCCTAAAGAAAGGTCTTCATGAAGTCGTCGTCGTCGGCAGCAGCCGTCCGTCTCGAGAGACGATGGTGTAGCTTCTTAAGAGTCCATCTGCACCGCCGAGAATGGCTGTGCAGTCCGACTCGGGAGTGACACGGTATCTGTCTCCTCTTGTGTTGAATCGACATCTTGCGATGACGCTGGAGTGTCCTCTCCAGTGAAGCTGAAGCTACAGAGCCTGGGCAGGGTGATATGGAGGGTCTGCTGTTGCCCATGCAGCAGACCCCCCCTCTCTTCGCAGCTGAAGGGTCCAAGGGAAAGACGGAGTCAATACAGCTTGGCTTCAGGTGCGCCGCAGGAGTTGCCGGTGTTGACTACAACGTCAAACCGCCTTAGGGACTCCGGCTCCGGATTTTCTGTCGGGGTTTACTCCCTTAGCCTTTCCCCTGAAGAGGTATGCCGCAAGGCAGCGGAGGTTTTTTGGAATCAGAGTTTTCCTTCTCTGATGTGCCCTGACTGGAAGATCGAACCAGCGACACTTAGCTCGCAGGCCGACGCTCAATCCACTGAGCCAAACCAGCCAGGGCTTCTTCATGAAGTAGGAACGTGATATCTGATGGAAACTCAGATCTCGATAAAGAATAAAAAGCATCAGAACGGTAAATAGTGGGGAAACACAAAGGCATGTTTGACCTTCTTAATTCCTTTAGAAGCCCTATTTTGTCATGAGTGATCATGACAGTGTCACCTTGTGGAATATGTTAACCATGTTACGGTAATGCCCCGAATTATAATACCACGGGGCTGGCCGTGGCCCTGCAGCCCTGACCGATTTCTGTATGTCAGGAGCAGCAGCGCGTTGTTACTTCTTTGTAGACGGCATGACAGAAGAAGAGTATATATTATAATCCCTAGGACGGTCACTAAAATTCATGCAAAGAAATACAGCTAAAAATGAGGACGTTAAAATTCTAAAAATAGTCAACAGCAAAATGGAAGCCAGGAGACAAAAAAGCGGGAAAGAGGTTGAGGAGAAAAGCAGAAAACAAGCCAAAAAAAAAAAAAAAAAAAAAAAGACAGACCAAACCCAGCAATATCAATATTTCATTCACTGTGCGTAAGCTACACATACCAGGACAGACCATATTATGAGCTGCAAAAGTGTGTTAATGAATTATAAAAGACTGAAATCATGTACAAGGTAAGCTTTGATCCAATGAAATTTAAATTAAAAATCTATAAAAATAAGAGGGCCAGAGTAACTACATATTTAGCAATTAAACAACACACTTCTGAATAATCATCGGGCCAAGCTGCCGTTACAGGGAAAATGAGAACCGACTCAAACTGAATAGGAATATAACTCAGCACATCAGAGTTCACGAGCTGGAGCTAGCAACAGCCGCAGAGGAAGTCTCGCCTTGGTAGTTTTATTAGAAAAGATGGGAAATGAAACCAATGATCTAAGTGTCCACCTCAACGCACCAGAACTGGGCGCGACGCCTTCACCATCCCACTGGCTCCATGTGGCCGCCTTCGTCCAGAAAGGTGGCACGGGAGCCCCTCTCTATATCGCGGGTCACTTATCGCAGCCTCACTGTATTGCGGGGTTTTTTAAATATTATATTTAATTATCCATCGCGGATTTGTCGCTCTGTCGCGGGATGTTGCGGTCCTGTGTACGTATGTCGTTAAAGTCACGTAGGTTTGAGAGCATAGAATGAATGTAAGGTCCCTACTTCCCGGGGGTCTGGCACGTCACACCCGCGATAAGGGACGGATCCCTGTAATCTTCCTCCCTCCCGCCTCGCGTCCCGCCTCTCACCAACGGCCCTGCCTTCAGGAAGTCCCCCTTTTACCGATAGCGTGAGAACCCGCAGGCACGCGCCCCTACGTGCCTTCAGTACGCCTCCACGTGCATACTCGTCTGCTACCTGCTTCGTTAGTTTTCTAGAGGAGGTCTGATTATACAAAGGATCGGGGTCACTAACGATACGGCGTAGATACCCGAAGGTTTCCAAGAAACAGCCAGTTCCCGCAGGAGGGGCAAAGGAACTTTGCGGGCACAGTGGAAGCAGCTTCACAGGCTCCGGCTGTCGGGACATGCGTGTGCACATGTACAGATTCCCCCCCACGTTTCAGATATGAGTAATCAGTCCGGCCGGGTGGCCCCGTGGGTTGGAGCATCATCTCGTACACCAAAGGGTTGCAAGTTCGATTCCCAGTCAAGGCGTATACCTAGGTTGTGGGTTCACGTATAGGAGGAAACTGATGTTTCTCTCTCTCTCTCTCTCTTCCCCTTCCTGTCTCTCCCAAAGCAATAACCATGTCCTTGGGTGAGGATTTAAAAAGAAAAAAAAGAAGGAATTAGTCCCGTTAGCATCAGTTATCTTCCATCCCTTAGGATAGCAGGTTTCTTAATCTGCTGCCTGCGTCCATTCTGTGTATCCTACCCCCAAACGATCTAGAATGTTCTAAGAGTTTTGTGAGTGCAGGCGCTTGTGTTTTGTATATGATGTCAGTATGTAGAACAGGCCCAGGAGGCGAGAGTCAAAGAAACGCTTCCCGTGAGGTTCTGTTAAGAGGAACTAAATACATTTCCGCACATCGCAAGGACCCTTTGGCGAAACGCGGATGTGTTACTATGTGCCCGTCAAAGGCTCGATGGCTCATGGTTCTTGTTAAATCTCCTCTCTTGTAGATAAAGAATTCATCTACAGAGAACAGCAGGGAAGTGTGATACTGCGGGACGTGGAAGCAAATACGTCAACAGTGCTAATAGAAGGCAAAAAAATCGTAAGTACTCGCTCCGACGACCAGGGTAATTTCCTCAGCCGCTCCTGCACGTCAGGAGAGCGGAGAGCGACTTTCGGTTCGAACGTGCCGTGTAGCCAGGCAGAAGCGATGAACTCGGAATCCTCCGGGCTGGGCCACGACAGATACTGTGAAATCGAAGGCACGCTAATTTAGTAAGATAAAAGCCCGGTTTCTGCCAGTGTTTGGGAAATTTCTCTGAGGTTTTGAAAAAAGTGTTGCAGATCGTATATAATTGAGAGATAAAATCCCAAGACTCCACACATGTACAGGACAATTGTGGTCATGCATAGAAAATAATTCTGGAGGACTTGCTTAATCTCGTCTTTAAAAACAAACCTACCTCGCCCTGGCCAGGTAGCGCAGTGGATCCGAGCCATCACCCTGATACACCAAGGTTGCAGGTTCGATCCCCAGTCAGGGCACATACAAGAAGCAACCAATGAATGCATGAATCGGTAGAACAACAAGTTCATTCTCTCTCTCTCTCTCTCTCTCTCTCTCTCTCTCTCTCTCTCTCTCTCTCAAATCAATTTAAAAAAAAAAAAAAGAAGAAGCTCTGCCCACGCAGACACTATCCATGCAGATACTATCCTCACTCTAATGGCAGCAAACGATGTTGGCACTTTAAAAACAAGTGCTCAGCCCCTGTGAGTGTCACTGCTTTGTAATCTGAGAACACGTCTTCCCAGAGACCTAAATGGCATTACAACAGGGGGTTTCTCTACGTTAAAGCTGTTTTACAAACACGCTGACTGACTCCATGTACCCAAAATCAATCTGAAGAGAATTCATCTTTCCCACACTACATACCTTCTCCCTATGGGAAGGGCTGCATCTCCAAGTTAAGGGGGGGACTCTATGCATGGCCCAGGCAAGGGGGGGAAGTGAAGGAAGAAACTCACGAAGTTCCAAATCAGAATGATCGGAGCAGGCGTCCGGTGTGAACGAGACAACGAGAAGGCCTAGGACTCCCTAATTGGGGGGTTGGAGGGAGCCCTGGGCTCGCAGATAAGAGTCCTGAGCCCAGAGTTAGGATGGAGCTCCGGGGTGGCTGGGCGGGGATCAGGCAGGTCTCCGGGGCCTCTGCACCAGGGACCGGAAAGGATGGGTCCGCCCTGGTGCCACCCCATCCCCGGACTCGCTCACACACTGCTCAGCCTTCTTTTTCCTCCTGAAGAACGTTTCGCTTGCTGGTTAAGTACCTCTCGTTTCTTGTGAGGGCAAGGGTGGTTTTCTCTTTAAAAATGAAGCTCGCGCTGAGGTCTAGGGAGGCGAGGATCCCAAACAAGGGCCCCTTGGGGTTAAACTGCGCTCCGCAGGGCGGGCCGGGGAGCATGTGCCCGCCTGTGGTTTTGCATTTAAAAACCATCCTCTGTCACGGTCTTGCCCCGCGGAACTCCCACTCAACCCGCTTCAAAGCCCGGCTGCTGCAGAAGGGGGTCCCCGACAGGAGCACGGGGGAGCCGGAGCCCCGCGCGCCCGGGAGCGCTCGCCTGCTCCCTCCCAGGGCGGCGGAGAGGGCGCACCTCGTTCCTCTCCCTGAGGCTGCCTCAGTCAAGAAAGGAGGCGCCTTCAGAAAGCGCTTTCGGGAGAGAGGAAGCGGGGAGTTCCTCCGGCAGACGGCAGGCCCACCCCATAGGAGGCGGTCTCTCTCTCTCTCCCCAAAATGTCACCCCGTCACCCGCAGGACCGGTGCTCACTGCGCGTCCCGTGTGCCGCAGCTGTCCTAGGCACGTTCACGCCCCGCTCCTGGGGACAGACCGCGGCAGAAGGGACGCGGGGAGGCGTGGGGGGCTGGTGCCCTGGGGAGACCCTAGATCCTCCAGGTGGGAGTTCCGCTGAGCCAGGGAACCCCCCCAGCCCCTTGGCAGTTGCCCCCTCGGGCCTGGAGCACAGGCCTCCTGTGCGATCCGACCCAGAGGGTCTGGCTCCTCTGTGATTCCCTGAGCAGGCGCTGAGAAAGCGGAGCGCAGGGTAGTGCCAGGTCCCCGGCCACCGTAGGATCCTCCACCCTGGGGGGGTGGGGGCGGGTATGTCCCTGACGGTGCCCGTGGGCTGCAGGGAGCAGAAGGGGAGCGTGGCTCTTCTTGCTGAGGACTCCCCGGGTGATCTCTCCTTATGTGACCTCCGGAGACTCTGAGACTGTTCACATGATCAAAGCAGCCTGAACAATGGGAGCCCTCCTGTCCTGCTCAGGGGGCTCTGCCGCACACCTGAAACTGAACTTGAAGCAGAGCGGTCACGTTGGTGATCGGCAAGATGTTGGAACAGCCCCTCCCACCTGGGCCTCTAGCCTCATTCTCTCTCACAGGCCACTGAGAACAGACGCTTTCTACTCAAGGTCAGGGTCATGTTAGCATAGCCAAGGCTCTGGCCCTCCGCTCCCATGATGCTCTTTGCTCGGCTGGATCCGTGGATGGGATACAAATGGATACAAACACCAGGCAGGCCAGCTGGAAAGCTTTTAAGATCATTGGTGGCGACAGATGGGCGGGTCAGCACTAGGGTGGAACCTGGGGACCGACCTCCCCTCCGAGGGAGTGCACTGTGCTCACTGGGGACAGGACCTGGAGCCAGGCACACCTGTGTCCCACACCCAGGACCACTCGGAAGACTCAGGCAGCATAGGCAGAAATCCACTGGTGAATGGACGGAGGAGGCGGGAGGAAGTGCAGCAGGGAAGCCCTGGGATTGGATAAAAAGCCAAATGATCGACACATGCGTCTCTTAGGCAGGTGGGCCCGGGGCAGTTACAGCCACCAGTCACTGCAGCCACGGCAATGCGGGGAGTTGTGGTCCCTCTCTGGGGGGGACTGTGCCCCAGGGGGCTGGAAAGGGGGAAGTTACCCTGCATCCCAAAGGGGTGTCACTGTAGATGCAAAAAGGCAGCAGGCAGGCCCAGTGAAGGTGAAGTTGGCCTTTGTCAGGGAAGATTCCCGCCGTGACCTTCCAGTTAGAAAGGGTCACTTCACCATCCCATGGGGTCGCTCTGGCCTCTGAGTTTGTGAGGCCACCACGCAGGCTCCCCTGAGCGTGCCAGGTTAGCACGGGGCCCCTTTGCGTCCACAGCAGGAAGACCCCAAGGAGGACGGATCAGTGCACCCCAGCGGAAGTCACCGCCCCCCTACTGTCTCCAGAGCCAAGTGGGGTCTTCAAAGCAGGTGGTTACAGCCAGGGGCAATCTAAGGTCTCTACAAACCAGGGGAGCATCAAACTTAAATGAACATTCATTGGAATTCCATACTGGATACCCTGGGCATTCCAGGACATTCTAGTTTACTTTCATTTTTTAAGTAATTTAAATGCCAAACAATGTATTTCATTTTATGCTCCTGTGAGACTCTTTTGTCAACAAATTAAGGAGTTAGAAAAAGGTCTTCCTTATATTATGCATCCTGTTTATTTTCCCAGTGAAAGGAAACACTGTCAATGCGTCTCCTGCCCAGACTGGGTCTTTGGATATTGGGACGTTGGCTACCTGGTTCCTCAAAAGTCTCACGAAACTTCTCTCTACTGACCCTGACTCCCTCCCTCCCTCCCTTCCTTCCTTTTTCTTTCTTTCTTCCTTTCTTCCTTTCTTTCTTCCTTCCTTTCTTTCTGTCTTTCTTGCTTTCTTTCTGTCCTTCCTTCCTTCTTTTTTTGTCTGTCTTTCTGTCCTTTGTCTTTCTCTTCCTTCTGCTAGCAGCAGTGTGGGCTCTCAGCTCTTGACCTCGTGCAGGACAGACTTCGCAGCTCGAGTCCAGGTGATGTTGAGAGTGTGTTTATTAAAGCTGGGGACAGTGAGGGGCTTAAGGTACAGAAGGCTAGGCCGTCACAGCAGGAGTGGGCCTTGGCCCTCCAGAAGGAGAGTCCCAGAAACAGAAGAAAGGAATCAGCTGGGCCGTGAGGACTCAGGAAACCGGTGCCCGAGGCAGAGGAAGGGCCTTGGGAAAAGAAAGCAAAGACATGCACCTTGGCGAAAAGGGCAGGAAAGGGAGCGAGCACACACTGGGTCCCGTGCCTGAAGGGCTTTCGTCCGTTTCCCCAAAGCAGGCGTTTTAGCAGAGCTTCCCAGGGGAGGACCTGAACAGAATATTCGTCATCACGCCCGGTGTGCCCTTTCAGGCCCCTGGTCTCTGCTGATCGGCCGCTGCTGGAGCCGGGGGTCCCTCGTCACTGTGGCTGGTCCGAAGGCAGCCCTGGCGCCACTTCGTCTGGTTTTGCTGCTTTTCTGGGCCTAGAGCTGAAACGCCACTGAGGCCTAGATGTCACCTCTAGTTTGACCCAAACTCCGTCTCCGTGGTCCGCAGACCTGAGGCTTTGTCCCTGAGGGGCCCAGATGTGGGTCAGAACCTCGTTGTCCCGAAGGCTTCGTGCCTGAGGGAGGAGTGGGCAGGGGAGCCGGGCTGCTGGGGGGGGCCAGTCTGAATCCGTCCCCCCTTTCCGCTTGGCAGGGCTGTCCCCATGTCTGACCCGCCGGCCCCATTCCCAGCAGAAGGGCATTTCACACAGACTTCCTGCACCTTCCTGAGCCTCACTGTGTTTCCCGGGGGGTGTGATTGTGACGGAAACCAGGCAACGTCCCTCTCATTATTCTAGGGAGTGACAGAGCGGAGATTCTCTGCAGGGCGGGGTGAGGAGCTCCGGCTGGAGGGGTAGGAGCGTGGAGCCGGGGCCGTCTCTGAAGACGATGCCCCTCCAATCCCCCCCCCTCCCAGAGGAGGAAGCCGAGACGTCCACAAACCGAACTTCCGCCTGACCACCACGTCGTGGGCCTGACCTAACCGACCGGTGCAGAATAACCCCCGGGTTGACCGTGTGTGCCCTGCACACTCTATCCCGATAATGGCAGCGGAGGCAGGAAGTGAGGAGACTGATGCCCTCGCTTACCGAGTCACTTACATTGTTCCAGGTGTCCGGAAGGCGCCTGGGCCATTCATTCGGAGTGAATGAGAATATTCCCACGTGTCGGCTCATCCCAGAGAATTTTTCATAAGTACATAATCTGAAAAGCAAAAAACAAACACACAAAAACAAAACCTGAATCTAGAAACATAAGATAAATAAAAGTACATGAACTATGATGCAGCCATTAAAATAAGTTACGAAGGCTCCCTAGTAATGTGGAAAATATACTCACGATGTTACACGAAATGAACGCAGAAGAATACACGGTTACACCTCCGGTTTAATGAACAGGCCACAGAGTGAACGCGTGTCCTGCCCGCCACTGCGCTGGTTTCCGTGACGGCTGTCCCGGTGCCACTGCTTCCGTCGTTTCAGTCACGTCTGTGAAAATCCAGCCCGTGTTTCAAAGAGATTGGACTTCCTCCCGTGATGAGTGGGTCAGAGCGGTAAGCAGCTTCTAGAACACTTAGAAGGGGAAACTAGTAAATTTTTCTTTAAAAGCCTCTTGTTGTTACGCTGATGTGAGTTTTTCTCACTTTTTATGTCTGTCCTTGTTTTAATTACTAATCTGCTTGTTTTAATTACTTAGAGAAATGACTAAATTAACATTTAAATAAAGTGTTTTTGTTTCTCTGGTGTATGTCCCTGTCCGATTTTATATAATCGTTAGACTGCAGAATTTGAATTTTTATCTCAGTCGCTCAGAGTTAATGAACTCTGCCTGCTCGCAGGGAAGGCTGCAATTACAAGTATTATTAGACCCATTCAGACTCACGGGAGGAACAGCGGGCCGACGTGCCGCGAAGGAGCCCCGGGACGTGGCCGCGACGGAAACCAGAGATGGCTGTCTCTCCCCCACTGCACCCAGCGCCTGGGACTTTCCCCGGGGATTTTCACCTCCCTTCCCTGCCCTTCATTTCATTGCCGTCACGTGCTCCGCGGATCCCGGGGGAGGAGGAGGAGGAAGCCCACCTTCCCGGACACCTCTGTTCTCAGAGTTCATGAGCGATCCGTGGCTCAGGACCGGGGTCCCACACGGTCCTCCCACTTTGGCGACGGGAACCAGTCCAGCCTCCCACCTCAGGGCCCCTGCCTCCGTTCCCACGCGCTGACTCTCCCGCGCGCCAGGCCTGCCGCTGGGACCGCGTCGGGGACAGCGGCAGGCAGCGTGGCCAGCACGCACACCCAGCCCGGGCCGACGGCACGCGTGATGTGCAGCAACTGGCCACGAAAGGGCGTCGCCTTGTTTCAGTCCGTGGTCAAGAAGGCAGACCGGAGCCATGATGCCCACGAGGGGTTTTGTGTGGCCCACCGAGGGGGTTTTTACAGCTCAGATCCAGATTTCCAGCTTCTCTTGGGGAGAAAAAAACGAACAGGAAGACCTGGTGGCAGCAGGACCTCATTTTCTCGCAGGTGGCGGCACGGGCCGGTGGCGCAAACATCAGCTGCGTGGTCCCCACAGTGACCGACCACAGCGGGGCTTCTGAGGCCCCCGGCCCGCAGTCCCAGACAGGGGGGCACAAACAGCGCGCCTCCTTTGCAGAAATGTTGTAAAAACCTGTTATGCGTGCCCCGCACCCCTGTATCTGCTTCTCTCTCTGTATCGTCCTGTCCAGCCTCAGCCTCCTTTTTCATTGCCTTTTTCCCTGGTGGCTCTGGCGATCTTCTTTTGGTCACTTTTTTCTCTCTTTTCCTTCTTCTCTGTCTTCCTTTTCTTCTCCTACTTCTCTTAGGAAAACCTCAGAAAAGAAAGTATTTGTCCCCGTCTTTATTCTAGTTCTTACTTTGCAGGCCCGTCTGCTTTTCATTTGTAAGGAGGGGAGTGGAGTCTTGTGCCCCCATGTATTTAAAGGCCTGCAAGGTGTAAAGCAGCCGCTTCCCCGCCCAGGCCCTGAGCCGGAGGTTCTCTGCGGGTTACAGGAGGCCCGGCCGTGTGTCCGTCCGCCTGGACTCTGCCATTTGACATTCAGCGAGTGTCGTCCCCGAGCAAGGCCCTGGGTGGGTGCGGGGCAGGTGGAACGCAGCTTTGCCCTCGGCTGGCTGTGAGCCTCGATCTAAAATTAGTCACCGTTTGAGTGAAACTCTGCAGCAAAGGGGCCACGTGTGACGAGAACAAGGTGAGGGAGAGGGAAGAGCGTGGATGCCCAGCGTAGACGAGACTCCGAGAGGTGCCTGAAGGTGACTGTCATCCAGAGTCGGGTGGGACGCGGTGCCCCCGGCAGAGTGACCGAGCTGCAGCGTGGGCGTGCCACAGGTGGACACCGTGGCGAGCCGGTTGGTCCCACGGGGCACGGGCTGTCGGGAGGGGTTGGGAGGCTGTGGCTCAAAGGCCCTGGAAAAAGTACCGTGGTCAGGAACGTCACCTGCTGGCCTGCTGTTTGCTCTGGAGGAAACCAGAGGGGGTGGGACTAGGAGGACGGGTCTGTGTGGTTTAAGGAAATATCTCTGAAAGCCCACAATTCGGGGGCGAGGTTGTAGGAAGGAGCCCGGGGGCTGCTGCAGGCCCGGTGAGGATGAGCGAGGACCCCCGAGTGCAGGCGGTGACAGGGAGGCAGGAGGGGAACGGGGGTAAGTCACAGGCGGACGCAGGAGGGAGACCTCCAGCGCGTCCCGTGTGCGGGCCAGGGACAGTGAAGCAAGGCGCTGCGTGGCTGGGGTGCTGAGCCTTGTTAGCGGGAGAGGGGTGGCCTTCGAGGCCCGAAGTGGCGGGGAGAGGAGGATGGGGGCCGCAAGGCTGCGGAGGGGACGAGCCCGCTGCACTGTGCTGGCAGCGTGAAGGACGGGGGGCCGGAAGCCGGGGGCCTGCAGTGAGCCCAGCACCCCCAAACCTCTGCTCCCACAGGGCATTTAAGATAAACAGCCCCCTGTTGCTCTTATCTTACAAACGAGAAAAGCGTGTGGAGGTTAAATGCCTCTTTCCGTGCCCACGGAACCTGCCTGGGAGCCGAGAGTCCTGAGGGCCAAACTCAGCTTTGTCTAATTCCAAACAAAATCATGTCGAGATCTGCGTAAGGGGCCCAGACAGGGCCGAGGCCAGCGTGCCGTGCCCGGGAAGGACGCCGCAGCTGGCAGGGCGCGGTCACGCCTGGGACTCCCACCCCTCCCCTGGACACCACTGCGCCCTGACTGTGGCCCCACAGAAAAGATTGGGGGTGTGGGGTACTGAGGCAGGTCAGCCCAACACAACACACACACACGCACGCACACACGCACACGCACCCATGCTGACACAGCTGCATTTTCTGTTTGTCTCCGGCTGTCACAGCAAGTGCTGGGCACGGCACCACGTCCGGGTGACCACAAGGGTGATGACCGTCAGTGCATTAAGGTCCGATGCAGGCTGTGGCCGCGGCCCCCACAGCCCTGCCAGTCCCCTGCCTGCCCTCTTCCTTGCGGACCAGGAAGGGGGAGCATTCAAACGCCCCTTTATTTTCAGTTTGATGGGCTCCCCATAGAGCTGCTCCTCCTGTAACTCAGCCTTCCCAGTGGCTTCCGTTTTATCACTACTAACCTCGTACATTTAGTTTTTTCCTTCTTTACAAGGATGCGGTTTTCACAAAGCAGTGTATGGCTCTATGGATGCTTTCTCCTCTTCGTTTTACTTCTCTTCCTTGATAATCTGGGACATTCTATCGCTTTGCATCTCTGCTTTTCCTCCTCTGCATTTTAGTCATGTACAGGTTTATCGGCGACCTGAAAATAAGACACCAACTCTTTAGATTTGTATCTCACCAGAAACATGTTTAAAATTTTATGTCTGTCTGCTTGGCTTAGGAAGTGCATCGTTCATGCCAAGAGTCTTGGAGAAAACGTTTAGAAACGGTCTGGGTGGGTTTTGCATCCATTGTTTGCGCCTGGTGGCCGTGTGGACCTACAGCCCGTGATTTCCACAGCCACAGGGGCCGTGGGACTGGGGTGACCAGCCGTTCAGGGACCTGGGCCTAGCAAGGGCAGCCACAGAGCCTCACGGCGCCTGGAGGCCTTCCCGCAGTCCCAGCTGCCCTCAGCCACCGTTGACCCTCCCTCGGGGACGATGGTTTCTAAATGTAGGAAGTGGCTCCCTTTGCTGGTGTCCCTTGGCAGTGCCTCTAGACCAGAACCATGACTGCCACTCCTGCAACAGCCGAGGGTGTGGTCGGTCATTCATTCAGCACACAGGCCTGAAGCCCCTGCCATGTGCCGGGCACGGGCGGGCCCTCGGAACACAGACGAGGCAGGACAAACCAGCCTTCTCTTTCTGACATTTGGGCCCAGCCCGGAGAGTGTCAGATGCTCAGAACCGCCCCCCGAGCATCCGCAGCTGTAAAGAAGGGCACCGTGAGGGGGAAACAGTGTCCGTATGTCGGGAAGCAGGTGCTGCGTGCTTGGGATCCCTGGGACAAGGAGGATAAACGAGCCCAGCCGTCCCCTGGGCTGTCTGCGTGAAGGCTATGGCCGCGCTTCAGCACCAGGAGGAGAACGCAAGTCTCTCCGTCTGGCCAAGTTCAGACGACATCCGGTTTTAAGGAAGATGTATGGCTGCAGTTCATAAGACGAAATAAACAAGGGGAGGAAGCTCACTGGGTAACACCTGAGAAATCGCATGGGGTTCCTTTGAGACGCGTTGATTGTGGGCCTGTATATACATACAGTGTAAGCACCATGAGGCAGAAAGAAACAAAGTTCCAAGCAAAGAGCAATGATGGGATCTCATGTGAGGAAGAACTTCCAGGGTTCATGAATGGCCGGGGATCATTTAAGTTTCTTCAAGCCACAAGGCGTTACGTGGAGACTTCAATTAGTTCTAAAAGCGTGGCTGTTGACGAGCAGCCTGTAAAGGATCTTTAAAAACCAACCTTGAAAGAATCTAACTAATGCACAAGTAATTGAGTGCCTGTCATGAAGTCCAACATTCTTCCAAAGAACACAAAAGGAATTCAAGATTCAACAAGAGAAAATTCAAAATATCTAATGTTAGTTGTTTTTTTTTTAATTTCTACATATACAAAGAAGCAGGGAAATGTGACCCAGAATGAGGATAAAAATCAGTCAAGAGAAGCAAACCCATGCATAACTGAAATAATGGAATTAGCAAAAATGCATTAAAACTTCTAATATACATACTGTATGTCCCAAATGCGCAATAGTATAAACAAAATCATGAGCCCGATGAAAAAAGAAATCGAAGATTGTAAAGCACCCAAGTAAAAGTTCTAGAGATGAAAAATAAAATAAAAAATTTAAATCAAGATTAACAGCAAATTAGATACCACATAAGAAAAAAAAAAAAAAAAAACTTTAATAGCAATACAAACTATCCAAAATAAAAAACAGAGGGAAAAAAATACTTAAAAAGAAATGGGAATCAAGCCTCAATGACTTGGTGGACATTATAAAGTATACTCTTGTTAGAGCCCCTGAAAGAGAAGAGAGAAAAAACAAAACAAACATCTGAAGAAATAATGACTGGATTTTTTACCAACTTTGATACAAGAACTGAAACCCCAGCCACGAAAACAGACAAAAACCACCCCAAAGCCCATTACAATCCAGTTTTGAGAAACACAGCCCTGACTTGCCGCCATAGGAGGGAGCGGTGTTATCAGAAGAGCACACATAAGAATGACAGCAGACTCTTCGCCAGACACTGCAACCCAGCAGACAGTGGAGCGACATCTTTCAGATCCTAGGACACAAATAAAACGGTCAATCTAAGATTCTATATGCATCAAAAATATCTTTTTTAAAAAGTATTTTATGAATTTATTTTAGAGAGAAGGAAAGATAGGGAGAAAGAGGGAGAGAAACATCACTTGGTGGCCTCTCGCGTGCCCCAGCTGGGACCCAGGCCCACAACTCAGGCCTGTGCCCTGACTGGGAGTCAAACTGGCAACCTTTTGCTTTGCGGGATGATGCCCAACCCACTGAGCCACAAAAAATAAAGATAAATTAAGGAACTTTAAAATCATAGAGCATTCAGTGGCCACTCAAAACATCGGCAATCCCACGCTTAGCTAGCTATCCTATAAAAAACGAAGTGCGCACACACACACACAGTAAAGCTACGTGGGCGAGGATCTTTATGGCGGCATGGTGTACAGGAAACACGTCACCGTCGCCCTCGTGACTGACAGCTTCTGCGGTTGCTGCTTCGCCCGTGCACTAGGATTTATCTGTGACCGCACATGAGCACGCGTGGCACTTGGACAGTCCTTCTCGGACGTGTGCAGAGTGACAAAGAATGGGAGTTGTCCGCTGCTTTCTGGTTTCGGTTCTCGTACTGCAAGCGCGTCTTCTTTCTGCGGTGTACACAGTGCTGCGTTGTCCACATTTCTGTGTTCTGTATGTAGTTCTACTGTTCAGGACGGCCCGATGAATAACGCGTAGTGTTGTCTTGTGTTCCAAAGTGGATGAAGGCTGGGCTGGGCCTGACAGAGCAAACACGTGTGTCAGCTGAGCCTCGTTTAGGCACAAGTCACAGTGCTGCTCACCATGCGTTCATGGTCATGAATCGGCTATATAGAGTCAATGAGATGTGTTTACACAGAAGACAAAGTTCTGTGTGGACTGGTTCGCCACACGATGGTGACCGGAGGCTCCTAGGAGCCTGGCCCTGGGTGTCCCTTAGGAACAGTACTCACTACTTCAGTGTTTTGGAGACTTTGTAGATCATAACTGCGATGAATAACGAGAATCTTCCGTAACTCCCCGGTAGTCCAGACTGAGTGAATAAATTAAGATACAGACACACCACAGAACGTTATGTAGGGTTTAAAGGTCACTGGTTCAAGCTGAAGCAGCTGCTTTCAAGCTATTCCTTAAAGTCACTGTGGCATGAGAAGTAAAACTGCAGTAAGACGTGGAATGGGTGTCATTTTCAGCTGTGGTTACACATCTCCAGGTCTGCTGGTGGCCGTACGGTCGTTTACTGAGCGATACGCACTAGACTGTCAGCCGAGAGCTCTTTGGACCGGCCGTGGAGATCTGTGCGATGGTGTTGGCAGACCAGATAAGGGGGCGGGGGGCAGTGGAAGGGAAACAACATTTTTGATCAATTGATATGTGTAAAATTACCTGTGCGCTGTGGAAAACCAGAGGATAGTCCCGTCTGCCCTGACTTGTGGGTCAGTGTCTGTGATGGTGGAGCAGCGAGTTTCCAGATGATGGGTAGAATGTGATTCTCTTTTGGGGACCAATTTGCTTACTTAGAACTTCGAAGAATGAGAGCAAGCAAAGGAAAGTGTGTGTACAGATAGAGTCTTGTGGAAAGAAATTATTTGTTTTATGTTTATTTCTAATTGATTTGTTTCAGTAGATACTGTCCGTATTGTTTTGTTGCAGTTTGAAAAAAAGATACAGATATAATGGGAAAAGTATCAGCTGAAAATTACGCAGTTAACAAAGGGTTACAGCCATTTTTCACGGACCTTAGGAAGTTGGCTGCGTACTGATTTCGTCCACAAATTCTGAAAACGGTGCCAGCCAGCCGAGTGTCCCTGCAAGATTCTGAGTCACGTCGTATGCGATCCTTCAAGGTCCTTTGTTCTTCTTTCTTTCAGGAATCATTAAGAGCCATCAGATACGACATTTCTCCAGATAAAGAATATGCACTTTTCTCCTATAACGTGGAACCCGTGAGTACTACGTCTTTCTGTCCTTAAAAGAATTGTTGCTCTATTCCGAAACATTATGAAGTATTTTTCCTCGGATCTTCATTCTCAGTAATCTTTGCATCCTGACATAGCGGGTCCTGGGATAATCTCTTTCTATGCCACACTGCCACCTAGGAGAGAGGAAAGGTATACAAATTCCTCTGACAGAAAAACAATATTCCTTTTAGGGTCTTTTTATGGGATTTTCTTGGATAAATGGTGAGAAGTTGTATTTTTTATAGAGATTTATCTTAGCTTGTTGTGCGAGGCTTTCGGTTTTGTTTTCTGTTTTGCGTTTTCCGAGTCCCGACATAAATGTCCCAAGGACAGACGAGTCACTGGCAGTGCCCCCCTAGCCTAGAATCAGTGCTCACTGTCCCCTGGCCATCACCAGCTTCTAGCGAACAGGTGGGCCACCGCTTCCCTTACAGAAATCCCTGTTTTCAGCACTTCCTCTGTGAGTCTCCCATAAAATGTCACCAAAATTTTCCATAAGAATCTCATCCTGGGCTTCTGTGGCAGCCAACACCCGAGTCTTTCTGCCTCCTTTTCTTCTTGCAAGGTGCTCATATTTGAAAATGAACTTTGGCTCTTTCATTTTAAATGAGCCAGAAGGTGAAGCTTATTTGTATCCGTGATGCCGATGTTCCACTTGTAAGAGACTAGTGACTTCAGAAATGGGCATCTCTGGAGCTTTCTTTCCTGGCCAGCGAAACGTGGACTTGCCCTGCCTTGGTCGGTCCTCTGAGGTCATTCTCATTCGAGTTTCCACAGCGTCTGGGAGGCAGGCAGGTGCCCGCCCTGGGGCCCAGGTCTGAACAGCCCTTGGCGGAGTCTGGGAGCACCGTCCCGGGCCCCAGACAGGCCAGTCTCTGGAGTGACAACATCCCCTTCAGGAACCCGGAGGACTGTCTGGCACGGAGTTGCAAGTCCAATGCTAGAGTTGTTAGAACTTCTCTGGAAAGTCTTTGACACCTGGATTCTTGGTGGGAGATTTCAAGTTCATTCTTCTCAATGTAGGTCGTTTCTCTGTCTTTAGTTCTCCATTTTCTGGTTTGGGTTTTGTTTTTAAATACCCATTGCATAGCAGTTTTCATCTCTTCTGTCCGAGTTCTTCAGAACAGTAAGTCCTGTCTGCCTGATTGGGGGACGTTAACAAACTTGATTGGCTGAAGGGAGACGTGTAGCCTCGGGCCCCCCACATCCGACCCCAGCCCCTATATTCACTGCTTGGCGCTTCACGCCCACGGGCCTGCGTGCATGGAGGAGAGAGTGTTTCCACTCCTTCATCGCCCTTGGAAGCTACCAGAAGCGTAACATCACTGAGCAGCTTTCTGTAGGGCGAGGACAGGGATGGGACAAGAGGCTTGTTTGCGGGGGCTCCGGGGACCCAGGGGCCGCCTGAGTGGGCAAAGCAGGGAAAGACAGACTCCACGTCACCTCAGTAGGGCACCTTCTCATCACGGAGCCTCCCTGCTGTGGGATGGATCACCTTGGTTGGCACTGAGCATCCTGCTCCTAGAAGCCTTCAAGACCACGTTTTCTATTTGTTCCGCCAAGTCCTGCAGAGGGCTCTCACCTGGGACCCTGCATTGCTGTGCACGGTAGCGTTCTCCCAGGCCGGCCTTCCTTCCCAGCCTGTCTTAGAGAGAGTCCCCTGGGACCTCACTGCAGCTGATCACGATTTGGTGAAAGGACATTCTGCTAGATAGATGTCTTCACCTCTGGAACACTGGCTGGAAATAGGAGCCTTTCCACTGCACAGAGCTTGTCGGCTTTTGCTGTAAGACTGGGTTCAGTTTTGTCTCACCTCAGGGAAAATGTAAGAAATTGGGAGTGGATTGAGCCAACTACAAAAAAAAAAGTGTGCTGTGTAAAAAAGCTATAGCAATAGATCCTTGGACCCTGAATCAAGAAGAAACTCAATAGTTTTCGAGTCCTGAGCGGTTACCGTGGAAATGACCACCCAAGAAAGCGTTCTGTCCTTCTGCAGAGCAAACGGAGCTGAAAGGTCTTGAGGTTCTGCAGGAAAACTTGGGGGTAAGGTTAGGACAAAGCTTCTAACTGGGTAAACTCAAACGTGGGTATTTTCAGAAAAAAGAGGTGGGTCTCCGGGGAAGCTGCTGCGGTCTGTGATTCTGCAGGAAGGAGATGAGCCCAGACACCCGGATCTGTCTTGAGTGTCAGGATAATTATCCCTGGGTATCCCCCCAAAAGTTGTATAGTTGCATAAACTTGAGACCTCTAATCAAACAAAGGGAAATGTTTTTTTTTAACTGCAGGATTTTTTTAAGTTTTTTATATTCTCATGAGGGTTACACAGGACTTCCAAATGGGTGTTACAACAGACGATTTCTATCTAATTGTTAAAAAAAAAAAGCTAGAATTTTCCCCTTGGACCCTTGCTTATCACAACCTTATTCGTGTATTTAGAAGGAGCTAGGATACCTTGTTCATATAAACTAACTCCACTTTTCATTAAAAAGACAAGCATAAAAAATATTTTTGTATTAAGTACCAATCCAATTACTAAACACCTCTCATTCAATGGAAGGAAGGTTTCATGGACGATAAAACTTCAGTGTGTTAGGTTAGGGTGCCAGGGAAGAAATCTAAATATCGCATCAGGAAAATGGCCACACCCCCCACTGCCGGTCCCCTGCTGCCGGCCAGACGTGGAGGTCGGATAACCCGGCCCAGGTGCCACCCAGCGTCTCTGGCCTGAGCAGTCAGTGGGCGCCCCTGAGCCCGGCCGCTGGTCTGCACTGGGTCCGCGCGTGTCGGGCCGCGCTGCCGCGGCGACGGAATGTGACCGTGCCGCGTGTCTGACCGGGTACCTGGCCACCCGCGAGCGCTCCCGTAACCTTGGCGCATCTCTTCCCTCCTCCGCAAGGCTCAGACGCAGGGCTCACCCCAGGGAGAGGCTGAGCGCACGCTGGTCCACAGGGTATTTCCACTTACGCTTTTATTCAGTCTGTGCCCCAGACCTACGCCGCCTTCCCGCGCTGAGCGTGCAGACGGTGTCTGCCAAGATGCGTCTCATGGGCATGGCCTTGGCCTGGGCAGATGGGACAGGCAGGCTTCCGTGAGCCTGAAGCCTCAGCTGGACGCTGGCCGAGTCCTGCGGCAGGAGGCGGCCCGGCAGGGCGGGGTGTGAGGGGATCCGGGGTGTGCGGCCGGAGAGGAGGCACCAGCCTGTGAGTCTCCACGGACACACGAGGCAAACTGGAGCCACGCGGGGAAGGAATAGAATCCGGCTTTACTGAAGATCAAATGCATCTCTTCGGATTTTTGACAGCGCGAGAAATTATCTTCATGGTCCGTTTGTTTTCTTTTAGGGATAATTTAAAGTATGGGGTAAAAGCAGATGTGAAGAAAGTATTTGGGACGTTTTGAGCTCCGTTGGCTGGAAGGCAATGCTCTTGTGAGCATCTGACTGTTCTTAAATCGTCCGAGTGGAGAGGGAGCAGCCCGGGATGTGGAGGCAGAGGGGCGGGCGTCCACGGCACGGCAGCTGGTGGGAGGCGAACACGCGTGGGAGACACGGGTGAATGGAGCGGGTGCCGGTCTCGGGGCTCGCCGCCCTGTGAGTCACGACCCCACCTGTTCACTTCTCTGCTGGGGCTGCTGCCACAGGGCGCCCCAGGCTGGTGGGCGTCTCCCACCCGACTGGGAGGGACAGCGGGTTCCGGGCGTCAGCCTTCGTCTTCACGGAGCATCGCCCTGTTCCCGACCTCTGGGCCTGAAGTTCCCGTTCTCATGAGGACGCCTGTCCTATTGTACGAGGACGCACCCCAGTGACATCGTTTTAACTTGATGACCTCTGTACAGCCCTTGGCTGCAAACAGTCACCCAGTGAGGTCCCAGAGGTTAGGACTCCGATATATATTAGGGGGGACACCGCAGTTCAACCCTTAGCCAACAGTTAAGAAGAAACAGCCAATCTGGTCACTGGTTTTTGTTTAGATTCTTTGGAAACCCAGACCGAACTATAGACCAACACTGTCTGCTGACCCACGCGATGGTGTTTGCATTTCAGTCCTAAATTTTATACCAAGAAGCCAAGCTCACTCAGCACTTCATCGCGAGGTCAAACCCACTCTATAGGGAAAAGGAGGCACACTGACTGAAGAACAACGTAACACCGAACTTGTAGATGCGAACGGCGCAGAGCGAACATTTTCCCAGCTGGGGTTATTCAGTGCACCCTCCCTTGAGTCCTGGCTCACATCCTGGACACGGTGACCCAGGCACCCAAACTGTCCCCCGCGTTCCAGCCGGCCACCCAAGTGCATTGCCACTGTCACCGCTTCTAAGAGCAAAACACCAGTGCGTGAAATTAGCAACATTGTAAATAGGTGACCGACAGACAAAGGCTGCAGTTGCCCCTGGGAAACAGTGGGACGCAGTTCCAGTCAAGCCTGGTCAGGTCCTTCTTTGTTCCTCAGGAGTCAGCCGACAGGTCAGGTGCCTGCTTCCTTGGGTCTGTCCGGGCCCTGGACTCTCCGCCATGCGGTCACTGAGAACCGCCCGGCATGGTCTGTGTGCCTCTTTAAGCAAACAAGGGTGCTTGGGGAACTCTAGGGGGTCTTTGTTTTTTGTAGGGCTGCATGTCATTGATCTGAGAACAGAAGTTGGATCATTGGCAGGATTCCTATCAGCAGCAATAGAGGCTTAGAAGAAAAATGGGTTATCATCAAAAGGGAAGCAAAAGAAACCTAATATTGTAGCGAAACTGTTATCTATCAGAGGATGGCCGGACGGAACACGGAAGCCTCCCTACGCTCACGGCAGCGTTCCTTACAGTCGCCAGGGTCGGGGGCAGCCCCGGTGCCCGTCAGCAGACGAGCGGATGAAACAGCCAGGAAGTGCTCACACGACAGAACACCATTGTGAGAAAGAAGGAGATCTTACCCTGCGACAGCAGGGGGGGACCTGGGCGTCATTATGCTGAATGAAGGAAGCCGGTCAGAGGAAGACACGTACCATCTGATGTCACTTACATGTGGCATCTGATGACCAAACTGAACTAACAGAACAGAAACGGACTCCTAGAGACAGAGAACAGCCTGACAGCTGTCAGAGGGGAGGGGGTCTGGGCGAGGAGGGTGAAGGGATTAAGCCAAAACATAAAAACTCACGCCACAGACAACGGCACGGTGATTGGCAGAAGGAAAGAGGGGGTGGAAGAAGGTAATGGGGGGATAAATGGTGGTGGAAAGAGACGTGACTTGGGGTGGTGAAGACACAATACAACGTACAGGTGATGTGTTGTAGAATCGTACCCCTGAAAGCTGTATGATTTTATTAACCCATGACACCCCAATACATTCAATAAAAAAAAAACCCGAGGTATTCTGTCATCACCAACAGCCGCTGAGGTGCCTAGCGGAGGGGACTGCGCCCAGGTGGACAGTGAGCTGCCTCTGGGCACGGTCCAGGGTGCCAAGGGCAGTTTGCCGGATCAGACCACCACGGTGCCGAGGGGCAGATTACCGAGGACCCCGGGCTAACCACGCGCGGAGGGGCCGCTGCTCTGGGGAGGGGCTCTGTCTGAGGTCAGCTGGAGGGGGGCCCTGGAGACTTGGCGGGTCCGCCCCTCAGAATTTCTCCTTGAAGAGGGTGCTTTTAAATCACCCACCAGCTTAGTACCGTGATCTCCGGCAGCTGTTGACTCTTCCCAAAATTCATTTTGTTTCTTCTGCGTGCCACGCCCGCTCTGGGCTGCTCCCGTTTCCCTTTGTCGCCTTTTTCTCTGGGGTCGAGCCCGTGTTCTCGGCCGCTCCTGTCTCTCCGTCCTCCCTGGCCCCGTCTGCCGCGCTCCTGCTGGCCGGCGCGGCCATCCCATCTTCCTGAACCTCCTCCAGGAAGTCACAGCCACGGCCGCTGCTTTGCATGAGCCGTTGGGCTTGGCCTCCGTCTTCCGTCACTTCTTCGCTCGTGTGGGCAGGTGCGTCTCGTTCCTTCCTCTCTGGGCGCGGTCTCCACCGCCGGGCATGCCCGCGACCACCCACGGGGACAGACCGCTTGGGTTTCTGGTCTCGCCCTCCTCACAGAGACAGCAGCTCAGCTACAACATGAGGGTTTTCTCCTTCATCGTTGGGGACGATAATCCATTTTCCTCCTGATCCTCTGTTATTGCTGGTAGTGATTCTGCACACGCTCTAACCCTCCTCCCGCAGGAAATCCTTTTTCCCTGAATGCTTTTACGCACGGCTTGCATTTATATATAAATGCAATTTATATATAAATTTACTTACAAATCCATTGTGTGGATTTATTTTTAGTTATCCTGCTCCCGACTGGCTCTACCTCTTGACTCTGAGGAGCCACGTTTTAAGTCTTAGCAAATTCATGCCACGTTCTCTGTATGAAAAAGAAAAAACACATTTTTGTTGTCTTTCCTGCTAGAATGCCTTCTATTTTATGTGTCTTTTAGTGGTTGTTCCTATCTCATTATCTCTCGGTGCTAGATGGTGTACATTTTGCTCTAATCCATATTCCAGTTTATTAATTTCATTTCAATTATGTTTAATTTGTTCCATAATGGGTCCATTAATGTCTTTATTTCAGTGGATATAAGTTTTGTACTATCTGCAACTACTATTGGGTTCTTTTAAAAGTTTTTGAGTGGAGAGTTGGTTTTTTTTTCCATTTTCTCTGCTCACCTTCCAGACGGTGTATTTTCTATGATTTATAACTTTTTGTGGCGATCTCGTCTCACGTGAGAGTGCTTCGTGTGGTCTTCATTGTCAAGGCGATCCTAGGAAGCGGTTTGCGTGGGGCTTTGCTGGGGCCGCAGGAGCTCTAAGTTCCCGGGGCTACGTGTGTGTTCATTGCTCTGTGGAGATTCGCCGGCGACTGGGTGGTACTAACATGATTCCGTAGACAAATAGGGCCACGGCTCAGGCTGGAGTTCTCCGAGGGGGACCCTCCGTCCCACCCACCCAGCCCGAGCCCTGGCTTCGTGGGAACCATGCTCCCCTGCTCGGGGCAGGTGGGTGGAGGTGTCTAGTCCCTCTCGAAGGAAACGGAATCCAGCGTGGTGCTGGCTTTCTCAAGGGGCCCACGTTTCAGCTCATGACCCCGCGAGGGCCCGTGCCCCCACCCCCTGCTCAGACTTCACCTGAGCCTGTGTCCCGGCCCGGTGCCCCCCTGGGCTGCCCAGGCTGAAGCTGCAGCTCAGTGTTCTCATCACGAATCTCATCCTCACTCTGGCACCTGGAGATGTCCCTTATTTCAAGCTTTGGGGCTCTCAGAAGTGTGACGACGTTGCCTCTGTGTGTACGTGACGGGGGGGCGGGGGTGTCCCCTGTGAGCCTCACCCAGCGCGTCGCAGGGACCCAGCGAGCGTGACTCCAGGGACCGTCCCTGTCCGTGAACCCCACGGGACTGGGCCTGCTGCTGGTGCTCTGACGCCGCACACAGAGCGTCCTCGAGAGCGACGCCACGTCTGCGGAGCGGGCCTGCAAGGCTGTTCCCTAAGGCGCCGGCCTGCAGCCACGCGGGTCCTGACCGGAATCCTGTGCCGTGTCGGTGTTGCACGTGTGTTTGTTTACTGTTGGTACTTGTGGTGGAACATGGCCTCCTGTGCTTTCAAGGAGAGGGGCAGAGATGCCTTTCTAGTGTTTCCGCCACCACACACGTGTGTGCGCACACACACATGGGTACACACACAATCGCATGTATATGCACACACTCAACACCTTGTGTGCACATGCACACATGCTCAAGCACACATATAAACTGTTTAAAGCCATGTAAGTGTGTGCTTGTGCACGTATACCCACATGTGTGAGCATGCGCCCCACGTGTCTTGCATGTATGTGCACCCGTACACGCACAGGTGCATGTGTGGGCTTGCATGGAACACATGCGCTTATACTCAAATGTATACGTGCGCATAAACACACATAATCACACACATGCACACACACATGAACATGTACTCTCACACATTCCCCGCCACATGCATACACACTACCGAACATGCATGCGTGCACTGGCATGACCACACATATATGTGCATGCAGGCATGCACTGGCAGATTGCACGCATGCACATGCACAGCATGTATACAGATGTGCAAACATGTACTCATGCATGCACATGTACATGGTGTGCTTGCACATGCACATATGCACCCATCCGCTCATGCACATACACACATAGAGAGGCACATTCATAGATGCACATGCACATGGACACTCACACATGCACACACTCACATGCACTTATGCACTCCCACGCATGCAGATGCATGCGCTCACACATGCACACATATGTACACAGTTCGCGTGCACATGCCTACAAACAACATGGGCATGTACAATCGCGCGGCGCATACATGTGTGCATACCTGCGTGTACACGTGTGTGTTCACGTGCGCACACCACATGTGCACACGTGTGCACACATGTGCAACATGCTCTCGCTGACACTCATGCTCGCACATGCATGCACACTTACACACGATTAGCGTGCCACATGGCATTCTGTCCGCCATCCGTCCCAGCACGTCCCTGTCCCCTGGACACCCGCGCCCCGCCCCTGCCGGCCTCACCTCCCGCCTCCGCCGCCCCAAGGCCGTCCTCCTCCACCTCCGCGGCCCGCTTTTGTTACCTCCGTGTATGCTGTACGTTACGTGTTGCTTTTCTGGAATCAGTCTGCTTTTAATAGATCAGTTGGTGGGTTTCTCCTCCGGCATGTTTCGGGAATGATTACTGCTTTTCCCGCCCGCCTTCAGAAACAAAATCGCCTCTCCTGATGTCCCCAACACCAGGCGCAGCCGGGCGAGACCCCAGGCGCCTCACGCTCCTGCCTTCTCTGCTCAGCAGGCGTTCACCGAGCGGCTGCCACGTTGCAGGCGGTGCTGCGCACGCCCAGTACGCCCTAGGGGACAAAATGGGCATCTCCGCCCCCTGGGAGAGAGAAGGTCCTGTCCCTACTTTTAGGGCGCATGGTCCAACTGAAGAGATTTCTATAACAAGTGTAAACCCGCAGATCCGGGCGTGGGAGCAGTGGCACCAACATTGGCCGCTGCAGTTTAGAGGCCACCAAAGGTGCTGTGGGTTCGTGTGACACCCGAGGGCCTCACCCTGCGGAGACTCGAAATTGAATCTTGACAAAACAGGGGGCTTCCTCCGGTCTGGACATAGATGGGCAGGCATTTCAGCACACAGACGGAATGAATGGGGACCTGAGGCGGTAGCACACCCTGTGGTGTGTGGGACGCGGAGGGCGGGCAGCGTCAGGGGCGAGGGGTGGGGCAGAAGCTGGGCCGCTGAGGGGGCCGCTGATGCTGGGAGCAGCCGCCGTTGGCAGCGAGTTTGCCATTTCTCGTAGCAGGTGTCTGTGTGCCACTGAAAATCTCTTCTGTCAGGTCTGCCGTGACACACTGCTTCTCCGGCCAACATTTGACCTTTGAAGTTAAGATTGTGCATTTGCATTACAACACGTTTCATATTGAAACCCAAGTAAAATCTATTCTTTTTTTTTAATATTATGTATGTGTGTGTGCGCTTTTATTTCCTGTTCTCAGGTCGGTCCTATCAGGTTCTTTTTGCCCCAGAGCCCACGGTGCTGTTCACTCTTTCCCACCATCTGACATGTCCTGTCTTAGCGCAAATCCCAGCAGCCACAGACGCTGGGCTTTTTCTTATTGGACAGCAATTCTCAGTTCCCAGCCTCTCGCCTCTTGAGAAATGGATGCTGAACCGTCTTTCCTTCGGTTCCTTCAAACTCTGGCTCTAAAGGTACTTCCCCTCCCCTGCTAGCTGCCCGTTAACGCACCTGGTGGCTTGCTGGAGGTGACTTTGTGCCCATCAGCACGTTCTGCGTCGCTGCTTGCAGTTAACTGCGCGGGTAGCTGTGGTGGCCGACATGCTTTGTCACCCCCTGACTTCTGGCTCACGGGTGCCTTGTCAGTGTCCCAGTGCACAGCCCCGCTTCCCCCGGCTGCGTAAGGCCCGGTCTTCCTGATGGGAGGCGCTTTTCCATGCACCCATCTCTTTGCTCACGGCCACGTGAGCTGGCGGAGGGGCAGAGGGAGTCTCGTTTTGACATCCGACGCTGAGAGGCGCCCTTTACACAAAATACAGGCTCAGTAAATGTCTGTAGCAGCCCCACCACCGCCCCCCCCACACACAAATTACCACCTGGACCTCTGGGGTCATCCGTGAGAGATGCTGTCTCTTGGTTCTGGACATTTTTGGCTTCCTTATCTTTCACGAACACCCCAAAGAAGCTCACTTTAACTACCACGCAGCAGCCCGTCCTCACCGAGAGAAGGCGCCCTTGCTTCTGCTTAGACCGCCAGCGTTTCACTCTGCATATGATAGTACTTTTTAGTAGAAATTTTTAAACCCTCACCTGAGGATAAGTATTATTGATTTGGGAGAGAGAGACAGACAGACAGACATCAAACCATCGCCTCCCACACACACGCCAACCAGGGATCGAACCTGTAACCCAGGCATGCGCCCTGACGGGGAATCAAACCGACAACCTTCTGATGTATGGGATGACGCTCCCACCTACTGAGCCACCCAGTCAGGGCGCTATTGCGTTTTTTAATTAAACTTTTTGTACTGAGATCAGTGTAGATTCTCGTGTGGTTGTAAGAAATCACACAGAGAAACCCTTATATACGTCGTCCAGTTTCATCGGACAGGGATGCCTGTAAAGCTACAGCGTGATGTCACACACGAACACATTGCCTTTAGGACCGCCATGGGCACGTGCGTGTCTTAGGCCTGTGCCTTCTCAGCAAAGGGGTGGATCCGTGTGCCATTGGCACAGTGGCACCGCCACCTCCCCGCTCTCCCCCTGCCAGCTCCTGGCCGCCATTAGTCTATTGTCACTCCCCTATCCTGTGGCCATTTCAAGGGTGTCATGTAAAGAGAGTCACAGGGTATGTGTGGCGTTTTCCACTTAGAAAAATTCCCTTGCGATCCGTCCAAGTCGCCGCACAGGACAACAGTACTCCTCTGTGCGGCTGAGTGCTGTCCTGTGCTGTGGATTCCCGGGCCTGCCCGCGTCCAGGCTGCAGGGCCTTTCCAGGTGGCCTCTCCGGTCCCCTGCAGCTGCAGACACCCTCTCTTCCGTCCCTCCGTCCACCTTGCGCGCCCAGGCACCTCTGCAGCCTCATTGCCCCTCCCGCTCCTTTTCCTGTGGTCGCTGCGTCCGCGGCCCCTTTCCACCCTGCGCATCCCCATGGCCTCTGGTCCTTCTCTCCCCCACCCCCTCCTCCCTTCGATCAAACAGGCTGACGGACGGCCCACGTGCATCGCTCAGCCTCTTCCACTGGTTTCCTCCTGCCCGTCTGTGATTTTCCTGTTACGGGAAGAGTTGAAGTCTAAGTCATGATCAGACGATACACGGCCCTGGGGGCTGTGAGGAGAGCGGGGGAAGGGGTGGGACATTCTCTGCGGGCCACACCTGGCGGAGCCCGGCTGGGCGGCTCAGAGGGAAGGGGGGCAGGAGGCGGCCATCCACTCCAAGGAGGGCGGGGCCCCCGTGCGTGCTCACTGGAGAGCCGCCGGCACATGGCGCCTGCACCGTCAGCACCGACGGATCGGACTCAGCACCATCTTGGGGTGCCTGAAAGCACCCCTCCCTTCTAACCCTGCTGGAAAATTCATCTCTGAGGCAAAATAGGCTGCGATTCTGCAATCCCTGCTGGGACTGTCGGCAGCAGACGTATCTAGAGCCCTTTGGTGCAGAACAGAATTTCCCTGCGGCTGAGGCGCCCATCGGATGGCAGACCCCGGACGCAACCTTAAGGAGGCAAAGGCTGCATGCGCCTCTCTGCGCCCACGGCCACTGGAAGGCTGCGCTCACTCTGCAGGGTCTGTCCCTTTCCTGGCACCACCGCTGAAGACTTCTCCGCGGGGCAGCCCCCTGACACCTGTGCACACGGCACTCAGCCCCACACCCTCCTCTGCCTGGGCACCAGGCAGCACTGCCCCGTTCCATCGTGGGGACCCCCCCACATGTACATCCCCACACACGGACAACTCGTGTTGTAATGTGGAAACCTCCTGAGACGAGGAGACATGCAGAGCCATTCACAGACAAACCCCAAAAATCTATTTTTAGAACCAAACCCACCCCCCCTACTACCCTTTTTCAAGAGTTTTTAAAATGCATTTATTCTCCAGGGACAGGTGACATGCAGTTCTAGGTTAGTTTCAGGGGTACAGCATAGCGATTGGAAATTACATGGCTTGCAAAGCGATGCCCCCCATACCTCCAGGACCCACTTGGCCCCGCCCGTGGTCCTTACAACGGTGCTGGCTCCCGGCCCGGCCAGACTGCACATCCCTGTGACTGTCCTGTACCTGCCAGTCTGTGCCGCTCAGCCCCCCCGCTTCCTCCCCCGTCCCCCACCTTCCTCCCCTCTGGCAGGAGGTTCCGGTTTATTCTGTTATTTTCCCTCAGGCAGGGTCAACTCTGGACCTGGATTTTTTTAAAGCACCCGCTGTTTGCATCTGCTTCTTCTCGGCCCCTGGGAGGCTGTCTGTTAGCTCTTTCTAGCTCCTCCACGGGCCTGGCGCGGCTCGGAGACGGGGAGAGTGTCTCTGTGACACGTCCGCTTGCAGGGCTTCTGGGGACCCTCCCAGGCTGTCACAAGTTAACACAACTTTCTGCACATCCAGCTACCACAGGGTTTGAACAGCAGTTTCGATATGTGCTTTCAAAATTTTTTCTGAAACATCAGGTTCCACCCCAAAGGGCTCTTAATTTGATGTCTTTGACCTTGACAGGCAGTGGCCTTCCCAGCAGCCCCTTGTCACCGGGTTTTCTCCCCGTGGCCCGTGCCCTCAGCACACGCACCAGCCGCCGGCCCACTGTTGAGAGGCGCGCCCATCGTCTGCAGGTGGACGCGGGGCTCCTGCCCACCCCTGGCTGTGACGGCCACTTCAAAGCTCAGGAAAGTGCCTGTGCTGTGTCCTGTAAGGAGGTCATGTGTGCAAAGATGGTGGCCTCAAGAATCTAGGGGCTTTAAAAAAACAGAAATGAAACCGCCTTAGGACTCAGCCATTCCATCTCTGGGTATCTATCCAAAGAAACCCAGCACACCGGTTTGAAAAGATCCCTGCTCCCCTGCGTTCACGGCAGCATTATTTACCATCACCGAGGCGTGGGAGCGGCCCGGGTGCCCGTCAGTGGGTGAGTGGTTAAGGAAGGGGCAGTGAATCTGACTCAGCCATAAAAATGTTTTTAAATGAAATCTTACCAATTGTGACATCACAGAGGCACCTGGCGGGCCCAGCCACAGAGCGAGAGCGTGAGGGTCTCGTCAGGACACTGAAACATGCTCTGCAAATTCGAAAGGCGGCTCCCAGGTCAGGACGTTTATTGATTTTTGTCTCGCCCCCTCCACACGGCTGAGCACGAAGAGGAAACTGCTGTGTCCTGAAGCAACGCGAGGAAGGAGCCTGCAGCGAGTCCTGGCGGAGCAGCAGACCAGAAAATGGGTCCCCTAATGTGGACACCTAGTACCTGTGCCAAGTGGCCGGCCACGTAGAGGACAGGCGTGTGACGGGCCACGGAAGGCGTCCGAGCGCACCGGTGTGTGGCTTTGAGAACAAGCCAGGAAGGAAATTCTCGGGGATTGTTTCCTTCAAACGTCCTCCTCGCAGCGCGTGACTGACAGCATCTTTTCGCCCTGGTGACCCTGAGACGCGCGGACAGGCTGCCGGAATTGGAGTGTCCCCGTGGGGTCCAGAGAAAATGATTGAAAAGAGCAAAAGAAGAGAAATGACTCCGCTCTTTCTGGGCATTGGAGATGATGCACCTGAAATGGGCGTTTGGAAACATCATTAGACCCACAGCTGACATTCTTACCATTCACCTCTGAAACGTGAGGTGTGTTCTTGACTCGGGTGGAGCCTCATCTTTAGTCACGTTTTTATCCTCCGATGTTTTCCTAGTAACTCGCCGCTGGAAAGCAATTCTGTGAAGGACACACCGGGTGGAAGGCACGTTCTTGGGCACACGCTGGACAAATGGGAGTTGGTCACAACTGAATGCGGGAAAGCGGTTTGGGGCTGGGGGTGGCGTGGAGAACGGAGAGACGCTTGAAGAGGCTGCAGGTCCAAGAGGAAATCACCCTCCATCCACAAGTCCCTTAAAGGTAGTAAGTTTTGGGGAAGGCCAGTTATTCTAGGAGGAAAGGAGTTGAGATTCCAATCCTGCATCCCAAGGACTTGAAGTTCCTTTCGTGCTTTGAAACGGACAGCTCTGCCTCCTCTGTTTCAGCCCTGGCCTAGATTGTTCCATGAGACTGTAGGTCCCAGGCAGTGTCTTCTATCCCAGGAGCTAAAAAAACCTTTGCTTTTTACTGAATATTTCAGTCTGCCCCCGGTTATTCAGGGGCCTCTGGAAACATCTCTGTGAAAGTCGTCACAGCAAGGGGCTTGACTTCACGGCAAGGACGTACAAGAAGCTGGCAGGGCCAGGTGGGTCTTGTGCCAAGTGGAGTGACTGAACGTGAGGCTGATCGTGACCTTCTGCTCGAGAGCAGAGGACACGTGTCCAGGAAGGGCCGACTCGCTCAGGAGCTTTCCCGCCATCCCTCAGTGTCCACAGCAGGACTTGGCATTCCCCGGACCACCCGCCTTACGAGTGAGGACAGAGACGAGGCAGGAAGTTGGAGTATTTTGACAAGACGCTGGGTCTCTGGGGGCGTGCCCAGGGAAAGAGAGCAGTGGAACAGGTTAAAGATCAAGCAGGGGCTGGCTCTACCATGCGATGGGATTTCTGCAGCATCTTGGGGAGGAAGGGGTGTCGAGGGGCGTGAATAATTTCTGTAACAGCAGGAGCTTTGCACGTTGTACCTCAGGTGGCGGGAGCTCATGGATCCAGGATCAGGCACCTGTGCCCGACACGGAGACGCACGTAGCCGCCCGAGCAGAGAGCTGAGCGCACAGGGCAGTCATCAGTGGGGACGCGAGGACTCCTCTGAAAGGGAAGGAATTGCAATGGCCACCAGGGTCAATGCCACCACGCCCCACATTCTCCTTGACGCCCGTGGGGCTGCTAAGCCTTTTCAGTTTTGGGTAGCTCGACTCACACTTTCTCATGAAGCACTTTAAACCCCCGAGAGAACTCTCCCTGCCCCCCAGTCTCCCCTCCCCAGCAGCCCACCTGCCATTGCTCTGGGGTCTCCGGTGGCTTTCTGTCCAGGCTCCCGCCAACCTGGCCACTTTCTCAGGAGTAGCTGGCTCATCGGTCTTCCTCCTCCTAGGAAGAAGGTACCCCCTCCACTGGGTCTCTGTCTCCAAATGTTCAGGGAAAGAGTTTCTAGGGCCAGATCCTGGTCGTCCCTTCCCAGAGAGACATTATGAACAGGGTAGCTTCTGTCCCTGCCGCTGGATGCAAGACGCACTCACTTATTTTTAATTATGCAAAGGAGGGCCTGGTCGGCAGGAGAGGCCCCTCCTCTGCCCCACCTGCCCCGAAGCCACACCGGGTGCCAGCCGCCCACGGAGCGCACCATCTTCTCGGAAGCAGGGCGGCCGCCAGGTGGAGGGGGAGCGTGAGAATGGATGGGAGTCGCTGCTAGGACCAGAGGGCAGGGGTTTTAGAAGCGTGCGTCCAGGCCGAGGTTTGGAAGGAGCATGCTGGGTCAAGGTGGCCATCCGGGAAGCATTCTGACCCAAACAAGACCTTTGTTCCTTTACCCCCGTGCTCCCCACACCCCCTGGAAGGTGGGAGAGGTGGGGCTCAGCCTTTGTTTGTACTTCATGGCGTTCTTAAAAGGTTATCAGCACGGGAGGGGCATGTCTGTAATCTGGACTGCAGTGATGGGATCGTGGGTGTTCGCGTGGGTCCGGACGCACCAAGTTTCCCCTGTGAATGGTGCTGGGGAAACCAGTTCTCACGTATGCGCTTCCCAAGGGGAATCCGGGGGCGTCGGAAGAAACCAAAGTAATCACACTCGTGAACTCGCCCAAGTGCACTCTCAGAGAAACAGCCAGTCTGACACCTTCCCACGCTTGCCTTTTCTCCCGTGATCGGAGGTGTTTGGGATCTATTTTACAGAAAGACACGTAACTAAAATAGATAAACAGAGACCAGAAGGGAAAGAAAGGCTTTCTAAGGAGCAAATCGGTCTGTGAGGGGCAGCTTTTCCTGTGACTTTTGGGGTGAGGCTTCGCACCAGTGAAACTCTTGAAATGGTGCTCACACAAGAGCTCCCCCCCTCTGCACCTCTGGACCTTTTCATTCCGGGGGAGGGGCTGTTTTGTGGGAGACAACGTCAGTTAGATGGTTTCATCTTGGAAATGAGAAAATCGGTTCATCCTCCTTCCGTTACCCCATTGTTTTAAGAGGAGCTCATGAGTCTTGACTGCATGTTCATTTTTAAGGTTTTCCGTTCACACGGAGTTTTTTCTGGAAGGTCCTGTGTGTTTCCATACCCGGCACCTCAGGGGTCCTCTCTCTCTGCTTCTTGACTCTTTCCCGTCTTTCTCTGGATCCTTAGAGTTAGTTCAGCGCTCCAGAGGCTTTATTACACGTCCCATCCATTGGGACCCTTTCTTCCTCTCTGCCTGACCACACAGACAGAGCACTGAAGAGGGACAGTTTGCCCTCCCTCTCCGCCCCATCGTCCTTACAAGGTCATTTGAATTTCTCTCCCTTTTTCTTATTGGCTGCACTTGGAAGATATTCACAGAGCTGAATTTTAGGGTCACTTCGTGTACTTAAAGAGGGACCCAAAGGGGAAAGTGGAAGGGTTAGCTTGGGCATGGCATGACCAGAGAATAAACGGAAACCCCTATTTCTGGGTGAATTAAAGAAATAGGCCTCCAGCCAAGAAAGATGGCATATGCCCCTCACTTTGTATACTTGTTATATCTGTTGTTGTCCCGGATTTTTCTGTCCCCAGACACCAACTTGGACTTGCAGCTTGGAAGTTAAGAGGTACACTCTTTGGTCGGGCAACGTCCAATGTGTTTAGACAGGACGGATGTCAGATCAAACCTCTCTTGGGTTGGACTTGAATTCCTTAAGATTCCATTGCCCTGGTACCCAAATGCACCCCCCTCCCGTGACACGTGTGTCACATGTTATCTCTCCTCTTTGGCGTCCTGTCTGTCACCTACTGTCCTTAGAGAGGTGACTTCACTTGCTCACCTACACAGGCTGCCAACTCTCAGCAGATACCTGGGGAAGGGAGGTGAAATATGGTCTCTGAGAGGTTCAGAGGGGCAACCGAGATTGGGGGGTGACAGGATTTGGGGAACACTCCTTTGTTTTTTTGTAACCTTAGTTTTGAAACTACACCCCCACCCCCGCAATGAGCTCTCAGTTTACCTAAAACGTGCACATCTGACCACACAGAGGGACAGGAGCTGGCGCAGTGAAGCCCATCTCAGGCCCCTATTGCCACTCCCCAAGCACACACCACGGGATTTGCCAAATTGGCAGGAAACTCCCCGAGGGCACGGGTCTCTGACAGCCTCGGATGGCCCTGGGTCCTCGCGAGTTCTGAGCTCCGTGGAGCGAGCGCAGCTGGAAACCTGGGCCCCGGGTTTAGTCCCCGACCAGGTGGCTATGGAGACATCACCAAGCCTCCAGCGGCCCCATAAACCGTGTGCAAAGGCAGAATATAAACAGGACGAGCACACTGACTTCCCAAGGAAACAACAAGGTTCTGCCGCCAGAGCCCTGGGCTGCCGGCCGCGGCCCACCTGCCCGTTCGCGGTCACGGCGGCCGGGAAGGCCCCCAGCCTGCCTCACGCCTTCCTCACTGTGCCTCGCTTCTGTCTGTTTCAGATACATCAGCACTCCTACACCGGCTACTACGTCCTGAGCAAAATTCCGCACGGGTAAGACTGCTTCTCCGTTTCCTTTTCATGAGCCGCCTGCAGAACAGCTCCGAAGGCGGAGCCCCGGCTGGCTGCTTCGTGCCCGGGGAGTAAGGGCGGGACGTGGGCCCCTGGGCCGACAGACGCTGGGGTCCTCTGCGATGGCTCCCAGGAGACTGCACCGGGGCCAAGGCGGTGCCCCCTCGGGAGTCCCCCGTCCTAGACCGGCCCCTCCCAGCCCCACTCTGGTTTGCTGGGCTTTGTCACCAGCCACAGGGGTGCGGGTGGGAAGGGTCGGGGCACGTCCCGACCTGACAGAGCGGGGGGCACCCTGATCTCAGGCGGCCTCTCAGAAAGGCACGATCGGGGACGGGTCCTCTCTGGAGCCCAAAGGCGATAAGACCCGGCCCAAGTCTGGTGACGCCGTTTGCTGAGCAGGACACGTGGCGGGACAGTCTCCGAACCACGGTCGGGGGGCAGCGATGGCTTTAGTTTTCATTTACCCTCTTTCTCTCCCCACTCCCCCTCCTCCTTCCCCCTTCTCCCCCGACCATCCTCCGAAAACCCTGCCCCCACCTCTTGGTCCTCACCCCGTCTTTCTCCCTCAGACCCTCCATGGTTCCTTTCCTGCGTTTTGGAAAGGTGGGGTGCTCCAGAAACATTCAAAGCATCAGGGGGAGGCCCGCTCGCGTTCCCCCCACAAACGTCGCGCAGGCAGCTGTGGCTCTAACAAGCAGGGCTCCGCAGGAGCGCGTGCATCTGGCACGAATGGTCCCGCCTCTGCCGTCTGCTCCTCGTGCTCCGCGAGGGTCGGGCAGAACCTGGGCACCGCCGTGGGGAACACACACGGAGGAAATCGTCCCCTCCGGACTTCCGATGACAGGTCCACGTCGCTAGGCAGCAAAGCCCGGCTCCTCATTCCTGTCGGGCTGTGAGCACCAGCAAGCCCGCAGGAACGGAAGATGCCTCACGACAGTAAAAATCAAGGGTCCCCGGGCGTTTTTCATTTAAAGCATATTTCAAGTCGCAACGCCCACGATCTCCGCTAAGGAGCCACCGTCCTGTTATTTTTCAAGCAGATACGCATCTCAAAAGGTCACGACAGGCAGGGTGTAATTACGCCTCGAGATTTATCTCCCCTTCTGGGAACCATAGAATTTATGGTAGACGATGGCTCTTCGTGCCGTCGTAGAGAAATTTGTAAAACTCAACACTCCACAGACATGCTAGGCTTCCCATAGGGTGTCGTGTGTCACTGCGCCCGTCAGAATTTAGGAGGGACAGATTCCAGGAACTCGGCGCAGGAGTTTGCCAGCCCAGGGACGCACCCGACGACAGTGTGGTCGTGTGGGTGACTTGGTTTCAGTCTCACGGTGACAGTCCCCCGGACGGGAAGCCGTGTTGGGTGTTTCTAAAATAATCCCAGGGGTGATCAGTGACCCCCTTTATTGGCCGATGTTCATGCGCCTTCATCCCCGCACAGCATCCTCATCGCCAGCGTCAGCGAAGGCCCCGCGCGGTGACCTGGCCATGACACCTCCCCGCTGGGCTGCCCCCCGGCCCGTGCCCGGCTGGCTCGGAGCCCCGTGCTCCTGTGCGACCCCTCGGGTTATGGCAGTGACTGTCACCTGCTGCACCACAGGAATTTTTAAGCCATGAAACGCCAGACTATTTCGTCAGGGGCACTGGCCCCTTTTCCGTTACTGTCAGATTTTTTTTAAATGACAGTCGCCAGCACAGCAGTAGCCGTCCGGGGTGAATGAATCAGAACGACACCTATGTTTCGTCAGTGTTTTGGGGTGTGCGGCCGAGTTTCCGTGATCCGTGCGTGTGTGCCGTGGGGTGAGAACGGTGGGGAACCGCCGGGCTGCACTGTCACCGTGACCATCAGCTGTCCCGTGGCACTGGTTTGCGTCCTTTCTGAGGACTCAGGTGACGGAAAGAGGTAGCAGATGCCTTGCTGCCTTGAATGGGAACGATGTCCGGTGGGTGAGGAAGGCTGGGGCCCTGCCTGTCACCATGGGAACCAACACCCCATCCCCCAAAAGGGCCCTGCTCAGCACCCCGCTCTCCCTCTTTGTCATAAGGTCGCTTTGGGAAAATGAGCCATTTAATGATTCCAAAGAGTGGCAAAGTCTGCCTTCTCCTAACGAGACAGGGGGTTTGTGCGCCGAGGAGCCACGTCGGGGAGCCTGCCGACGCCCCAAACATCGGTAGGCAGGTGCTCCAGCTGGTGACGTACCGGGGCACAGCCCGCGTGCAGGGTTCACACCAGAGGCAGGCGTGGGGTGCAAAGGGAATCACCGTTGCCTTTGAAGGTGAAAGGAAGCCTATTAAGATGTTTAAATGTCCATTTCTCATTGCACCAGGAGTCCTGAGCACATGTCTTGATGCTTCTGAAGACCCGCTCTGTACCTTTCCACCGATTTCATGTGTCTTTCCCCGAAACTTCCACTTCACTCCAGAGGCCATTTGATCTGCAGGATGAGATGACTTGTCATTTATGATGCAGTTTTATTTCTCAGCCTCAGGCTTTCCAGCCCGTCACAGAGAAGGGCCGATGGGGTCACTGCCCTGTGCACTGTGGTTCCCTTCCTCTTTGCCAGTGGCACGAGGAGTTGGGGGTGGGGGCGTTATACTCACACAGAGTGGGGCAAACGTGGGCGTACAGGTGTTCATGTGGGGGGTAATACGGTAATTAATAAGTGATACAAGGAGAAACTGTATTTTGCGTATTCTCAACGGTACACCTACTTTTGCCCCCCTCCGTATTCCCTGTGTCTTTCCCCAACCAGCAGGGGGCACTCTCTGGCCCAGGGGTGAACGTCCTCTTCTAGATCTGAGCTCTGGTAAAACCCATTTCACAAGGAATGGCTCATGGCATTCCCGAGACAGCTGCATTTTCACCTGCTCGACAGTTTAGTCCCTAGAGATATGTTTGTTTGATTTTCACGTACGAATTTGTCCAAAAGGATATTCTTATACGACTTACAACTTTTACGCAAATTTGTTTCTCAAACCGGAATTAAAGCTAGTGATTTTTAACGTAAAGTGTTCCACGAAGTTCTTATATCAGAATTTCAACATAGTAAAGCAATCTTCCGCAATATGAAGGTTATAGCCAGCTAAATGTCCTCTATGATGAGTCCGTCACGTTTATTCATAGAAAAGGTTTTTTGTACACTTGGCTGCTTCTTGATATTTTCCTGACATGACTTTTTCCTTGAATTACTTTCCTCTTTGGGTTCAGTTCTTTTCTAAAAAGAGGTTATATTTTGAATCCTGGGTCTCTTAGGATCATTCTGAAAAGCACAGGGACTGGAGAAATAGCTCCTTCATGGCAGAAACCCATTTTTAGAAAACGTTGGCCTACCCCTAGTTGGGTGGCACTCCAGGCTTTGGCAAGCGGTAAAAACGTCACAGAAACAGAGGGGGTTGGAAGGCATTTTGCTTACGTACCAGGCCATCTTCTGTGGGCGTTGTCGCCCCAACTTTGCTTATTTGCCAGTATTTTTCAGGCAGTTACTACAATTGTGTAAAACTTATGAAGCGACAGCCTGCATTCGTGGAAATAATAGACACCCACAGCGCCCAGCAGCTCGTCTGACGCCAAGATGCAGGGGTGAAGAATTTAAGTCCTGGAGTCGGAAAGACCTGAATTCGGGTCCCCAGCCGGCCAGACTTCTGGCTGTGTGCTCTTGGCAGTCTCTGTACTTCTACAAATCTTAATTTTCATATTATTTTTTAAATCCTCACCTAAGGATATGTTTGTTGATTTGAGAGAGAGGAAGAGAGAGAGAGATCAATCCGTGGCCTCTGGTGTGCGTCCTGACCGGGGATCGAACTTGCAACCTTCTGGTGTATTGGGACGACGCTCCAAACCGTTGAGCCACCCGGCCAGGGCTCCATATTTTTTACAAAGATGACAACAATGTCCACCTTATAGGCACATTATAAATATTGAGTGGCGTGATATAAGCCAAAGACACAGCAGAGAATTTTGCGTCTAGTGAACAAATGGGGAAGTTAATTTTTAATATTGTGGTATGTACCCAATGCATATTTGCGGTCACATAATTAAGCATGATCTGACTTTAGTTTCCAGGCAGCTCAAATCCTTTCTGTCACAAGGAAAGGCATGATGTACTATATAATAAAATCCCCTTTCATAATTTTTCAAAGCTAAGAGTTGTTCCACAACACTCGGGTAATTACACGTGATTTTTCATTTCTCTCTTAAGAGAGATGTCTGCGGCCTCCACCACCCACGGCTCTCAATATTCACTATTTCTTGTCGTCTCCATCTGACCTGCTGCAGTTAATTTTAAGGCATTCTTGTCTAGCCTCCAGTGAAAGCAGAAAAGACAGCACAAGTCAGCCAATATTACTGAAATGCTGTATTCAGTAACAAAAGCAGAGGTTGCTACCCTCCAGAACTTCAAAATCTTGTTGAAGAGAAAAGATACGAATGTGTACATACAAGTCAGTGCCTCAAATGAGTGTTTTAAAACCCTGAACACGGAAGAAGAGGGAGCTGTGGGCACCAGAGGTCCCACAAAGGCAGTCTGGCATGAGCTGAGCCTTAGACGCTTTCCTGTTGGTTTGTTGGTTGGTTGGTTTGTTTTTCAAATAGAAGGAAACAGAGAGGAGATAGTCCAGGTTGAGGAAGTAATTAAATAAGCTTGGCCTTTGCAATGAGCCAGCGCCTTTCAGGGATTCCTGGGGTGCCAGGCAAGAGCAGGGCTGTCCACCTGGGTGGAGATAAGGTTGGGCGACCCTGAGGACCGAGGACCTAGAGACCACCCCGGCGTGATGGGTCTTTGCAGCGGGCACATGCTGAGCGCTGGAGGCAGAGAAGACAGCAGGCTCCGGTTGGTGTTATGCTCGGTAGAGAGCAGCCAGAAAGGAAGCGGAGCTTAGGGGTACGGACGCAATTAGGAGCCTGGCGGGGGGTCGTGGACACGTGCAAATGGGGTGCTCAGTCCGCATGGAAGCCGTGCTCACTGTGATCATGGGTGGCTGGTGTTGTATTGGAAGACGAGGACAGATCTCGAGTGCCTCCATTCCACGACTCTGTAATTAAATCTCAGGCAGCCTGTGCCCCGCTGTGAGTTGAGCCTGGTGCGTGAGAAGATGCAAGGCAGCAAGGTCATGGTCGGGGGGGTCGCAGTGAGAATTCTCAGGCCCGGGGACAGCACCTCCGTGACTGAGTGCAGGTCCTTCCCTGCCCTTTCCTGCCGCGTGAGTTCCCGGGACGCTGCCTCCGGGCCGCGCGCACAGACAGACGCGCTTGCGCTCCGCGGAGCGCGCAGCCCGCCGGAGGCTGCGTGGATAGGACGCTGCGTGTGCCCCGGGGAAGCACTGACGTAAAGCCACAGCGTAGAAGGAGGAGATGTTCTTAATGTGGCACGTGGTGTGTCTCCTGCGGTGACCGGCCTGCCCGTGATTTCCACACCCTGGACAGCTGCTGGGTCTGCGGGTGGGAGGCTCCCCTGCTTCTCCCTCTCCTCCCTCCCTTCTCCCTCTGGGGCAGCGGAGGGGGCTCTTATCAAGCTTTGCCGAGGGCACACAGCCTTCAGCATCAGGCAGGTCCGGGGTGAGTTCCCGGTCGGCCTCTCTGCCTGCGCCGTCGTGAAGAAGTCCCTCTGCTTCCTGGACAGAGCTGCTTTGTGTGTGTCGCGGAAACGCAGGGTCTGGCTCGCGGGGTTCACGCGGAGGTCCTAGGAAGCACCATGGAGCCCCCACTGTGGCGTGCGGGGTGCAGTCCTGGCTAGCCCACGGTGGAGCAGAGACCGTGCAGAGTGTGGCCACGTCGCCTTCATCACCCCTCCCCACGCTCTCCTTGCCTCTGGGCAGAACGTGCGCTTCAAGCTCAGTGTGAGCTCGGATCGATGGGGATGGCTTCCCGGAGCTCTGAGATTAAAGGGGTCCTGAGCCGTGTGGGAGAGGCCGCAGCCCGCATCTGCTGCCAGGGCAGAGGAAGAGGCCCCTGTGCGTGCGGAAGCCACACCCACCAGCTCTCAGGCCGCTGCCCCCACGCAGAACGGGCTCCTGGGCAGCCACACCTTCGCTCGCTGGCCGCCTTCTCCTCCGCACCCCCGCATGCACCCCCAGAAACTCCCTGCGCCCTCATCGTGTATCCAAACCCTCCTGAGCCCCCCACTCCCAGTGTCGAAGCCCCCCCTCTGAGAGCCCTCGTCCCTTGGCCTGACCCCCGGGGGGCACACGTCCCATGTCACGCTGTCCTTCATTCGCACGCTGAATTGCTAGTGACCTCGCTGCCGACGCCCCGTTTTCCCGAATGGAGTGTTTAGAAGTGTTTTCAATGTGCGTTTGCTGGAGACCCGTTCCTGTCCCTCGTTCAGGGTGGCAGGGCCAGGCGGCTGGCTGGGAGGGGCTTGGCCAGGGCGGCGGGCAGTGTGACCGCACAGAACCGCGGAGGAGACCGTCCCTCGGGTCCTGCTCCGCCTCCCACGGGACAGTCCCACACACCGGGGCCCGTCCGTCAGCGGGAGAGACGCCAGCAGCCACGCACGCGGCAGCTGGTTCCGCCGTTCGCCCCCCTGCATCCCTGGCCGTCCCCGAGGACTCCTGGCCCGTGAGGAGGAACTGCACACGGACGGACCCATTTCAACGTGAGATGAAAGCACCGCCCGCACCATGATCCGCTGGGGCCCGCGCACGCCCCTGGGACTGTCCGCAGCACACGGGACTCCGGCGGGGGCTGGGTGGCGGTCGGAGGAAGTGAATTATGTCCTGAAGCCATGCTGACCGTGAGGATGCTCTCGCCTGGGCCTTGCCCCAGATCCGCCCCAGGAGAGTGGGAGGATGGGGTTCCGGAGAGCTCCTGGGTTGCTCAGGCAGCACTGGCCGGGTGGCCCGGTGGCCTGGAGCATCGTCCTGTAGCCGGAAGGCTGCGGGTTTGGTTCCCAGTTCAGGCGCACACGGGAGGCAGCTGACTGGTGTCTCTCTCTCCCTTCTTCTCTGTCTGAAGGCAATGGGGAAAAAAAGTCCTCCAGTGAGGATAAAAAAAAGAGAGTCCGGTGATGTTATTGCCCCTGGGGTCGACTGGCCTTGCCCCTCCTTCATTTGCTTGTCATCATTAAGTGACAGCAGCATTGTCATTGGAGCTGAGGAATAACCCTTCTGTCTCTGGAAACAGGTGACGGCAGCTTCTCCTGAAACGTCATCCTGTCAACAGACTCAGAGAAGCAGAGGCGGGCGTCAGCCTAACAGGGACCTGGCAGACTAATTTCGGTCTTCAGGGAACGTCCTGGTATGGCCGGCTGCGGCAGGGTCCCCAGGGAGAGCCTGCTCCTTTGCATCCGAATGCTCCCAGGGGACAGACAGCAGCGCCCGGCTCTCCCTGGTCTGGGTCCGCACAGACCGCAGTTTGACTTGGGCTCCACCTGGTGGCCTCAGCCGTGAAGTCCCCACATCCATGCATCTGGGGGCTCTGCACCGCCCCCTCTTCTGCTGAAGAGTCACAGGGCCACCTGTAAGTCACAAAATTAGACACATGGATGCCGAACCATTTCAACGGGGCCTGGAGGGTCAGTCCCCTGACAAGGACCTGTCTGCACCCCTGAGGCCAGCTGTCACCTGCTGCGACTCTGTTCCTGCTCTGAGGTCACTGAGCAGCCACAGTGCCAGGACTCTGCCGGCCACAGGGTGGACAGGGAAGGCCACTCGCCTCCTCCCCTTCTCTGTTCTGTGTTTACGTCGCCTCTCTCTCTCCTCTGTGCTCCGGACAGTCCGTACAGAAAGCCCGAGTGAAAACCCCCGGCCTTACTGACCCTGGTGACATTGGCTTAGACTGGACATCAAGGGCGGCCTTGACTTGGCTAAGAAGCAGCGCTCAGGACTCAGACACGGGGGTGGAGGGCTGACGGAGGGACCGGCACACACGGACTGCACACGCGTGCAATTGCAGGGCCACTGAGCAGCGCTTCCTTATAATGAAACCCGTGCTTTTTCAATAAGTGCTCAGTGAGTTCCCAGTAAGGGGGGCCATCCCAGAAGCCCTTCTCCAACCAAGATAGAGGCCATTTCCATCTCCCCAAAATATTCCACTGGGCCCCTCCTCCACCACGTGGTTGTCCCTGGCAACCTGCTCTGCTCAGCTCCTCGGTGAGCCCTCCCAAGAGCCCAGGAGGCCTGACCCGTCTCACAGAGAAGGAAACAGAAGCTCAGAGAGGTTAGGTGATCTCCCCGAGGCCACACAGCTTGTGAGCGGAGATCACCAGGATTCCAGCCCCCATCTATGTCCAAAGGCCACACGCTCTCGTCCTTGGAACAGTGCCTGTGTGATGTCACCTGAGAGCCTGTGATAGGTGTCCATCCTCTCGACCAGATGTCTGCTCTCAGCAGGGCCTGGAGGAAGGGGACCAAGCAGAGGTGTGCCAGGGTGTAAAAATGAAGTGCGGGGTCATGCAAAGCTATGTGGGGAGTGAGCAGGCTTAGGTGGCACCCCGGGGTGGGGGGCCTTCTCCTCCTCTCCGTCCTCTGCCCTCCTCTCTGTCCCAACTTTATTAGGACATAATTCCCATACCATGGAATTCACCCATGTAAACTGTATAATTTAGTGGTTTTCAGTGTATTCCCAGAGCTGGGCAACCGTCACCTCATTTGACATTAGAACTTTTCATCATCCCTAAAATACGCTCGTCCTTCGGCTCACACTCGGGACCCCTCCCCTCTTCTCTCCCATCCCCCTTCAGCACTAGTCCGGCCTAGACAGTGGGTGCACAATGACAGAAGAGCAGGTCCCCCTTTATTTTAAAAATCTCTCTGTTACTTTATTTAGTACTTACATCCATGACCATATATGTTAAAGTGTCCCTGTAGTTCAGATGAGGGTTAGGTCACAAATAATTCAGAATGAGTCACCCCCCCCCCCAAATCAGTCTCTGAGGCAGAACTTTTATATCCAAATCCCTCACATGGAAAGGGGCTTCTGACACCCATAGACACAGAGACGTCTTGAAGGAACACAAATGTTGGCTGTGCAGAGGATTTATGCCAGTGAGGAGTGAGGACCCCTGCCCGCAAGAATGTAACTATGCAGTTTAAGATATACATTAAAGATGATCAGCCTGGCTGGGTAGCTCACTGGACTGAGCACTGGCCTGCAAACTGAAAGGTTGCAGGTTCGAATTCCAGTCAGGGCACATTCCTGGGTTGTAGGCCAGGTCCCCAGTTGGGGGTGTGCAAGAGGCAACCACACATTGATGTTTCTCTCCCTCTCTTTCTCCCTCCTTTCCCCTCTCTCTAAAAGTAAATAAATAAAATACTGAGGTATTCTTTTTAAAAAATGATCATACGAAATCTTAAATGCCATACTAGTTTAAGGTTTTATTGACCCTAACTAACTATCCATTGGTGATTAGACTGGATCCTATATATCCACCCATCATCCATCCATCCGTCCACCATCCATCCCTCTGTCCATCATCCATCCGTTTATCCATCCATCATCCATCATCCATCCGTCTATCTTATCTATCCATCCCTCAATCCGTCATCCATCCCTCCATCCACCATCCATCCACCCATCATCTATCATCCATCCCTTCATCCCTCATCCATCCATCATCCATCCACCCACCCATCTATCTTCTATCCATTATTCAATTAATATGTATGAACATCTAAAATGTGTCAGATACTCTGCTAGGACTGGCAGGGTCTTATATTTTGATTTTATCCACCATGCTAAGCCTATAGGAAGATTCAGAAAGCACATACTATTTGACATTAAAAATCCTATTTTTGATGTCTTTAGCTACAAAAGGTCAGACGCCAGAAAAGTAATGTTTAGCTTTTCTTTTCCAAAGGCTGTTATTGTTGGGGATCTTTTCCACCCCATAACCTAGCTCAGGAAGATAAATGAGTAAACTTTACTACATTAATTTACTCCTCAAAATTCAGCATGATTTATGCCGTTTGTTTATTGCTCAAATAAGCAAAATCAGAATGGATTGCGTAATTATTTTGAAATAGAGTTAAGCCCAGATTATTGTATTGGTCCTTAATCATTTTTTTACCAATTAATTTCTACCCTGAGATGATTCCCACGGGCTCTGGCATGGATTCTTTAAAATAAATGAATAAATAAAGAGATCAGCAGAAAAATGGGGAGAGAGCACAAGCCAACACCAAAATAACTAAACCCATATGTTCAGGCACTCTCTTATCCTCCGTCTCTCTCTCTCTCTCTCTCTCTCTCTCTCTCTCTCTCTCTCTCTCTCTCTCTCACACACACACACACACACACACACACACACACACATCCCTGTGAATTTCAGCCCCTTTGATGACAGTGAACAAAGTGCTGGGCTCAAGGCCTAGAGCAGTCCTGGTGGTCCTCCTGGTGGAGGCAGCGCCTGGGATTTCTTCTCTGACGGAAGCACATGCTCCACAGGAAACACTACGGAAACCCAGCTAGAGGCAGCAGATAGAGCCCTCTCAGGCTCACTTGCTCTCCTTTTCATCCTGACTTGGTTCTCCAGCAGCGAGAAACCTGGCCCCATATCTCCAGGACGTGTGTATGTCCGCTCTCAGTTCACTCCAGTGCACACCTGAAGCTGGCCCAGAATTGCCCACCTCCCCCCGGGAGAAACTCATGGCCACCAGACTACAGCACTTCCTCTGTCTGCGTTTTGCGGGATCCCATCAAGAGGCTGTTTCCGGAAGTTTTTACGTTGGTTCTTCTCTTCCCCGCCCCTCCTCTGTAGTAGTGCTATGCTTTGCAATAGCATTCTGCCCCGTCGTTAAGAGTTTCAAGTCCATTTTGAGTTCCCCCACATCCTGGTTGTCTTTCATTGTTTCTCTTATTGGGGGGGGTGGCGGGCAGGTGTCTGTGAAGAGTATGCAAAGACCAGGCATCATACCAAAAAATCCACCCAGAGAAATGTGACCCCTTCATCTTCCCAGGGACCTCAGTCCCCATCCTGCCTCTCTCCACTCACCCTTGTTCTTAGCCAGTCTCTGGTTTCCCAGTGACAATTTCTGGAATTCTTTTATTCACAAATGAGGATCTCACACTAGAGGTACTCCACTGGGCTTTGCATAGCTCCGTCGTGGGAATCACCGCACATCAGTTTATAGAGGCCTTTGTTCTTTTTTACAGCTGTATAATATTCCATTGTATGGACATACCATAGTTTACTCAACACACATCGTTCCTGAGATCTTGTAGTTACAAAGCTGCAATGAATACAACTTTCTGCATATGTGTTTTTGTATCTTTAGAGGGGAATCTTCTAGGAAGTGGTCTGGGTCAAAAGTTAAGTGTGTGTTTTATCGGATATTGCCAAATTTCCCTCTGAAACCATTGTACTGATTAGCATCCACACCAGCAAAGCATGAGAATGCCGGACCCTCCTCCCAGCCTCACCCACACAATGCGTCCTACTATTTTTTATTGATTTGAGAGAGAGAAAGAGACAGAGAGACACATCGATTTGCCATCCCACTCGTTCATGCACTCCCTGGTTGATTGTTGCGTGTGCCCAGACCAGGGACTGAACCCACAACCTTGGTGCATCGGGACGACGCTCTAACCAGCTGAGCCACCCGGCCGTGACCTGCGTCATACTTTTCATGCTTTAGTTTGTTTGTTTTTGGCAAGTTCCGCAGGGAAGAAATAAGTCAGTGCAGTTTCAGTTTGCATTTCTCTCGTACTCTCTCTCATGGTCAAGGGCTACTTTCATATCTTTTTAGAGACTCGTGTTTCTCCCATTTTTTCATCTTTCGCAACATTACGTTTAGAGTTCTTGATCTGATAGAGATAGTAGCCATTTGTCCGTAGGAGGTGCTATGAAATTTCTGTTTCTTAGTTGCCTTCTGTTTGTGGTGTTTTGCATGCGATTTTTTAAAATTCTTCTGTAGTCGAAAGGATCAGTCTTTTACGTGGTCACTTCAGGGCTTTGAGTCACCCTTAGAAAGCCTTTCCCTCCTCAGAATCCAGGGGTCGTCACCCTTGCTTATGGAAATGCTCTGACACAGTCAGATCACACACATGGGGAGTTTGCTGCAGCCCATTAGGAACCTGGAATGTTAAGACTCCCCATTACTCGCCTGACTGCGGGGCTCTCAGCTGACCCCTGTCATTGTCACCCCCACTTGGGGCTTTCTCCCCCATCATCCGGTTTCCCTGGTGACGGCCGACCCAGGGCAGCATCACGCAGAACTGCCGGGCATTGCAAACTGTCTCCTCCCCGGTGCTTTCGACGCTGAGGGGGCTCCCCCGTGTCCGGGTAGGATGGTCAAGCACGTACTGTAGAATTTTCCTGACCCGAGCCGTCCACCAGCACGCCCTCGCCCCTCACCTGCCTTCCCGTCTCCCCTGCTCTCTTCTGCTCAGCGTCTTCCTTTCCCACCATCCAGTCTGCGCATGAATGAGTGCATCCCTGGTGGCGTCTTCTGCTGAGCCCATCACGTGGTGGGGGGCTCCCCGGACTGAGGGTTCTGTTCTGCAGAACACAGACAGAGTCCTCCGTGGGGAGCGCATCTTTGGCAGGAATAGGGGTGTTGTCTTCTCCGCACGTTGTGGACGGTGGTCACTACAACGTGTACGGAAACAGTGAACATGGATGAAAGGGTTAATTGTGTTTCTTTTTATCTTTTCATTGTGGCTTTTATCCATTTTGGCCTTAAAAGAACATGGGAAGGATTTCTTGGTGTGATATTTTGCATGTAATAAATTAAGAATAAAAAATGTCAGTGATGTTGTTTAAAAGGAAAAAAATATTTCTCTTAATTCTGTGTGTGTGTGTGTGCATGTGCGTGTGTCATTACCTATCAACACAAATCAAAAGATGGAATCTGTCCTTGAAGCCACTGGTTTTGGAAAGTCACCGTAGCCTGGCATTATGCTTGGGAAAAAAATAAAAACCTAACTTCCAGGAAAGGCAGAAATGGAGACATAAATTCTGAGGATTTATTGCTACATTGTTATGCCTTTCTGTTCTTAATTTTGACTGTTCCGAGTATTTTAAAGCTTGATCTATAGACTCCCCTGTTGTGCGCTCATGAATATTCACTCTTCGGGTTCAGCACGATGGAGCTGACGTTTCTGCGCGTGGACTACATGCATCTGGAGGACGGGGCGACGTCGGAACGTGACCAGTTATTTAACATCACAGCTCCTGAATCTGACGCCCCGGGAGGGGACGGGAGTGACGCTCGGCCGGGGGTGAAAACGATAGCTCCTTAAATTCTCGTTTCCCACTGTTTTCCTTCGTTTTTTTTTTTCAGGGATCCTCAAAGCCTAGACCCCCCGGAGGTCAGCAATGCGAAGCTCCAGTACGCCGGCTGGGGACCGAAGGGGCAGCAGCTGGTAAGCGGGCCGCGCGCGGCGACCGCGTTTTGCGTGGGAGGAAGCTGACGTTGTGTAGCCTGACTCTGTCTCTCCACGCGGCCTGTGCGTGTGAATGGCGTGTGGATGAGCGCACCAGGGCATCTGCAGATGTGAACGGCTGTGTCCTTTTCGGTGGCGAGAACGCTTAACGTGGGAACCGCCCTTGCTCGGTGTCCACGCGTGCTCTCTGCGCACGGGCCCGGCTGTGGCTGCTGCCCGGTGCACAGATTTCCCGGGAGGCCAGAGCCAGCCTGGGAAGCGCTGCAGGTGGGCATGGTCAGACTCGGGGGTCCCCGAAAGTTTCTTTGCGGGTGCTTCTGGGACTCTGGTGCTTTCCTCTGGAGGGTTTGGTGAAGAAGGTAGGTGTGTGGTCCTTGTGGCGCTCGGCCCCCTGACGCGGCATCGGCCAGCATGCAGACGGTGTGACTTCTGGGTGCAATGTCCACGTCTCCGCGAGTCCTGCTCAGACTGGCGAAAGGAAGCTGTTTGGGGGCGCTGGGTGGCGGGATGGTCCAGCGGAGGAGGGGCTCCAAGCAAGGCGTCAGGGGACGCGGGTTCTGACCCCGGCGTATGTGGACTGAGTTCCCGGCAGGGTTGGCTTGTGCCACAGTGAGGCTGCCCTCCACTGCCCCACAGCTGAGCAGGAGTGAGGTTTGGGGAAGAGGCCCTCTCACGTTTGCTCCAACCCCAGTCTGGCATCGTCTGAGACCCGATGGTACTGGCCGCTCCGCTCCCCTTTATTCCACCAGATTATATTGCTGCCACCTGCCACCCCCCCCGCAGAAAGTCCCCACAGCTAACCCACCATCTCCTTCCGCATCTTTAAGCCGACCAACCAAACCTGCATTTTAAAAACTCCTTTTCCTAAAATAGCACAGAAGTGACCGTTCGTATAATCTCGGCGTGAGAGTGTACGGCTGACGGTGCCCCTGTCCCGCAAAGTGAACTAGTCCTGTTTTCCCCAACAGGACGACTCTGTTTTCTTGGGGGCCCATGAATCCCATTGGTTCAAACTGGTTGAGAGAAAGAGGGGAATACAGGCCACAAAACTATTCCAGCTGTCATGACACTGTTCCTAGTGCTAAAGGCTCAAGAATCCAATTTCGAAAAGCACGTTTAGCTGATGGAAATCAGAGCATCCCAGGAGGTCAGGTGGACATCCCAGCTGACACGAATCCATCAGCTCGGTCACAGCAAGGAGACAAATGTCACCTTTCCCCCAAAGCTCTAACTCGCCCAAGAAAAAAGTGCCGTTTCACAGGAGGCGGTAGACACCCGGAGGGTTTGAGACTCAGGTGGCCAAACCTCTGAGAGGCGGCAACGGAAGGTGATTCCGAGAAGCGCATCTTTCCCGTATCTGCCCACGGATCCTGCGGGGACCACCGCACCTCAGCTTTGCACCTGGGCCTCAGCCAAGCACTCGGGGAAGAGCCACCTCACTGAGTGGTCGCTGTTCGTCCTCTTCAGAGTCATCAGAAGAGGGGCATTGTGACCTGACCTCTGGTCAAGGTCTCCTCCCACCACTATCCTCACTCAGCTCATGGGCTCACACCTCACCATCGGCCCCTGGGCGAGGCTGGACCCTGGGACCGGTCCCCGGCCAAGGCCTGCGTCCTGGACGGGGCTTGCAATTGGAAGAGAAATGAACCCACCGCTGCCAAAGGAGTCTGTGTGCGTGTGTGCGTGTGTGTGTGCGCGCACCTGGCACTCGCCTTAGGATTCTGTCCGGAGCAGGGAAGCAGGTGCGACCCTGCTCACTCACTGTCCCGACGCGGGCGCCCTCGGCCAGCCCCGCCCCCACCTCCGCCACCACCCACCACCGCCTCCTGGACCATTAACGCCCCCTGCGTGCCCCGCTCCCGTTACCGTGGCAGCCTGGAAACAGGGAGGGGGCCTGGCTGGATCTGATGGGATTAAATGAGGAAATAGATGCATGCAAACCGGTGACCGAGTGCCCTCCCGCGTCCCCGCCCTCCCCGTCTGCACGGCACCGGAGCGTGGAGCAGCGCGCAGAGAAAACACGCGGTGCCCACCTCGTTGCCGCGCGGTGCCCTCCCCCGTGTGCCCTCTGCGGGCGGACTGCGCAGTCGGAGCCCTGCTCGGGGGCCTTTCCCGGAAGCTCTGTCTGCGGAAGGCTTGGTCTCCGCTAACCTAGAACGAGGTCTGCTTGTCTGTTCAGAAACAGCCTTGTATTTCCTCCTATTTGGTCCCTGCTCAGAAAAGGAAGCCAGCCTGGCCTACCTGTCACCTCCCAGGCACGAGGGCCGGGGTGCGGCCGGAAGCCCACGACCATTCTGGGTCTCCCTGGTGACAGAATAAAATCGTCTGTTTACCAAAACGGGGCAGTTTCAGCCAGACGGTGTGACGGGACTGCGGCGTGTGGGGTCCAAGGATTCTTTCCCGGGGAAAGTCATGGGCGGGCGGCCTGGCAGGGAGAGTCAAGGGACCCTCTTTCCCGTTGCATTTCCGTCCCTGGCCCACAGCCTTCACCGGCTTCCTGATGTACAGAAGGCGGGCGCGGTCCCCACCTACCGACTCCGGCTTCTAAAGGAAGCTGCTACCGCTCTGTGGCTGCCCCTGCTTCGGGGGGCCCTGCCCTCGCGCACGGTCACCTCAGGAAAGTCCCCGGCCCTTCCTGTTGTGCTCTGTCCATCCTGCCCACACTCCATGTCCGTCCGCAGATGGGGTCCAGGAAGGGGGTGTCGGTCCACATGTGTGGTCACCTTGTTTTTTATTTTAAATCCTCACCTGATGATAGGTTTATTGATTGGAAAGAGAGAGAGAGATCGATGTGAGACAGAAACATTGATCGGTTGCCTCCCGCCCGCGCCTCGACACCCTGAGCCCCCTCCCGCCCGCGCCTCGACACCCTGAGCCCCGGCCAGGGCTCCCTTGTTTGTCGCCAGGACGCGTGCGTCCTCCAGTCTCGGCAATGTGAAGGCCTGTCCTTGGTCACCCCTGGTGCCCGATGTCCCCATCAGACCCGCTCAGCTCTCAGCAAAGGTCTCAACTGCGCCCTCCGGCCCGGCTTCTCTGACGCCCCCAGCCCTGAACATGCAGCAGCCACTCCCCGGGCTCCAGCGGCCCCTGCTCCCCGGCACCGCCCGCACCTGCGCGCTGACTCACCTGTCGCGGAGCCCCGCCCCGTGTGTGCCTGGTCACTGTGCATCGTCTCAGGCCTGGGGCGTCTCACTCTGAGTCCACCCAGGGCAACTACACTCGGGAAATCGAGTCCTTACGCGTCCTTTTGCCGCCGCGCCGAGTTCTGCCGCCTCACGGCCCCCCTCTATCGAAGGCGGTTATTTTCCTTTCTAACATGTCAGCAGCACATCGGGGTGAGGGTGACGTCAGCCTGTCCCCAGCATCGCCCCACCCCCCAGGACAGCGCTTTGACACGTTTTATAGGAGTCACGAAGGATTCAGAAAACTCTGAGCTGAAGCTTTTTTGTGCTCACACTGGGTCACTTAAAGGAAAAAAAATGCTTTTTCTTTAAAGTGTTTGGGTTTCCACTTTGAAGAAAAACATTTTTTTACTAGTCCATTCATGTTGTAAAAATTCATGCTGTCAAAATGTCAGTAACTCCACATGAGATATTAGATGAAAAGATTGTTCTGGAAACACCCAGATGCTTCGTTCGGTGGAACAAAGGGATCTGGGAGGGGCCTTTGTCTCCGGCACCTCCCAGGGGTGGCCTCTCTGAAAAGGTCGGCAGCCCTGCGGGGACCGTCAGCTCCCAGGTGACAGCAAGGGGCAGGCAGAGGGGCCGAGTGGGTGCCGTGCACCCTGCAGCACCGAGCCAGCCCGAGGTGGGAGGGGCGGGGGACACAGGTGCAGCCGGGTCTCCTGCCACCGCGTGCGAGTGGGACAGAGAAACCCGGGAACCAACCGAACTTTGAACCTAGAAGCCCAGGTCCAGAAACACCGTGTAGCCCCACGGCCACGTCCTCTGTCTCAGAGGCCAAGGTCCTGAAGTGGGACCTCAGAAGGAGAAGAACGTTTCATTGAGTTTATTCTGTTTTTCAAGGGCTGTTAATAAGAAAAGGTTTGGGGTCAGAGGCCACACCCAGACCTCGGGGCAGCACGCACGGGAGGTGCACTGTCACTAAGCAGAGAGGATGACGATGATGCCAACCGTACAGGGGCCGCCGTCTGGACCGAAGTCAGCTCTTTAGAGTCCGTGGTGTGGAGCCTCGAGTGAAGAAAATCCTTGCTAAAGGCTGGCTTTTGTCATTGTTTCTGTGAGGGCCACACTTGGCTGAACCAAAATGTGGAGAACGAGAAACAAAGGAAGAATTGTATCCGGTGAGAGTCTGACCTGAAGCCGGGACGCGGGGTACCACAGAGGGGTGCCGTTCCAGAAACAACCGCCCAGGCCTGTCCTTCTAGGTCTTCGGCTTCACGTAGGTCTGCGCGTGTCTGTCTCCGGGAGACAGCAATGTCCCCTGCTCTGCTGCAGCCCCGAGAGAAGTTTCTCGTAAACTGCCTGGGCGTTGGACCCCAGAAGTTACTGATCTGTAACTGGAAGCTGTGTGCGCAGCCCCATATCTCCCCATTTCCCTTCCTCCCCTCCTCCCTCTATCCCCAGTGACCGCCGTTCTACCCTCAGTTTCTACGAGTTCGGCTTTTTAGATTCCACGTGCAAGTGAGATCATGCAGAATTTGTCCTCCGTCTGACTTAGCAAATGGGAATTGCGTAACGGATGGAAGTGTTAGCTGATCATCATTTTGTAACACCTTAAAGTTACACATCGCTGTGTGTCAGTGACACCGCCTGAAAGCCGGGGTGAGGGGGGCCCTTCTGTAAAGCAGATCACCCGGGCCCAAGCCCCAGCGGGTCAGTGGTCATCTTCCCCCACCAGAAAGCTACCAGGGAACAGAGCCGAAATGGGACAGGCGAGCTTCCCTCGGTCACAGCTGTCCCCAAGGGCACGGCCGCTCAGCCTGTTCTAGGTATGAAGGGGGCAGGGAGCATCTTGTCAGCACTGACAGATCCAGCGAGGGGAGAAAGATGGATTTTTCCAGCCAGAAGAGATGATCTCGTGAAATGTCGCATCCACAGAGAGGACCAGATGAAGCGGCACCCCATTAATAACTTATAAAAGCCTCTAATCAGTTTGGGTTAATTTGCTATTCATTGTAAAAACATTCATCACAGGCACTGAAACCCATGACGGCAGCCACGAAATTAACTCCCAGGGAGGGAACCCGCCTTCTGTTTCCGCAAGGACTGACGGAGCTGGGCGGCGAGGGAGTCGCTGGCTCTGCCGGGGCGCCCTTCGGTTTGAACGCAATGTGGTGCCACTCCGAGGCTCCGCGGGAACCGGTGCCTTTAGTGTTCCCGCGCACACAAGTCAGTGAGCGCGGCGCTCGGTCATGAACCTGGACGGCCGGGCCCGCGTAGCAGAACCACCGGCCGCTCGCGGTGCGGGACGAGGAGGCTCAGGAAGGACGACGGCAGGGAAGTCGAACCACAAAAGCAGCCCTGTCGCTGTGGGAGCCGAGAAGGCGCGAGGGAGCCCACGGAAGTCGCACGTGGGGATTCCGCGGGGATTTTTGTCATGTTTTTAAATTATTTTTAAAATTTTGTAATTACAGGTGGATACTTTTCAGTAGAAATTAAAAATAAATGTGTCATGTTCTATGACCACAGGGCAGAGGCAGGAAAGAAAATGCATTCTTAGGACACGCGAACATAGGTGGAAGCGTCATAAAGGCATGCCTACACTGGAACCACAGAACTGTCAACTAAGACAGGAATAACGTTACTGTAATGATTCTGAAGCGTGGACACACCCTCAGTGCGTCTCGCAAGCGGGGCGGTAAAGCCTTGTGCATCCCCAGGGCACAGCCGTCCAAGGCAGTAGCCAGGCTGCCCCGGCCGGGCGGCTCAGTGGGTTGGAGCATCAGGAAAAGGTCGTGGGTTGGATCCCTGGTTGGGGCCACGGATGGATGTGTCTTTGTCACATCGATGTTT